>NC_140587.1:75274091-75629091 GCF_964204655.1 Triturus cristatus | reverse complement strand
GCCAGCACCTAGGGAAAACTAGCAAACCTATACATTTTTGAAAACTAGACACCCAGGGGAATCCAGGATGGGGTGACTTGACTGCCTCCCACCATGGTCTGTTACCCAGAATCCCTTGCAAACGTAAACAATTGACAAAAAAAACACATTTTCCCCACATTTCTGTGATGCAAAGTTCTGGAATCTGCGTGGATCCACAAATTTCCACCCACCCCGCGTTCCCCAAAGTCCTATGAGAAAAATGGTACCTCACTTGTGCGGGTCGGCATAGTGCCCGCGACAGGAAACGGTGCAAAACGCAACGTGGTTTTGCAGTGAAAAATGACCCTTTTTTTGGCAAAGTGACTAGCTGTAGATTTTGAACCCTAGCCCTGCCGGCACCTAGGGAAACCTAGCAAACCTATACATTTTTGAAAACTAGACACCCAGGGGAATCCAGGATGGGGTGACTTGACTGCCTCCCACCATGGTCTGTTACCCAGAATCCCTTGCAAACGTTAAAAATTGACAAAAAAAACACATTTTCCCCACATTTCTGTGATGGAAAGTTCTGGAATCTGCGTGGATCCACAAATTTCCACCCACCCCGCGTTCCCCAAAGTCCTACGAGAAAAATGGTACCTCACTTGTGCGGGTCCGCCTAGTGCCCGCGACAGGAAACGGCGCAAAACGCAACGTGGTTTTGCAGTGAAAAATTACCCTTTTTTTGGCAAAGTGACTAGCTGTAGATTTTGAACCCTAGCCCTGCCGGCACCTAGGGAAACCTAGCAAACCTATACATTTTTGAAAACTAGACACCCAGGGGAATCCAGGATGGGGTGACTTGACTGCCTCCCACCATGGTCTGTTACCCAGAATCCCTTGCAAACGTAAAAAATTGACAAAAAAAAACACATTTTCTCCACATTTCTGTGATGGAAAGTTCTGGAATCTGCGTGGATCCACAAATTTCCACCCACCCCGCGTTCCCCAAAGTCCTACGAGAAAAATGGTACCTCACTTGTGCGGGTCGGCCTAGTGCCCGCGACAGGAAACGGCGCAAAACGCAACGTGGTTTTGCAGTGAAAAATGACCCTTTTTTTGGCAAAGTGACTAGCTGTAGATTTTGAACCCTAGCCCTGCCAGCACCTAGGGAAAACTAGCAAACCTATACATTTTTGAAAACTAGACACCCAGGGGAATCCAGGATGGGGTGACTTGACTGCCTCCCACCATGGTCTGTTACCCAGAATCCCTTGCAAACGTAAAAAATTGACAAAAAAACACATTTTCCCCACATTTCTGTGATGCAAAGTTCTGGAATCTGCGTGGATCCACAAATTTCCACCCACCCCGCGTTCCCCAAAGTCCTACGAGAAAAATGGTACCTCACTTGTGCGGGTCGGCCTAGTGCCCGCGACAGGAAACGGCGCAAAACGCAACGTGGTTTTGCAGTGAAAAATGACCCTTTTTTTGGCAAAGTGACTAGCTGTAGATTTTGAACCCTAGCCCTGCCGGCACCTAGGGAAACCTAGCAAACCTATACATTTTTGAAAACTAGACACCCAGGGGAATTTAGGATGGGGTGACTTGACTGCCTACCACCATGGTCTGTTACCCAGAATCCCTTGCAAACGTAAAAAATTGAAAAAAAAAACACATTTTCCCCACATTTCTGTGATGGAAAGTTCTGGAATCTGCGTGGATCCACAAATTTCCACCCACCCCGCGTTCCCCAAAGTCCTACGAGAAAAATGGTACCTCACTTGTGCGGGTCGGCCTAGTGCCCGCGACAGGAAACGGCGCAAAACGCAACGTGGTTTTGCAGCGAAAAATGACCCTTTTTTTGGCAAAGTGACTAGCTGTAGATTTTGAACCCTAGCCCTGCTGGCACCTAGGGAAACCTAGCAAACCTATACATTTTTGAAAACTAGACACCCAGGGGAATCCAGGATGGGGTGACTTGACTGCCTCCCACCATGGTCTGTTACCCAGAATCCCTTGCAAACGTAAAAAATTGACAAAAAAACACATTTTCCCCACATTTCTGTGATGCAAAGTTCTGGAATCTGCGTGGATCCACAAATTTCCACCCACCCCGCGTTCCCCAAAGTCCTACGAGAAAAATGGTACCTCACTTGTGCGGGTCGGCATAGTGCCCGCGACAGGAAACGGTGCAAAACGCAACGTGGTTTTGCAGTGAAAAATGACCCTTTTTTTGGCAAAGTGACTAGCTGTAGATTTTGAACCCTAGCCCTGCCGGCACCTAGGGAAACCTAGCAAACCTATACATTTTTGAAAACTAGACACCCAGGGGAATCCAGGATGGGGTGACTTGACTGCCTCCCACCATGGTCTGTTACCCAGAATCCCTTGCAAACGTTAAAAATTGACAAAAAAAACACATTTTCCCCACATTTCTGTGATGGAAAGTTCTGGAATCTGCGTGGATCCACAAATTTCCACCCACCCCGCGTTCCCCAAAGTCCTACGAGAAAAATGGTACCTCACTTGTGCGGGTCGGCCTAGTGCCCGCGACAGGAAACGGTGCAAAACGCAACGTGGTTTTGCAGTGAAAAATGACCCTTTTTTTGGCAAAGTGACTAGCCGTAGATTTTGAACCCTAGCCCTGCCGGCACCTAGGGAAACCTAGCAAACCTATACATTTTTGAAAACTAGACACCCAGGGGAATCCAGGATGGGGTGACTTGACTGCCTCCCACCATGGTCTGTTACCCAGAATCCCTTGCAAACGTAAAAAATTGACAAAAAAAACACATTTTCCCCACATTTCTGTGATGCAAAGTTCTGGAATCTGCGTGGATCCACAAATTTCCACCCACCCCGCGTTCCCCAAAGTCCTACGAGAAAAATGGTACCTCACTTGTGCGGGTCGGCATAGTGCCCGCGACAGGAAACGGTACAAAACGCAACGTGGTTTTGCAGTGAAAAATGACCCTTTTTTTGGCAAAGTGACTAGCTGTAGATTTTGAACCCTAGCCCTGCCGGCACCTAGGGAAACCTAGCAAACCTATACATTTTTGAAAACTAGACACCCAGGGGAATCCAGGATGGGGTGACTTGACTGCCTCCCACCATGGTCTGTTACCCAGAATCCCTTGCAAACGTTAAAAATTGACAAAAAAAACACATTTTCCCCATATTTCTGTGATGGAAAGTTCTGGAATCTGCGTGGATCCACAAATTTCCACCCACCCCGCGTTCCCCAAAGTCCTACGAGAAAAATGGTACCTCACTTGTGCGGGTCGGCCTAGTGCCCGCGACAGGAAACGGCGCAAAACGCAACGTGGTTTTGCAGTGAAAAATGACCCTTTTTTTGGCAAAGTGACTAGCTGTAGATTTTGAACCCTAGCCCTGCCGGCACCTAGGGAAACCTAGCAAACCTATACATTTTTGAAAACTAGACACCCAGGGGAATCCAGGATGGGGTGACTTGACTGCCTCCCACCATGGTCTGTTACCCAGAATCCCTTGCAAACGTAAAAAATTGACAAAAAAAACACATTTCCCCCACATTTCTGTGATGGAAAGTTCTGGAATCTGCGTGGATCCACAAATTTCCACCCACCCCGCGTTCCCCAAAGTCCTACGAGAAAAATGGTACCTCACTTGTGCGGGTCGGCCTAGTGCCCGCGACAGGAAACGGTGCAAAACGCAACGTGGTTTTGCAGTGAAAAATGACCCTTTTTTTGGCAAAGTGACTAGCTGTAGATTTTGAACCCTAGCCCTGCCGGCACCTAGGGAAACCTAGCAAACCTATACATTTTTGAAAACTAGACACCCAGGGAAATCCAGGATGGGGTGACTTGACTGCCTCCCACCATGGTCTGTTACCCAGAATCCCTTGCAAACGTAAAAAATTGACAAAAAAAACACATTTTCCCCACATTTCTGTGATGGAAAGTTCTGGAATCTGCGTGGATCCACAAATTTCCACCCACCCCGCGTTCCCCAAAGTCCTACGAGAAAAATGGTACCTCACTTGTGCGGGTCGGCCTAGTGCCCGCGACAGGAAACGGCGCAAAACGCAACGTGGTTTTGCAGCGAAAAATGACCCTTTTTTTGGCAAAGTGACTATCTGTAGATTTTGAACCCTAGCCCTGCCGGCACCTAGGGAAACCTAGCAAACCTATACATTTTTGAAAACTAGACACCCAGGGGAATCCAGGGTGGGGTGACTTGACTGCCTCCCACCATGGTCTGTTACCCAGAATCCCTTGCAAACGTAAACAATTGACAAAAAAAACACATTTTCCCCACATTTCTGTGATGGAAAGTTCTGGAATCTGCGTGGATCCACAAATTTCCACCCACCCCGCGTTCCCCAAAGTCCTACGAGAAAAATGGTACCTCACTTGTGCGGGTCGGCCTAGTGCCCGCGACAGGAAACGGCGCAAAACGCAACGTGGTTTTGCAGTGAAAAATGACCCTTTTTTTGGCAAAGTGACTAGCTGTAGATTTTGAACCCTAGCCCTGCCGGCACCTAGGGAAACCTAGCAAACCTATACATTTTTGAAAACTAGACACCCAGGGGAATTTAGGATGGGGTGACTTGACTGCCTCCCACCATGGTCTGTTACCCAGAATCCCTTGCAAACGTAAAAAATTGACAAAAAAAACACATTTTCCCCACATTTCTGTGATGGAAAGTTCTGGAATCTGCGTGGATCCACAAATTTCCACCCACCCCGCGTTCCCCAAAGTCCTACGAGAAAAATGGTACCTCACTTGTGCGGGTCGGCCTAGTGCCCGCGACAGGAAACGGCGCAAAACGCAACGTGGTTTTGCAGCGAAAAATGACCCTTTTTTTGGCAAAGTGACTAGCTGTAGATTTTGAACCCTAGCCCTGCCAGCACCTAGGGAAAACTAGCAAACCTATACATTTTTGAAAACTAGACACCCAGGGGAATCCAGGATGGGGTGACTTGACTGCCTCCCACCATGGTCTGTTACCCAGAATCCCTTGCAAACGTAAAAAATTGACAAAAAAAACACATTTTCCCCACATTTCTGTGATGCAAAGTTCTGGAATCTGCGTGGATCCACAAATTTCCACCCACCCCGCGTTCCCCAAAGTCCTACGAGAAAAATGGTACCTCACTTGTGCGGGTCGGCATAGTGCCCGCGACAGGAAACGGTACAAAACGCAACGTGGTTTTGCAGTGAAAAATGACCCTTTTTTTGGCAAAGTGACTAGCTGTAGATTTTGAACCCTAGCCCTGCCGGCACCTAGGGAAACCTAGCAAACCTATACATTTTTGAAAACTAGACACCCAGGGGAATCCAGGATGGGGTGACTTGACTGCCTCCCACCATGGTCTGTTACCCAGAATCCCTTGCAAACGTTAAAAATTGACAAAAAAAACACATTTTCCCCATATTTCTGTGATGGAAAGTTCTGGAATCTGCGTGGATCCACAAATTTCCACCCACCCCGCGTTCCCCAAAGTCCTACGAGAAAAATGGTACCTCACTTGTGCGGGTCGGCCTAGTGCCCGCGACAGGAAACGGCGCAAAACGCAACGTGGTTTTGCAGTGAAAAATGACCCTTTTTTTGGCAAAGTGACTAGCTGTAGATTTTGAACCCTAGCCCTGCCGGCACCTAGGGAAACCTAGCAAACCTATACATTTTTGAAAACTAGACACCCAGGGGAATCCAGGATGGGGTGACTTGACTGCCTCCCACCATGGTCTGTTACCCAGAATCCCTTGCAAACGTAAAAAATTGACAAAAAAAACACATTTCCCCCACATTTCTGTGATGGAAAGTTCTGGAATCTGCGTGGATCCACAAATTTCCACCCACCCCGCGTTCCCCAAAGTCCTACGAGAAAAATGGTACCTCACTTGTGCGGGTCGGCCTAGTGCCCGCGACAGGAAACGGTGCAAAACGCAACGTGGTTTTGCAGTGAAAAATGACCCTTTTTTTGGCAAAGTGACTAGCTGTAGATTTTGAACCCTAGCCCTGCCGGCACCTAGGGAAACCTAGCAAACCTATACATTTTTGAAAACTAGACACCCAGGGAAATCCAGGATGGGGTGACTTGACTGCCTCCCACCATGGTCTGTTACCCAGAATCCCTTGCAAACGTAAAAAATTGACAAAAAAAACACATTTTCCCCACATTTCTGTGATGGAAAGTTCTGGAATCTGCGTGGATCCACAAATTTCCACCCACCCCGCGTTCCCCAAAGTCCTACGAGAAAAATGGTACCTCACTTGTGCGGGTCGGCCTAGTGCCCGCGACAGGAAACGGCGCAAAACGCAACGTGGTTTTGCAGCGAAAAATGACCCTTTTTTTGGCAAAGTGACTATCTGTAGATTTTGAACCCTAGCCCTGCCGGCACCTAGGGAAACCTAGCAAACCTATACATTTTTGAAAAGTAGACACCCAGGGGAATCCAGGGTGGGGTGACTTGACTGCCTCCCACCATGGTCTGTTACCCAGAATCCCTTGCAAACGTAAAAAATTGACAAAAAAAACACATTTTCCCCACATTTCTGTGATGGAAAGTTCTGGAATCTGCGTGGATCCACAAATTTCCACCCACCCCGCGTTCCCCAAAGTCCTACGAGAAAAATGGTACCTCACTTGTGCGGGTCGGCCTAGTGCCCGCGACAGGAAACGGCGCAAAACGCAACGTGGTTTTGCAGTGAAAAATGACCCTTTTTTTGGCAAAGTGACTAGCTGTAGATTTTGAACCCTAGCCCTGCCGGCACCTAGGGAAACCTAGCAAACCTATACATTTTTTAAAACTAGACACCCAGGGGAATTTAGGATGGGGTGACTTGACTGCCTCCCACCATGGTCTGTTACCCAGAATCCCTTGCAAACGTAAAAAATTGACAAAAAAAACACATTTTCCCCACATTTCTGTGATGGAAAGTTCTGGAATCTGCGTGGATCCACAAATTTCCACCCACCCCGCGTTCCCCAAAGTCCTACGAGAAAAATGGTACCTCACTTGTGCGGGTCGGCCTAGTGCCCGCGACAGGAAACGGCGCAAAACGCAACGTGGTTTTGCAGCGAAAAATGACCCTTTTTTTGGCAAAGTGACTAGCTGTAGATTTTGAACCCTAGCCCTGCTGGCACCTAGGGAAACCTAGCAAACCTATACATTTTTGAAAACTAGACACCCAGGGGAATCCAGGATGGGGTGACTTGACTGCCTCCCACCATGGTCTGTTACCCAGAATCCCTTGCAAACGTAAAAAATTGACAAAAAAAACACATTTTCCCCACATTTCTGTGATGGAAAGTTCTGGAATCTGCGTGGATCCACAAATTTCCACCCACCCCGCGTTCCCCAAAGTCCTACAAGAAAAATGGTACCTCACTTGTGCGGGTCGGCCTAGTGCCCGCGACAGGAAACGGCGCAAAACGCAACGTGGTTTTGCAGTGAAAAATGACCCTTTTTTTGGCAAAGTGACTAGCTGTAGATTTTGAACCCTAGCCCTGCCGGCACCTAGGGAAACCTAGCAAACCTATACATTTTTGAAAACTAGACACCCAGGGGAATCTAGCATGGGGTGACTTGACTGCCTCCCACCATGGTCTGTTACCCAGAATCCCTTGCAAACGTAAAAAATTGACAAAAAAAACACATTTTCCCCACATTTCTGTGATGGAAAGTTCTGGAATCTGCGTGGATCCACAAATTTCCACCCACCCCGGCTTCCCCAAAGTCCTACGAGACAAATGGTACCTCACTTGTGCGGGTCAGCATAGTGCCCGCGACAGGAAACGGCGCAAAACACAACGTGGTTTTGCAGTGAAAAATGACCCTTTTTTTGGCAAAGTGACTAGCTGTAGATTTTGTACCCTAGCCCTGCCGGCACCTAGGGAAACCTAGCAAACCTATACATTTTTGAAAACTAGACACCCAGGGGAATCCAGGATGGGGTGACTTGACTGCCTCCCACCATGGTCTGTTACCCAGAATCCCTTGCAAACGTAAAAAATTGACAAAAAAAACAAATTTTCCCCACATTTCTGTGATGGAAAGTTCTGGAATCTGCGTGGATCCACAAATTTCCACCCACCCCGCGTTCCCCAAAGTCCTACGAGAAAAATGGTACCTCACTTGTGCGGGTCGGCATAGTGCCCGCGACAGGAAACGGCGCAAAACGCAACGTGGTTTTGCAGTGAAAAATGACCCTTTTTTTGGCAAAGTGACTAGCTGTAGATTTTGAACCCTAGCCCTGCCGGCACCTAGGGAAACCTAGCAAACCTATACATTTTTGAAAACTAGACACCCAGGGGAATCCAGGATGGGGTGACTTGACTGCCTCCCACCATGGTCTGTTACCCAGAATCCCTTGCAAACGTAAAAAATTGACAAAAAAACACATTTTCCCCACATTTCTGTGATGGAAAGTTCTGGAATCTGCGTGGATCCACAAATTTCCACCCACCCCGCGTTCCCCAAAGTCCTACGAGAAAAATGGTACCTCACTTGTGCGGGTCGGCCTAGTGCCCGCGACAGGAAACGGCGCAAAACGCAACGTGGTTTTGCAGTGAAAAATGACCCTTTCTTTGGCAAAGTGACTAGCTGTAGATTTTGAACCCTAGCCCTGCCGGCACCTAGGGAAACCTAGAAAACCTATACATTTTTGAAAACTAGACACCCAGGGGAATTTAGGATGGGGTGACTTGACTGCCTCCCACCATGGTCTGTTACCCAGAATCCCTTGCAAACGTAAAAAATTGACAAAAAAAACACATTTTCCCCACATTTCTGTGATGGAAAGTTCTGGAATCTGCGTGGATCCACAAATTTCCACCCACCCCGCGTTCCCCAAAGTCCTACGAGAAAAATGGTACCTCACTTGTGCGGGTCGGCCTAGTGCCCGCGACAGGAAACGGCGCAAAACGCAACGTGGTTTTGCAGTGAAAAATGACCCTTTCTTTGGCAAAGTGACTAGCTGTAGATTTTGAACCCTAGCCCTGCCGGCACCTAGGGAAACCTAGCAAACCTATACATTTTTGAAAACTAGACACCCAGGGGAATTTAGGATGGGGTGACTTGACTGCCTCCCACCATGGTCTGTTACCCAGAATCCCTTGCAAACGTAAAAAATTGACAAAAAAAACACATTTTCCCCACATTTCTGTGATGGAAAGTTCTGGAATCTGCGTGGATCCACAAATTTCCACCCACCCCGCGTTCCTTAAAGTCCTACGAGAAAAATGGTACCTCACTTGTGCGGGTCGGCCTAGTGCCCGGGACAGGAAACGGCGCAAAACGCAACGTGGTTTTGCAGTGAAAAATAACCCTTTTTTTGGCAAAGTGACTAGCTGTAGATTTTGAACCCTAGCCCTGCCAGCACCTAGGGAAAACTAGCAAACCTATATATTTTTGAAAACTAGACACCCAGGGGAATCCAGGATGGGGTGACTTGACTGCCTCCCACCATGGTCTGTTACCCAGAATCCCTTGCAAACGTAAAAAATTGACAAAAAAACACATTTTCCTCACATTTCTGTGATGCAAAGTTCTGGAATCTGCGTGGATCCACAAATTTCCACCCACCCCGCGTTCCCCAAAGTCCTACGAGAAAAATGGTACCTCACTTCTGCGGGTCGGCCTAGTGCCCGCGACAGGAAACGGCGCAAAACGCAACGTGGTTTTGCAGTGAGAAATGACCCTTTTTTTGGCAAAGTGACTAGCTGTAGATTTTGAACCCTAGCCCTGCCGGCACCTAGGGAAACCTAGCAAACCTATACATTTTTGAAAACTAGACACCCAGGGGAATCTAGGATGGGGTGACTTGACTGCCTCCCACCATGGTCTGTTACCCAGAATCCCTTGCAAACGTAAAAAATTGACAAAAAAAACACATTTTCCCCACATTTCTGTGATGGAAAGTTCTGGAATCTGCGTGGATCCACAAATTTCCACCCACCCCGCGTTCCCCAAAGTCCTACGAGAAAAATGGTACCTCACTTGTGCGGGTCGGCCTAGTGCCCGCGACAGGAAACGGCGCAAAACGCAACGTGGTTTTGCAGTGAAAAATGACCCTTTCTTTGGCAAAGTGACTAGCTGTAGATTTTGAACCCTAGCCCTGCCGGCACCTAGGGAAACCTAGCAAACCTATACATTTTTGAAAACTAGACACCCAGGGGAATTTAGGATGGGGTGACTTGACTGCCTCCCACCATGGTCTGTTACCCAGAATCCCTTGCAAACGTAAAAAATTGACAAAAAAAACACATTTTCCCCACATTTCTGTGATGGAAAGTTCTGGAATCTGCGTGGATCCACAAATTTCCACCCACCCCGCGTTCCCCAAAGTCCTACGAGAAAAATGGTACCTCACTTGTGCGGGTCGGCCTAGTGCCCGCGACAGGAAACGGCGCAAAACGCAACGTGGTTTTGCAGTGAAAAATGACCCTTTCTTTGGCAAAGTGACTAGCTGTAGATTTTGAACCCTAGCCCTGCCGGCACCTAGGGAAACCTAGCAAACCTATACATTTTTGAAAACTAGACACCCAGGGGAATTTAGGATGGGGTGACTTGACTGCCTCCCACCATGGTCTGTTACCCAGAATCCCTTGCAAACGTAAAAAATTGACAAAAAAAACACATTTTCCCCACATTTCTGTGATGGAAAGTTCTGGAATCTGCGTGGATCCACAAATTTCCACCCACCCCGCGTTCCCCAAAGTCCTACGAGAAAAATGGTACCTCACTTGTGCGGGTCGGCCTAGTGCCCGCGACAGGAAACGGCGCAAAACGCAACGTGGTTTTGCAGTGAAAAATAACCCTTTTTTTGGCAAAGTGACTAGCTGTAGATTTTGAACCCTAGCCCTGCCAGCACCTAGGGAAAACTAGCAAACCTATATATTTTTGAAAACTAGACACCCAGGGGAATCCAGGATGGGGTGACTTGACTGCCTCCCACCATGGTCTGTTACCCAGAATCCCTTGCAAACGTAAAAAATTGACAAAAAAACACATTTTCCCCACATTTCTGTGATGCAAAGTTCTGGAATCTGCGTGGATCCACAAATTTCCACCCACCCCGCGTTCCCCAAAGTCCTACGAGAAAAATGGTACCTCACTTGTGCGGGTCGGCATAGTGCCCGCGACAGGAAACGGTGCAAAACGCAACGTGGTTTTGCAGTGAAAAATGACCCTTTTTTTGGCAAAGTGACTAGCTGTAGATTTTGAACCCTAGCCCTGCCGGCACCTAGGGAAACCTAGCAAACCTATACATTTTTGAAAACTAGACACCCAGGGGAATCCAGGATGGGGTGACTTGACTGCCTCCCACCATGGTCTGTTACCCAGAATCCCTTGCAAACGTAAAAAATTGACAAAAAAACACATTTTCCCCACATTTCTGTGATGGAAAGTTCTGGAATCTGCGTGGATCCACAAATTTACACCCACCCCGCGTTCCCCAAAGTCCTACGAGAAAAATGGTACCTCACTTGTGCGGGTCGGCCTAGTGCCCGCGACAGGAAACGGTGCAAAACGCAACGTGGTTTTGCAGTGAAAAATGACCCTTTTTTTGGCAAAGTGACTAGCTGTAGATTTTGAACCCTAGCCCTGCCGGCACCTAGGGAAACCTAGCAAACCTATACATTTTTGAAAACTAGACACCCAGGGAAATCCAGGATGGGGTGACTTGACTGCCTCCCACCATGGTCTGTTACCCAGAATCCCTTGCAAACGTAAAACATTGACAAAAAAAACACATTTTCCCCACATTTCTGTGATGGAAAGTTCTGGAATCTGCGTGGATCCACAAATTTCCACCCACCCCGCGTTCCCCAAAGTCCTACGAGAAAAATGGTACCTCACTTGTGCGGGTCGGCCTAGTGCCCGCAACAGGAAACGGCGCAAAACGCAACGTGGTTTTGCAGTGAAAAATGACCCTTTTTTTGGCAAAGTGACTAGCTGTAGATTTTGAACCCTAGCCCTGCCAGCAGCTAGGGAAAACTAGCAAACCTATACATTTTTGAAAACTAGACACCCAGGGGAATCCAGGATGGGGTGACTTGACTGCCTCCCACCATGGTCTGTTACCCAGAATCCCTTGCAAACGTAAAAAATTGACAAAAAAAACACATTTTCCCCACATTTCTGTGATGCAAAGTTCTGGAATCTGCGTGGATCCACAAATTTCCACCCACCCCGCGTTCCCCAAAGTCCTACGAGAAAAATGGTACCTCACTTGTGCGGGTCGGCATAGTGCTCGCGACAGGAAACGGTACAAAACGCAACGTGGTTTTGCAGTGAAAAATTACCCTTTTTTTGGCAAAGTGACTAGCTGTAGATTTTGAACCCTAGCCCTGCCGGCACCTAGGGAAACCTAGCAAACCTATACGTTTTTGAAAACTAGACACCCAGGGGAATCCAGGATGGGGTGACTTGACTGCCTCCCACCATGGTCTGTTACCCAGAATCCCTTGCAAACGTTAAAAATTGACAAAAAAAACACATTTTCCCCATATTTCTGTGATGGAAAGTTCTGGAATCTGCGTGGATCCACAAATTTCCACCCACCCCGCGTTCCCCAAAGTCCTACGAGAAAAATGGTACCTCACTTGTGCAGGTCGGCCTAGTGCCCGCGACAGGAAACGGCGCAAAACGCAACGTGGTTTTGCAGTGAAAAATGACCCTTTTTTTGGCAAAGTGACTAGCTGTAGATTTTGAACCCTAGCCCTGCCGGCACCTAGGGAAACCTAGCAAACCTATACATTTTTGAAAACTAGACACCCAGGGGAATCCAGGATGGGGTGACTTGACTGCCTCCCACCATGGTCTGTTACCCAGAATCCCTTGCAAACGTAAAAAATTGACAAAAAAAACACATTTTCCCCACATTTCTGTGATGGAAAGTTCTGGAATCTGCGTGGATCCACAAATTTCCACCCACCCCGCGTTCCCCAAAGTCCTACGAGGAAAATGGTACCTCACTTGTGCGGGTCGGCCTAGTGCCCGCGACAGGAAACGGTGCAAAACGCAACGTGGTTTTGCAGTGAAAAATGACCCTTTTTTTGGCAAAGTGACTAGCTGTAGATTTTGAACCCTAGCCCTGCCGGCACCTAGGGAAACCTAGCAAACCTATACATTTTTGAAAACTAGACACCCAGGGAAATCCAGGATGGGGTGACTTGACTGCCTCCCACCATGGTCTGTTACCCAGAATCCCTTGCAAACGTAAAAAATTGACAAAAAAAACACATTTTCCCCACATTTCTGTGATGGAAAGTTCTGGAATCTGCGTGGATCCACAAATTTCCACCCACCCCGCGTTCCCCAAAGTCCTACGAGAAAAATGGTACCTCACTTGTGCGGGTCGGCCTAGTGCCCGCGACAGGAAACGGCGCAAAACGCAACGTGGTTTTGCAGCGAAAAATGACCCTTTTTTTGGCAAAGTGACTATCTGTAGATTTTGAACCCTAGCCCTGCCGGCACCTAGGAAAACCTAGCAAACCTATACATTTTTGAAAACTAGACACCCAGGGGAATCCAGGATGGGGTGACTTGACTGCCTCCCACCATGGTCTGTTACCCAGAATCCCTTGCAAACGTAAAAAATTGACAAAAAAAACACATTTTCCCCACATTTCTGTGATGGAAAGTTCTGGAATCTGCGTGGATCCACAAATTTCCACCCACCCCGCGTTCCCCAAAGTCCTACGAGAAAAATGGTACCTCACTTGTGCGGGTCGGCCTAGTGCCCGCGACAGTAAACGGCGCAAAACGCAACGTGGTTTTGCAGTGAAAAATGACCCTTTTTTTGGCAAAGTGACTAGCTGTAGATTTTGAACCCTAGCCCTGCCGGCACCTAGGGAAACCTAGCAAACCTATACATTTTTGAAAACTAGACACCCAGGGGAATCCAGGATGGGGTGACTTGACTGCCTCCCACCATGGTCTGTTACCCAGAATCCCTTGCAAACGTAAAAAATTGACAAAAAAAACACATTTTCCCCACATTTCTGTGATGGAAAGTTCTGGAATCTGCGTGGATCCACAAATTTCCACCCACCCCCCGTTCCCCAAAGTCCTACGAGAAAAATGGTACCTCACTTGTGCGGGTCGGCCTAGTGCCCGCGACAGGAAACGGCGCAAAACGCAACGTGGTTTTGCAGTGAAAAATGACCCTTTTTTTGGCAAAGTGACTAGCTGTAGATTTTGAAACCTAGCCCTGCCGGCACCTAGGGAAACCTAGCAAACCTATACATTTTTGAAAACTAGACACCCAGGGGAATTTAGGATGGGGTGACTTGACTGCCTCCCACCATGGTCTGTTACCCAGAATCCCTTGCAAACGTAAAAAATTGACAAAAAAAACACATTTTCCCCACATTTCTGTGATGGAAAGTTCTGGAATCTGCGTGGATCCACAAATTTCCACCCACCCCGCGTTCCCCAAAGTCCTACGAGAAAAATGGTACCTCACTTGTGCGGGTCGGCCTAGTGCCCGCGACAGGAAACGGCGCAAAACGCAACGTGGTTTTGCAGCGAAAAATGACCCTTTTTTTGGCAAAGTGACTAGCTGTAGATTTTGAACCCTAGCCCTGCTGGCACCTAGGGAAATGTGAGAAGTTGGCCTGGTATATGCTGTTCACTAGTTCTAGTAACCACCTTGTACCATGCCAAGCAACCCTTATGGTGTGGTTGTAAGTCAACCTTTTTGGACTAGCTGCCCTAGTGGTAGCGTAGGCTAAGCAGTCTTTGAGGCTAAACTCGTGAAGCGTGTTAAGCAAGCTGTTTTACCAATAGTAACCCCCTTTTATACCAATGAAAGGACACCACACAGATATATATTCAAAATATATATGTATTTATTTCTCAAAGTAACCTCTAGTCTCTTTATGAGCACAGGAGCACAAATCGTCAAACAAGATTATCACAGAATACACAGAAGTTGCACTTTATATGGATAGGCCCTGGTGGCCACTCGAACCATATACTAAAATAGTGGTATAAGTACCACGAACAGAAAAGGGAAAAGGCCTAGGGCCTCTAGAATCGCTGGGCCTACAAGGAGCTAACGTTAGTTAGTGACCAGGAGGTCCACGGGTGGCGTGTGCAGAGCAAATAGTCACACGCGGGCTCCCATAGGTTTCAATGGGTGCGTAAAAAGTACAAAGTTACTGCAAAGGAGATCTTCCGGGTTGACTAGGAACTTAAGATTTGGAACACAGGCACTAGAGATGTATTACTACACATGGGCACCGGAGTACCAGCTTTACCTCACCCACAGGAAGCGGGTGCATAGGCCTCAAAGTGCGTCGGGTTTCTTCTATCTGTTCCGTTGAGCCTGGGACAAAGATGCTGCAGGCGGTCGGTACGGGAGAGATGCGGTGGATCCAAGGGTGGATCGGAGTTGCAGAAGACCTGAAAGCAGAGGGGACAGTGTTCACAGTCACAAGCCAGTGACCGGCGTGGCACCAGGTAGGTACCAGGCAATGTCGGGTGCAAACAGGTGATGAGGGGTAGCTTGTCTCCGCAGCCACTTGGTCCCTGAAGGTCGACGACGTCCAGGAGTCGGCTCACGAGCTGTCCCACGCAGGCTCTCGCTGTCGGCGGTGTCGGCGACTTGATCGAAGCAAACAAGCCTTGGCAAAATCAATTGTAGAAGGATTCGGAAATCAGCTGTTGGTTCTGACCAGCAAGGTCAGAGGGATTGCTCCTTTGGAGGGGAGCAAGGGCCAGTCTGGAGCAACCAGACCAGCGGTGTTTGTCGTAGATTTCGTCGCCAAGATGGCCACTAGCCAGCGGGCCAGCAACCGGTTAGGCGCGTCGAGTGGCAAAATGCAGAAGGGCCCCACGCAGATCGTGGAGATGCTGGAGGGCTCACCTTTGGTGCAGATGCTGCTCGAGGGTTGGGCTTCTCAGGACCCAAAGCACAACTTGGAGGGAGCCTCGGTTGTTGCACTGGTCAGCTTGTCGTAGTCGTTTCAAGATGGCTGGCTCCACGTGTCTCGGTGCCTCCACGGGTCTCCTCTTTGCAGGGACTGTGGATCGGGCGGTGAGAGGTCTGGAGGTCCAGGTCTTGTCAGTCTCTGGGCTCGGGCTCCGGCGGGAGGCGGCGGCAAAGCAGACGTTGATTCGCTGGATGGTGCTTGCGTTAGCAAGGTGGTCACTCCCTGACCACAGGGGAGATTGGCTTCAGTCCTCTGTGCAGCAGAGCGTCGAAGTTCCCGTCTTCTTCTTAGTTTTTAAGTTGATTCCAGGATGTCTGAAGTCTTAGGACACAGCTCCTACCTTTAAGCGGATTCTAGGGGCCGGACTACCTGCTAGGTCCCTCCCTATGGGTGGGACCAGGAAGGGGGGTGGGTACACCCCCAATCCTTTGTCCAGCTCGCCCCAGGCCCGGGACTGGTGTGCCCCAGGACCGGTTTGAACTGGCATATGCACCGAGGCTCCTTGTGAGCCACAGGCATGTCTGGTTTCTTTCAAGCCCTACCTGACCAATACACAAAATCCTGTCTGGGGTGGTGCACGCACCTCCCCTGGCAGGAAACCCTTTGTCCACACCTCCCAAGCTGGAAGGACTCCCAGCAGCAGGAGGGCAGACTTGTGTCTGTGGTGGCAGCATCCATTTTGTGGAGCTGAGGCTATGTCTGATTTTACCCGGGTTTCAGGTACTGTACATGTCGTGTCCCTCTAGAAGGGTGGAATGCTAACCCCGTCGCCAGAATTGGCGAGGGGTTAGTATTCCAATTCGTATGACACCTTACTCGACATGTTTTGATAAAGCCAAACCAAAGATAGCATTTAACCGCGAGGTTCATAATGCACTTAAGAGTATATGGTATGACGATATCTGGAAACAGTAGAAGGAAGTTGTTCCGACCACTGCAGACAGGCTCAGCTCATGCCAGAGCACCATCTCACATGGAACCAAGCACTCTGCCTTCAGGATTGTTAAGGCCTGCCATAGGAGTGACTTATAGGTTACCAGGTGTCCCATTTAAGGTTAGGTATAGGTATACTACACCTAAGTAAGAGGTGATTACACCAACTTACCCCAGCTGAGTGATCAGCCAGTTGTGTCAAATTGTTAGGCCAAGCCTGGGGTGGCATAATACATGCTGCAGCCCTTGGCAGGCCTTGGGTACACCAATGCCCTGGGTACCTAGTGTACACTGGTACAGGGGCTGACAGGGTGATCCACTTCCAATTGGTTATGCACCTAGGGTGCATAGTTTTAATTTAGTAGAGAGAACAGCAGGCTGGGGGTCTGATTGGCAGGCCCACAGCCTCAATATGTCAAAAACCAGTGAAGCAAAAAGCAAAAATTTGGGGTGACCATAGGATAGCAGACCCTACTCTCCTACACAACCCCCCCCCCCAAACGCTGGGACATTAAACTAGCCTTGACCAGTCTCGTCTTCATGTCCTAAGTGGAAGTACCTGGAGAGACCATCTGCATTCCCATGGTCAGTACCTGGCCGGTGCTCCACTGTAAAGTCCATCCCCTGTAGGGAAATGGACCACCTAAGCAGTTTGGGATTTTCACCCTTCATCTGATTTAGCCACAAGAGGGGCTTATGGTCGGTCTGAATCTTGAAGTGAGTGCCAAACAAGTATGGCCTCAGCTTCTTCAGGGCCCACACCACAGCAAAGGCCTCCCTCTCAATAGCTGACCAATTCTTCTCTCTGGGGGTCAACCTTCTGCTAATAAAAGCAATGGGTTGGTCTTGACCATCTACATTAAGTTGTGACAGCACAGCTCCCACACCCAACTCAGAAGCATCTGTTTGGACAATAAACTCTTTGGAGTAGTCAGGACTTTTCAGGATAGGTGCAGAGCACATGGCCTCCTTCAGGTCATCAAATGCCTTTTGACAGCTTACTGTCCACTGAACCTTTTTGGGCATCTTCTTGGATGTCAGATCATTAAGAGGAGTCACAATGGACCCATAGTTCTTAACAAACTTCCTGTAGTACCCAGTCAAGCCCAAGAAAGCTCGAACTTGAGTCTGGGTGGTTGGAGGGGACCAGTCCTTGATGGATTGTATCTTACTCTCCAGTGGTTGAACTTGGCCTCCACCTACAAGGTGGCCCAAATATACAACCTTACTCTGCCCTATCTGGCACTTTGTAGCCTTGATAGTGAGGCCTGCCCTTTGCAGAGCCTCAAGAGCCTTCTTCAGGTGGATCAGGTGATCCTCCCAGGTGGAGCTAAAGACAGCAATGTCATCAAGATATGCTGCGCAAAAGTCATCCAACCCAGTAAGGACTTGGTTCACCAGCCTTTGGAAGGTGGCAGGTGCATTCTTCAGACCAAAGGGCATCACCACAAACTGGTAGTGCCCACCTGGGGTTGAGAATGCTGTTTTGGCCTTAGACTCCTCAGCTAATCTGATTTGCCAATAGCCAGCTGTTAAGTCAAATGTGCTCAAAAACTTTGCAGAAGCTAGTTTGTCTATGAGCTCATCTGCCCTTGGAATAGGGTGTGCATCTGTCCTGGTGACAGCATTGAGTCCTCTGTAATCCACACAGAACCTCATCTCTCTCTTGCCATCTTTGGTGTGAGGTTTGGGGACCAGAACCACTGGGCTAGCCCAGGGGCTCTCTGAGGGTTCAATGACACCTAATTCCAGCATTTTATGTACCTCAGCCTTTATACAGTCCCTGACGTGGTCAGGTTGTCTGTAAAGTTTGTTCTTTACAGGCAGACTGTCACCAGTGTCCACCACATGGGTACACCAGTCAGTTTGACTAGGTATCAAGGAAAACATATGTGAAAATGATTGTAGAACCTGTCTACATTCAGTCTGCTGATGGGCAGTGAGGTTGCCTCCAAGGGTCACTCCTTCAACTGAGCCATCTTCAGGGTTCTGAGACAACAGGTCTGGGAGAGGGTCACTCTCTTCCTCCTGTCCCTCATCTGTAGCCATGAGCAAGCCCATGTCTGCCCTGTCAACATATGCTTTAAGCCTGTTAACATGGAGTACCCTGTGGGGACTCCTGGGAGTTCCTAGGTCGACCAAGTAGGTGACCTCTCCCTTCTTTTCCAGGATTGTATGGGGTCCAGACCATTTGTCTTGGAGTGCTGCTGGGGCCACTGGCTCCAACACCCATACCTTCTGTCCTGGCTGAAACTCAACCAAGACAGCCTTTTGGTCATGCCAAGCTTTCTGTAAGGCCTGGCTTGCCTCAAGGTTTTTGGATGCCTTCTCCATATACTCAGCCATCCTGGAGCGGAGACCAAGTACATAGTCCACTATGTCTAGCTTAGGCTTTTTGAGAGGTAACTCCCAGCCTTCCTTCACCAAACACAGTGGGCCTCTCACAGGGTGCCCAAACAACAATTCAAAGGGGCTGTAGCCAACTCCTTTTTGTGGGACCTCTCTGTAAGCAAACAGAAGGCAGGGTAGAAGGATGTCCCATCTTCGCCTGAGCTTTTCAGGTAATCCTTTGATCATACCCTTTAGGGTCTTGTTGAATCTCTCAACAAGCCCATTGCATTGTGGGTGATAAGGGGTGGTGAACTTGTAGTTGACACCACATTCCTTCCACATAGCTGTTAAGTATCCTGACATAAAGTTGGTACCTCTGTCAGATACTACCTCCTTAGGAAACCCCACTCTGGAGAATACTCCCAGCAGGGCCCTGGCCACAACAGGTGCTGTAGTGGTCCTAAGGGGAATTGCCTCTGGATACCTGGTGGCATGATCCACTACCACCAGTATAAATCTGTGCCCAGATGCAGTGGGAGGATCCATGGGACCCACTATGTCTATTCCCACTCTTTCAAAGGGAACCCCCACCACAGGTAGTGGTATCAGGGGGGCCTTTGTTGTGCCACCTGATTTGCCACTGGCTTGGCAGGTAACACAGGAGCGACAAAACTCCTTTGTATCTTCATTCATATGAGGCCAGTGAAAGTGAGGGACAAGTCTGTCCCAGGTCTTGTTCTGGCCTAGGTGTCCTGCTAAAGGAATATCATGGGCCAAGGTAAGAAGGAAGCCCCTAAATTGCAGAGGTATAACCAACCTCCTGGTTGCACCAGGCTTGGGGTCTCTAGCCTCTGAATAAAGGAGCCCTTCATCCCAATACACTTTATGGGTACCTTGAGCATTCCCAGCAGCCTCAGCAGCAGCCAGCTGTCTGAGGGGTTCAAGAGAGGGACAGGATAACTGAGCCTGCCTCAAGTCAGCCCTTGAAGGTCCCCCTGTCCCCAGAAACTCAACCTGGTCAGGTTCAAGCTCTTCAGGGACAGTTCCTTCAGGGTCCTCTAGATCAGCTTCCTGGGAAGGCTGATCATCACTCTGAGGCAGGGGGGAAGGCACAGCCTTGACCCTCCTGTTCTTCTTCTTGGTAGGTGCTTGGTCCATTGTTCCAGGATCCAAGACCTGTGGTTCAGTGAGGCACTTTTTGGCCTGTGACCTGGTCACAGCAAGGACATGTGATGATATACCTAACATCTCTGCATGAGTCCTGTACTCCACTTCTGACCATAGAGAACTCTCTAGGTCATTGCCCAACAAACATTCTACTGGGAGGTCTGCACTAACCACAACCCTTTTGAGGCCAGTTACCCCTCCCCATGAGAAGTTAACAACTGCCACACTATGTGAAGTAGTGGCATTGCTGGCATTGGTCACCAGGTAGTTCTCACCTGGTATGTACTGTCCAGGGTCCACAAAGCCTGGTGTCACCATAGTGACACTGGCACATGTGTCCCTGTAGGCTTGAGCCACTTTGTCATTAATTAAAGGAGTCTGTCTGTACTTGCCCAGGTTACTGGGGCTCACAGTCAGGGACAAATCAATGTCCCCATCACAGATCAAGACTGCCTGTGTCAGGGTTCTGTCTAAGTCAGAATCTCCTTCAGTTCCCATAGTGATTCCCACTACACCCTTTGTCTGGGGACCAACACTGCTAACAGTAGTACTGGGAGCAGGTGCCTTAGGGGCAACAGTGTTGGGGGCTCCACCCTTTTTGCAATCACTAGTCCAGTGAGTTGTATTTTTGCAATGATTGCACCAGGGTTTCTTTTGACCTTCTTTCTTCTTTTTGGACTGTTGTTGGGACCCACCCTCCTTAGCAGTAGTTTGGGGCCCTGTTGAAGACTTCTGGTCTTTAGATTTCTGATCTCCACCCTTTTGGTCTGTTTTCTTCTGATCACCCCCTTGGCCCTGGTTCTGGTTCTTTTGCTTAACCCTGGTTCTGACCCATTTGTCTGCCTTCTTTCCCAATTCTTGGGGAGAGGTCAGATCAGAGTCAACCAAGTGTTGATGCAGTTGCTGGTTTTGACAGTTATTTAAAATCTGTTCTCTCATCATCAAATTATACAATCCTGTAAAATCAGATACCTTACTTCCCAGCAACCAACCCTCCAAAGCCTTAGTGGCACATTCAATGTATTCAGACCAGTCCTGAGTCTGTGTCTTTTGGGTGTCTCTGAACATTAACCTGTACTGCTCAGTGGTTAAGCCTAACCCATCAACTAGAACACTCTTCAGGACTCTGTAGTTTCTGACATCCTCTTCTCTAACAGTGAGGAGTCTGTCTCTGCCTCTTCCTTCAAAGGAGAGCCAGAGGATTGCTGCCCACTGGTCTTCAGGAACCTGCTGTACCTTGCAGGCTCTCTCAAGAGCAGTTATCCACTTGTGGATGTCATCCCCACTTTTGTAGGGGGGCACAACCTTAGACAGGTTTCTATTATCGAAAACCCTATCTTTGTCCTTAGGGACAATGCTGCCACCAGTGGGTATAGACCCACTCTCTTTATGCTGTCTAGCCTTGCTCAGTTTCTCTTCCATCAGGGCTACTTCTAGCTCCTGCTTCCTGATCCTCAGCTGGGCTTCTTGCATCTTGGCCTCATGTTCCCTCCTCTGAGGGGTGGTCATCCTTCTCCTGGAGTGACCTTGAGAGCCTCTAGAGCCATGGGAAGCATTGGAGTCACCTGAGCGATTCCTTTGCCTTCCAAGCCCTGTGTTAAGTCCACTGGGGAGATCCAGTGGGGTGAACCCACTGTCAGTCCCCAATAGCCTTGGTTTAGCTGGGCCAAGTATAACACTTGGCACTGGGCTAGTTCTCCCTTCATCCTCACCACTGTCTGTATCCCCCTCACTTTCCTCCTCTGTAGTATGGTTTTCATCTAAGGGATGGCTATTGGAAAGGGGTACCTCAGTGGCATCTTCAGAAGGGGGGCCTCCTGTTCCTGTCCCTAAGGGGGCTAACTGGGAAGCTCTCTTGAGCTCTCTTTGATTCTCATCATCTTGCAAGAGTGCTCTGAGCACAGCAGAGGTAGGGTTCTTGGGCTGTTTAAGGCCTCTAAGAGTTGCCAACTGCCTGAGCTCATTCTGATTAAGGGTAGCAAAGATGGATGGTGCCCTCGGGGGGTCACTCTCAACAGAGATGGGTACAGTGGACCCCTCTGCCCCAGCCATTGCTCTTAAGTGTGGGTGGATGTGTTGCAATCTACCTACACTTGGGTTTACCTACTAAACCTATCTAGTAGTTGTAGTCAGGGTGTGCTACTCCCTTTGCTCTACAACAACTAAGTTCAGTAGAACTTAAGTATATCTAATCTTGTTTTATATGTACCTACAGGTACCTATGTGATCTTTCAATTGGTAACCAAGAGATTACAATGGTAAAACACAGCAAGCTCAAATCCAACCGCTGCTCACCAATGTGAGAAGTTGGCCTGGTATATGCTGTTCACTAGTTCTAGTGACCACCTTGTACCATGCCAAGCAACCCTTATGGTGTGGTTGTAAGTCAACCTTTTTGGACTAGCTGCCCTAGTGGTAGCGTAGGCTAAGCAGTCTTTGAGGCTAAACTCGTGAAGCGTGTTAAGCAAGCTGTTTTACCAATAGTAACCCCCTTTTATACCAATGAAAGGACACCACACAGATATATATTCAAAATATATATGTATTTATTTCTCAAAGTAACCTCTAGTCTCTTTATGAGCACAGGAGCACAAATCGTCAAACAAGATTATCACAGAATACACAGAAGTTGCACTTTATATGGATAGGCCCTGGTGGCCACTCGAACCATATACTAAAATAGTGGTATAAGTACCACGAACAGAAAAGGGAAAAGGCCTAGGGCCTCTAGAATCGCTGGGCCTACAAGGAGCTAACGTTAGTTAGTGACCAGGAGGTCCACGGGTGGCGTGTGCAGAGCAAATAGTCACACGCGGGCTCCCATAGGTTTCAATGGGTGCGTAAAAAGTACAAAGTTACTGCAAAGGAGATCTTCCGGGTTGACTAGGAACTTAAGATTTGGAACACAGGCACTAGAGATGTATTACTACACATGGGCACCGGAGTACCAGCTTTACCTCACCCACAGGAAGCGGGTGCATAGGCCTCAAAGTGCGTCGGGTTTCTTCTATCTGTTCCGTTGAGCCTGGGACAAAGATGCTGCAGGCGGTCGGTACGGGAGAGATGCGGTGGATCCAAGGGTGGATCGGAGTTGCAGAAGACCTGAAAGCAGAGGGGACAGTGTTCACAGTCACAAGCCAGTGACCGGCGTGGCACCAGGTAGGTACCAGGCAATGTCGGGTGCAAACAGGTGATGAGGGGTAGCTTGTCTCCGCAGCCACGTGGTCCCTGAAGGTCGACGACGTCCAGGAGTCGGCTCACGAGCTGTCCCACGCAGGCTCTCGCTGTCGGCGGTGTCGGCGACTTGATCGAAGCAAACAAGCCTTGGCAAAAGCAATTGTAGAAGGATTCGGAAATCAGCTGTTGGTTCTGACCAGCAAGGTCAGAGGGATTGCTCCTTTGGAGGGGAGCAAGGGCCAGTCTGGAGCAACCAGACCAGCGGTGTTTGTCGTAGATTTCGTCGCCAAGATGGCCACTAGCCAGCGGGCCAGCAACCGGTTAGGCGCGTCGAGTGGCAAAATGCAGAAGGGCCCCACGCAGATCGTGGAGATGCTGGAGGGCTCACCTTTGGTGCAGATGCTGCTCGAGGGTTGGGCTTCTCAGGACCCAAAGCACAACTTGGAGGGAGCCTCGGTTGTTGCACTGGTCAGCTTGTCGTAGTCGTTTCAAGATGGCTGGCTCCACGTGTCTCGGTGCCTCCACGGGTCTCCTCTTTGCAGGGACTGTGGATCGGGCGGTGAGAGGTCTGGAGGTCCAGGTCTTGTCAGTCTCTGGGCTCGGGCTCCGGCGGGAGGCGGCGGCAAAGCAGACGTTGATTCGCTGGATGGTGCTTGCGTTAGCAAGGTGGTCACTCCCTGACCACAGGGGAGATTGGCTTCAGTCCTCTGTGCAGCAGAGCGTCGAAGTTCCCGTCTTCTTCTTAGTTTTTAAGTTGATTCCAGGATGTCTGAAGTCTTAGGACACAGCTCCTACCTTTAAGCGGATTCTAGGGGCCGGACTACCTGCTAGGTCCCTCCCTATGGGTGGGACCAGGAAGGGGGGTGGGTACACCCCCAATCCTTTGTCCAGCTCGCCCCAGGCCCGGGACTGGTGTGCCCCAGGACCGGTTTGAACTGGCATATGCACCGAGGCTCCTTGTGAGCCACAGGCATGTCTGGTTTCTTTCAAGCCCTACCTGACCAATACACAAAATCCTGTCTGGGGTGGTGCACGCACCTCCCCTGGCAGGAAACCCTTTGTCCACACCTCCCAAGCTGGAAGGACTCCCAGCAGCAGGAGGGCAGACTTGTGTCTGTGGTGGCAGCATCCATTTTGTGGAGCTGAGGCTATGTCTGATTTTACCCGGGTTTCAGGTACTGTACATGTCGTGTCCCTCTAGAAGGGTGGAATGCTAACCCCGTCGCCAGAATTGGCGAGGGGTTAGTATTCCAATTCGTATGACACCTTACTCGACATGTTTTGATAAAGCCAAACCAAAGATAGCATTTAACCGCGAGGTTCATAATGCACTTAAGAGTATATGGTATGACGATATCTGGAAACAGTAGAAGGAAGTTGTTCCGACCACTGCAGACAGGCTCAGCTCATGCCAGAGCACCATCTCACATGGAACCAAGCACTCTGCCTTCAGGATTGTTAAGGCCTGCCATAGGAGTGACTTATAGGTTACCAGGTGTCCCATTTAAGGTTAGGTATAGGTATACTACACCTAAGTAAGAGGTGATTACACCAACTTACCCCAGCTGAGTGATCAGCCAGTTGTGTCAAATTGTTAGGCCAAGCCTGGGGTGGCATAATACATGCTGCAGCCCTTGGCAGGCCTTGGGTACACCAATGCCCTGGGTACCTAGTGTACACTGGTACAGGGGCTGACAGGGTGATCCACTTCCAATTGGTTATGCACCTAGGGTGCATAGTTTTAATTTAGTAGAGAGAACAGCAGGCTGGGGGTCTGATTGGCAGGCCCACAGCCTCAATATGTCAAAAACCAGTGAAGCAAAAAGCAAAAATTTGGGGTGACCATAGGATAGCAGACCCTACTCTCCTACAAGAAACCTAGCAAACCTATACATTTTTGAAAACTAGACACCCAGGGGAATCCAGGATGGGGTGACTTGACTGCCTCCCACCATGGTCTGTTACCCAGAATCCCTTGCAAACGTAAAAAATTGACAAAAAAAACACATTTTCCCCACATTTCTGTGATGGAAAGTTCTGGAATCTGCGTGGATCCACAAATTTCCACCCACCCCGCGTTCCCCAAAGTCCTACAAGAAAAATGGTACCTCACTTGTGCGGGTCGGCCTAGTGCCCGCGACAGGAAACGGCGCAAAACGCAACGTGGTTTTGCAGTGAAAAATGACCCTTTTTTTGGCAAAGTGACTAGCTGTAGATTTTGTACCCTAGCCCTGCCGGCACCTAGGGAAACCTAGCAAACCTATACATTTTTGAAAACTAGACACCCAGGGAAATCCAGGATGGGGTGACTTGACTGCCTCCCACCATGGTCTGTTACCCAGAATCCCTTGCAAACGTAAAAAATTGACAAAAAAAACACATTTTCCCCACATTTCTGTGATGGAAAGTTCTGGAATCTGCGTGGATCCACAAATTTCCACCCACCCCGCGTTCCCCAAAGTCCTACGAGAAAAATGGTACCTCACTTGTGCGGGTCGGCCTAGTGCCCGCGACAGGAAACGGCGCAAAACGCAACGTGGTTTTGCAGTGAAAAATGACCCTTTTTTTGGCAAAGTGACTAGCTGTAGATTTTGAACCCTAGCCCTGCCGGCACCTAGGGAAACCTAGCAAACCTATACATTTTTGAAAACTAGACACCCAGGGGAATCTAGGATGGGGTGACTTGACTGCCTCCCACCATGGTCTGTTACCCAGAATCCCTTGCAAACGTAAAAAATTGACAAAAAAAACACATTTTCCCCACATTTCTGTGATGGAAAGTTCTGGAATCTGCGTGGATCCACAAATTTACACCCACCCCGGGTTCCCCAAAGTCCTACGAGAAAAATGGTACCTCACTTGTGCGGGTCGGCATAGTGCCCGCGACAGGAAACGGCGCAAAACACAACGTGGTTTTGCAGTGAAAAATGACCCTTTTTTTGGCAAAGTGACTAGCTGTAGATTTTGAACCCTAGCCCTGCCAGCACCTAGGGAAAACTAGCAAACCTATACATTTTTGAAAACTAGACACCCAGGGGAATCCAGGATGGGGTGACTTGACTGCCTCCCACCATGGTCTGTTACCCAGAATCCCTTGCAAACGTAAAAAATTGACAAAAAAATTACATTTTCCCCACATTTCTGTGATGCAAAGTTCTGGAATCTGCGTGGATCCACAAATTTCCACCCACCACGCGTTCCCCAAAGTCCTACGAGAAAAATGGTACCTCACTTGTGCGGGTCGGCATAGTGCCCGCGACAGGAAACGGCGCAAAACGCAACGTGGTTTTGCAGTGAAAAATGACCCTTTTTTTGGCAAAGTGACTAGCTGTAGATTTTGAACCCTAGCCCTGCCGGCACCTAGGGAAACCTAGCAAACCTATACATTTTTGAAAACTAGACACCCAGGGGAATCCAGGATGGGATGACTTGACTGCCTCCCACCATGGTCTGTTACCCAGAATCCCTTGCAAACGTAAAAAATTGACAAAAAAAACAAATTTTCCCCACATTTCTGTGATGGAAAGTTCTGGAATCTGCGTGGATCCACAAATTTCCACCCACCCCGCGTTCCCCAAAGTCCTACGAGAAAAATGGTACCTCACTTGTGCGGGTCGGCATAGTGCCCGCGACAGGAAACGGCGCAAAACGCAACGTGGTTTTGCAGTGAAAAATGACCCTTTTTTTGGCAAAGTGACTAGCTGTAGATTTTGAACCCTAGCCCTGCCGGCATCTAGGGAAATGTTGGACCTGGCCCTTTTTGAAGGGTCATCCCTAAACTTTTTGCCTTCCTCCTGTATTTTTTCTGACCTGGTGTTGGCTGATTTATGACTCTGGGCACCTTACCACTGCTGACCAGTGCTAAGGTGCATATGCTCTCCCTATGGTAAAATGTATACATTGATTGGTGTCCATGATTGGTTCATTTGGTTTACTGTCAGCCCCTAGTAGAGTGCACCAGGAGTGCCAGGGCTTGTAAATACAAATGCCGCTAGTGGGCTTGCAGCACTGGTTGTGCCACCCACAGAAGCGGCCTAGTAAAATGTGTCTAGGATCTGCCACTGCAGAACCTGCGTGCGGTCTGGTACCGTCGCGCTGACTGCGCAAGTGCACCCACTTGCCAGTCCCTAAACCTTCCCTTAACTACATATTAGTCACCCCTCTGGTAGGCCCAAGGGCAGGGTGCATTGTAGGCATAAGGTAGGACATGCCCTGATGTGTGTGGCATGTCTTAATAGTGAATTACAGCCATTTTCGTTTTTCACTATTGAAGGCTACCTGCTCTCCATAGGCCAGAATGGGCTGCTGGAGTCACTACACGCTGTGACCCCAGTGGACTCATAGAGCATGGTAGAAAGTCATGTTTAGTATGCCTGAACTCAGAATAATAAAATACTTCTTTTAGTAAAGTTTATTTTAATATCCTGCGTTTGTAAATACTACTTTTAGAAAGTTAGTATTTACTGACCTGGCCATTTCAGTCCGCCTCTGCTGTGTGTGTGTGTTCTGCCTAGCAACAGTAAGGAGCAGGGTTGGGGAATCCCCAGAGACAGGCTGGCTGCCAGGTGGTGGGTAGAGAGATTACACCAGGATGGGTGGGAGGAGTCCACCCTTGACTCTGAATAGACCTGTGCTCTGACAGCACAAAGCCGGCGCCGCCCCCTGTGGAGCGGCTGATGTCTCTGCCCTGCTGCTGAAAGGAAAGCGCAGAGTCAGCACAACAAAGTGCTCCAGAACGGGACTGAGCCAGGCCCAGGCCCCCTGGCGCTAAAGAACAAAAGAATCGCACTATAAAAGTAGGAGCCTGGCTCCTAAGAAATTAGATCCTGTTTGCGCCAAGAAGAAACTCTGCCTGAAGGAGAAGGACCTGGAGAAGCTGAAGGAGGAATACTGTCTCTCTGCCTGAGAGACTGGCCTGCAGTGGGTGCCTGTCTGCTGGAAGGAGAGGGAAAGCCTGAAGAAAAGGACTTTGATTCAACTTGTGCCTTTAAAACAATCTCCAAGGGCTTGCGTGTGAACTTGCCCCCTGACCTGCGCCCCAGGAACAGTGGGCGCTACCATCCTGAAAGAAGAGGAGAAGTGCCTTGAAGTGACTCAGCAAGCTGACCCCGGAGAACCTGTGCATCCCCTGATCTCGCTGAGCAACGCGACTTCTGCTGCTGGCGTGGCTGCAAACAACGTAAAGGCCTGACAGCCCGAGCACCGTGAACAGTTGCCCCCTCGAGCCGTAGCTCGCAAAGTAAGGTGGAGATCTCCGCGCCTGAGCGCCGAGTCCCTGTGACCCCTGCCGGGTTGTAGAGGCTTCTGCAAAGGACTAAAGTGCCCTGGTTCGCGTCTCCGGCCGAAGCTAACAGCGCGCGGCGCTGTGATCTCACCCCGAGGCTGCCCTCCTGCTTCTGACCCCCTTCGTGGCAACCTGCATCCTGCCCGAGCGCCCCACGAAGCTCCGCCGTCCCCTGGACACTGGGGACACCAGCGCGACGTGGGACACCCCTGGACTGGACCGCGAGGCCGCCACGAACCTTCCCCGTGAAATCTGCAAGGTATTGTGCCAGCGCGTGAAAAGTACGGCCCGTACTTGCCTTTGTACGAACCGTACCTGCCCTGTAACTACGGGTGCCTGGTTCGCACCGTACTGCCTGTGAAGTGCCTTGGTTCGTACCCGCCTTGTAAATACTTGTGCCTGGTTCGCACCGTACTGCCTGTGAAGTGCCTTGGTTCGTACCCGCCTTGTAAATACTTGTGCCTGGTTCGCACCGTACTGCCAGCTGAAATAATGGCGCTTTGAAAAGTGCTCCTTTTGGCTGAGTTCGAGCCGTAACAGCCTTGGTTCGACCCGTACTTACCCTGGGAACAGCAAGGTTCGAACCGTACCTACGTTTTAACCATACTGCATTGAAAAGCATTACCGGTGCTCACTCGAGAAGAGTGAGACTCGGCAAGCGTACTCCGGCTCACGCGAGAAGCGTGGGAAACGGCAAGGCACTGTAAAAACCTTGCCAAAGGCACCCCAAAGGCGCTACGAAGTGCCCAGAAGACCTAAGAAACCTATTTTAAAGAGAACTGTGCCATTTTTACAACTGTGGACTGCCCGTAAAGCATTTTGAGAGTAACTGGATTATTTTACCAAGAGAACTGTATTTATGCAACCTGCCTGAAAGAAAACCTTTTATATAAAGAATTATATTTTGGACATAAATACAGCCTTGTGTCTTTGTGTGGTGGGGTGGTGATTATTGTGTGGGACAACTTGAACGCTTAACCTATATGCCCTCTGGAAATTTAGCCTGACTGCTCGCGCCACGTTACCTAGAGGGTGAGCAGGGGTTATTTTTAAAGAGGTGATCCTTTGCCCTGACTTAGATGAAAAGGGTCCCTGCTTGTCGCAAGTGCATACCTGCGCCAACCAGAGACCCCGGATTCTAACATTGGTGGCAGCGGTGCGGATTTACGGATTTGCGTTCTTGGTGTCTGCGCAGTGATTACTAACCATTGCACAGTGGACAGTCCAGTAGCTTAAACCACAGAACTTTTTCAAGTTTTAATTTTCGCTTGCCAAGGAAAAAGAAGATCCCTTGCGTTTGAAGCCATGCCGGGCTCAACCAGCACAGCATCTGAAGCCTCTGAGATGGAATGGGAATGGGATGCGTCAAAACTGAACGACTACACAAGAAGGCAACTCAAGTACTTCTGCAAGAAGTTCAAGGTTCCACATGTGGGGTGCAAGCTCAAACCACAGATCTACAAGGCGCTGAAAGCCTGGATGGAATCAAGGAGTGCAGCTGAGGATGTTGTACCTGAGGAGATTGACCTAGTGGAACCAGCGGAGAGCATCCACAGTGCGGGCAGGTGTCTGTCACCAGAGGAGCTGGCAGACAGACAGGCCGCAAGAGAGCAACAAGTCACTTTGGCAAAACTGAAAATAGATGGTCAATTGGAGCTGGAAAGCAAAAAGCTGGCTCTGGAAGAGAAGAAGCTGGCTCTTGAAGAAAAGAAAATGCAAATGGAGCATGACTTTTTAATGAAGAAATATGATATGGAGCTCGAGAGGCTTGAGGCCATGAGTGTCTCATCCCAGCAGCAAGAAAGGTGCGTAGCTCAGAGATTGAGCTTTTCTGAGTGGGAGGAGGAATCCAGCTCAGATGGTGGCAGCAGTATAGAATTCTCTAGTGCTGAAAGAGTAGTACGCACACCCAGAGATGTGGCGCCTGGCTTGAAGGAGGGGGTTAACACACACCAGGAGGTTCAAGGGCATGAGGTAGCTCCAGTAGTGCGCAGTATCCCTGAAGGGAATAGGGTAACTGGCGCAGGGGTTCATAGTCCTAGTGGCGGGAGGGACACTCTACTGGCTCTAGATGAGAGGCGCAGGGAGAGGGGTTCCCCCAACATTGAAGTCCTGGTAGGTGAGTGTGAAGACCGCCCAGAAGAGTGTGGGTTGTGTGACAGAGACAGTCAGATACTGTCTTGCCAGTCTCAGGAGAGTGGTGTGGAGTAAGTGTGTGAGGCACTGGATGGTAAGGTGAAGGCTAGTTTGGTTAACCCTGCTAGGGGGCTGTGTGATCCAATTGTGGGAGAGCATATTTTAAGTCCCTGTTTTCCAGAGCTATGTCAACACCTGTTGGAGACCGAGTTCTCTGACCGCAGAGAGCTCACATTGGAGGTAGACCTTTTGGTGGATTCCAGAGGGTCTGGAGAGGCATTGGGGAATGACCCTGTGGGGAGTGGCTCAGGTATCTTCCAACCCAGAGTGGTGGAAGTGGTGCAGAGTAGCCCCGCTAGGTCCCATGGTAGTGGGAGGGGTGTAGGGGCTCACGTCCTGTCTCAGTGGAGAAGGAGTGAGTGTGGGGCTGCGTGCCCCCAGGTGCCCGAAACCCAGTCTCAGAGCCTGGATGGTTCTTTAAGGGAACACCAGGCGGGGAGCCTAGGCTGTCCTGATGGGCCACCCGTTGAGGGGGATCCCCTAGTGTCTGGTGAGCTGGGAGTGTCTGTAAGCAGGCCTCCATCAGTTCTGGTGTCTGGCAGTACCGCTCCAGTTGGGAGGGTGCAGAGGTCCAGATTGAGGGGTGAGAGGGGGAAAGAGTCCCCAGTGGAAGAACCAGTGGGTCAGGGGCCAGCCAGAAGGGCTGCGTCCCCCGTGAGTGACCATGGTGACACCACTTCTGTCCTGGGGGATCTTCAGGCACTGTCAGATGGACAGGGGTCTGGAGATCAGCGCCAGGCAGACTGTCACACGACACATGAGTTATGTGTCACCCTCAGGGGGGGCATGCGTGCTCCCCGGGAAGTCCTGGTGCGCCAGGCGAGCGTTCAACCGCATGGGTTGGACCCAGGGTTGGGAAGCCAGGTTCAGGTGTTGTCTGACCTGGAGGGTGGGACCACTGTAATCAGTGTCCTGACCCATGTTGCTTCTAGGGGTACCACGCCAGTTGGGAGTGGGCAGTACTCTGGAAGGGGGTGCAGAGGGAGGGAGTCCTCGCCTCTGACCCCGGCTCAACTGAAGGGTTTAGACCCTAGGTTGAAGGGCCAGGTTCAGGGTGTCCCCCCTGACCTGGGCACCCAGTTGCAGGATAGAACCCCTGAACTGGTGGGCGAATTGCGCAGGACACCTGCCACAGGTGCCGTGGCAATTCTGGAAGGGGGTGCCACTCCAGGTGGGAGGGTACAGAGCCCCAAGGAGGAGGACCGGGTGTGGGAGAGGCCACCCCAGTCTTTGGTCCAGCCGCTGGGTACAGTCCCGGGGCTGGTGGGTCAGTGCCAGGATGTCATACCTGACCTGACAAGGGGGAGAATGGACAAAGGGTGCCAAGCACCTGGGGCTACTGGCCCCTGCTCCCTGGCACCACAGAGGATTGAGAGCCCTGAGAGGCATACGGCCTGGGTCTCATCCCTGACTACTGTCAGTGGCCACTGTAGCATTTTGCTGTCTCTCTGGTGGGACACACCTGTGGGCCAGTTAAGGTTAGGTGCTGCACAGGTGGTGTCCACAGGCAAGGAGAAGGGTTCCCCATGGATTGGCTTGGTGGGCCCTGAGAGTATGGACAGAGGGAGTCCGATAGGTTCAGATTGGCGTAGAAATGGAGTCTGCCCCTGCAGTTGCGGGCCAGGTCCTTGTTCTATCGCCCCAAGCAGGGAAGACCATCACGGTGGTGATTGGTCTACCCTGCGTTTTGGCTGGAAGGGGGTTGTGTTGGACCTGGCCCTTTTTGAAGGGTCATCCCTAAACTTTTTGCCTTCCTCCTGTATTTTTTCTGACCTGGTGTTGGCTGATTTATGACTCTGGGCACCTTACCACTGCTGACCAGTGCTAAGGTGCATATGCTCTCCCTATGGTAAAATGTATACATTGATTGGTGTCCATGATTGGTTCATTTGGTTTACTGTCAGCCCCTAGTAGAGTGCACCAGGAGTGCCAGGGCTTGTAAATACAAATGCCGCTAGTGGGCTTGCAGCACTGGTTGTGCCACCCACAGAAGCGGCCTAGTAAAATGTGTCTAGGATCTGCCACTGCAGAACCTGCGTGCGGTCTGGTACCGTCGCGCTGACTGCGCAAGTGCACCCACTTGCCAGTCCCTAAACCTTCCCTTAACTACATATTAGTCACCCCTCTGGTAGGCCCAAGGGCAGGGTGCATTGTAGGCATAAGGTAGGACATGCCCTGATGTGTGTGGCATGTCTTAATAGTGAATTACAGCCATTTTCGTTTTTCACTATTGAAGGCTACCTGCTCTCCATAGGCCAGAATGGGCTGCTGGAGTCACTACACGCTGTGACCCCAGTGGACTCATAGAGCATGGTAGAAAGTCATGTTTAGTATGCCTGAACTCAGAATAATAAAATACTTCTTTTAGTAAAGTTTATTTTAATATCCTGCGTTTGTAAATACTACTTTTAGAAAGTTAGTATTTACTGACCTGGCCATTTCAGTCCGCCTCTGCTGTGTGTGTGTGTTCTGCCTAGCAACAGTAAGGAGCAGGGTTGGGGAATCCCCAGAGACAGGCTGGCTGCCAGGTGGTGGGTAGAGAGATTACACCAGGATGGGTGGGAGGAGTCCACCCTTGACTCTGAATAGACCTGTGCTCTGACAGCACAAAGCCGGCGCCGCCCCCTGTGGAGCGGCTGATGTCTCTGCCCTGCTGCTGAAAGGAAAGCGCAGAGTCAGCACAACAAAGTGCTCCAGAACGGGACTGAGCCAGGCCCAGGCCCCCTGGCGCTAAAGAACAAAAGAATCGCACTATAAAAGTAGGAGCCTGGCTCCTAAGAAATTAGATCCTGTTTGCGCCAAGAAGAAACTCTGCCTGAAGGAGAAGGACCTGGAGAAGCTGAAGGAGGAATACTGTCTCTCTGCCTGAGAGACTGGCCTGCAGTGGGTGCCTGTCTGCTGGAAGGAGAGGGAAAGCCTGAAGAAAAGGACTTTGATTCAACTTGTGCCTTTAAAACAATCTCCAAGGGCTTGCGTGTGAACTTGCCCCCTGACCTGCGCCCCAGGAACAGTGGGCGCTACCATCCTGAAAGAAGAGGAGAAGTGCCTTGAAGTGACTCAGCAAGCTGACCCCGGAGAACCTGTGCATCCCCTGATCTCGCTGAGCAACGCGACTTCTGCTGCTGGCGTGGCTGCAAACAACGTAAAGGCCTGACAGCCCGAGCACCGTGAACAGTTGCCCCCTCGAGCCGTAGCTCGCAAAGTAAGGTGGAGATCTCCGCGCCTGAGCGCCGAGTCCCTGTGACCCCTGCCGGGTTGTAGAGGCTTCTGCAAAGGACTAAAGTGCCCTGGTTCGCGTCTCCGGCCGAAGCTAACAGCGCGCGGCGCTGTGATCTCACCCCGAGGCTGCCCTCCTGCTTCTGACCCCCTTCGTGGCAACCTGCATCCTGCCCGAGCGCCCCACGAAGCTCCGCCGTCCCCTGGACACTGGGGACACCAGCGCGACGTGGGACACCCCTGGACTGGACCGCGAGGCCGCCACGAACCTTCCCCGTGAAATCTGCAAGGTATTGTGCCAGCGCGTGAAAAGTACGGCCCGTACTTGCCTTTGTACGAACCGTACCTGCCCTGTAACTACGGGTGCCTGGTTCGCACCGTACTGCCTGTGAAGTGCCTTGGTTCGTACCCGCCTTGTAAATACTTGTGCCTGGTTCGCACCGTACTGCCTGTGAAGTGCCTTGGTTCGTACCCGCCTTGTAAATACTTGTGCCTGGTTCGCACCGTACTGCCAGCTGAAATAATGGCGCTTTGAAAAGTGCTCCTTTTGGCTGAGTTCGAGCCGTAACAGCCTTGGTTCGACCCGTACTTACCCTGGGAACAGCAAGGTTCGAACCGTACCTACGTTTTAACCATACTGCATTGAAAAGCATTACCGGTGCTCACTCGAGAAGAGTGAGACTCGGCAAGCGTACTCCGGCTCACGCGAGAAGCGTGGGAAACGGCAAGGCACTGTAAAAACCTTGCCAAAGGCACCCCAAAGGCGCTACGAAGTGCCCAGAAGACCTAAGAAACCTATTTTAAAGAGAACTGTGCCATTTTTACAACTGTGGACTGCCCGTAAAGCATTTTGAGAGTAACTGGATTATTTTACCAAGAGAACTGTATTTATGCAACCTGCCTGAAAGAAAACCTTTTATATAAAGAATTATATTTTGGACATAAATACAGCCTTGTGTCTTTGTGTGGTGGGGTGGTGATTATTGTGTGGGACAACTTGAACGCTTAACCTATATGCCCTCTGGAAATTTAGCCTGACTGCTCGCGCCACGTTACCTAGAGGGTGAGCAGGGGTTATTTTTAAAGAGGTGATCCTTTGCCCTGACTTAGATGAAAAGGGTCCCTGCTTGTCGCAAGTGCATACCTGCGCCAACCAGAGACCCCGGATTCTAACAGGAAACCTAGAAAACCTATACATTTTTGAAAACTAGACACCCAGGGAAATCCAGGATGGGGTGACTTGACTGCCTCCCACCATGGTCTGTTACCCAGAATCCCTTGCAAACGTAAAAAATTGACAAAAAAAACACATTTTCCCCACATTTCTGTGATGGAAAGTTCTGGAATCTGCGTGGATCCACAAATTTCTACCCACCCCGCGTTCCCCAAAGTCCTACGAGAAAAATGGTACCTCACTTGTGCGGGTCGGCCTAGTGCCCGCGACAGGAAACGGCGCAAAACGCAACGTGGTTTTGCAGCGAAAAATGACCCTTTTTTTGGCAAAGTGACTATCTGTAGATTTTGAACCCTAGCCCTGCCGGCACCTAGGGAAACCTAGCAAACCTATACATTTTTGAAAACTAGACACCCAGGGGAATCCAGGATGGGGTGACTTGACTGCCTCCCACCATGGTCTGTTACCCAGAATCCCTTGCAAACGTAAAAAATTGACAAAAAAAACACATTTTCCCCACATTTCTGTGATGGAAAGTTCTGGAATCTGCGTGGATCCACAAATTTCCACCCACCCCACGTTCCCCAAAGTCCTACGAGAAAAATGGTACCTCACTTGTGCGGGTCGGCCTAGTGCCCGCGACAGTAAACGGCGCAAAACGCAACGTGGTTTTGCAGTGAAAAATGACCCTTTTTTTGGCAAAGTGACTAGCTGTAGATTTTGAACCCTAGCCCTGCCGGCACCTAGGGAAACCTAGCAAACCTATACATTTTTGAAAACTAGACACCCAGGGGAATCCAGGATGGGGTGACTTGACTGCCTCCCACCATGGTCTGTTACCCAGAATCCCTTGCAAACGTAAAAAATTGACAAAAAAAACACATTTTCCCCACATTTCTGTGATGGAAAGTTCTGGAATCTGCGTGGATCCACAAATTTCCACCCACCCCGCGTTCCCCAAAGTCCTACGAGAAAAATGGTACCTCACTTGTGCGGGTCGGCCTAGTGCCCGCGACAGGAAACGGCGCAAAACGCAACGTGGTTTTGCAGTGAAAAATGACCCTTTTTTTGGCAAAGTGACTAGCTGTAGATTTTGAACCCTAGCCCTGCCGGCACCTAGGGAAACCTAGCAAACCTATACATTTTTGAAAACTAGACACCCAGGGGAATTTAGGATGGGGTGACTTGACTGCCTCCCACCATGGTCTGTTACCCAGAATCCCTTGCAAACGTAAAAAATTGACAAAAAAAACACATTTTCCCCACATTTCTGTGATGGAAAGTTCTGGAATCTGCGTGGATCCACAAATTTCCACCCACCCCGCGTTCCCCAAAGTCCTACGAGAAAAATGGTACCTCACTTGTGCGGGTCGGCCTAGTGCCCGCGACAGGAAACGGCACAAAACGCAACGTGGTTTTGCAGCGAAAAATGACCCTTTTTTTGGCAAAGTGACTAGCTGTAGATTTTGAACCCTAGCCCTGCTGGCACCTAGGGAAACCTAGCAAACCTATACATTTTTGAAAACTAGACACCCAGGGGAATCCAGGATGGGGTGACTTGATTGCCTCCCACCATGGTCTGTTACCCAGAATCCCTTGCAAACGTAAAAAATTGACAAAAAAAACACATTTTCCCCACATTTCTGTGATGGAAAGTTCTGGAATCTGCGTGGATCCACAAATTTCCACCCACCCCGCGTTCCCCAAAGTCCTACAAGAAAAATGGTACCTCACTTGTGCGGGTCGGCCTAGTGCCCGCGACAGGAAACGGCGCAAAACGCAACGTGGTTTTGCAGTGAAAAATGACCCTTTTTTTGGCAAAGTGACTAGCTGTAGATTTTGTACCCTAGCCCTGCCGGCACCTAGGGAAACCTAGCAAACCTATACATTTTTGAAAACTAGACACCCAGGGGAATCCAGGATGGGGTGACTTGACTGCCTCCCACCATGGTCTGTTACCCAGAATCCCTTGCAAACGTAAAAAATTGACAAAAAAAACAAATTTTCCCCACATTTCTGTGATGGAAAGTTCTGGAATCTGCGTGGATCCACAAATTTCCACCCACCCCGCGTTCCCCAAAGTCCTACGAGAAAAATGGTACCTCACTTGTGCGGGTCGGCATAGTGCCCGCGACAGGAAACGGCGCAAAACGCAACGTGGTTTTGCAGTGAAAAATGACCCTTTTTTTGGCAAAGTGACTAGCTGTAGATTTTGAACCCTAGCCCTGCCGGCACCTAGGGAAACCTAGCAAACCTATACATTTTTGAAAACTAGACAACCAGGGGAATCTAGGATGGGGTGACTTGACTGCCTCCCACCATGGTCTGTTATCCAGAATCCCTTGCAAACCTAAAAAATTGACAAAAAAAACACATTTTCCCCACATTTCTGTGATGGAAAGTTCTGGAATCTGCGTGGATCCACAAATTTCCACCCACCCCACGTTCCCCAAAGTCCTACGAGAAAAATGGTACCTCACTTGTGCGGGTCGGCCTAGTGCCCGCGACAGGAAACGGCGCAAAACGCAACGTGGTTTTGCAGCGAAAAATGACCCTTTTTTTGGCAAAGTGACTAGCTGTAGATTTTGAACCCTAGCCCTGCCAGCACCTAGGGAAAACGAGCAAACCTATACATTTTTGAAAACTAGACACCCAGGGGAATCCAGGATGGGGTGACTTGACTGCCTCCCACCATGGTCTGTTACCCAGAATCCCTTGCAAACGTAAAAAATTGACAAAAAAAACACATTTTCCCCACATTTCTGTGATGCAAAGTTCTGGAATCTGCGTGGATCCACAAATTTCCACCCACCCCGCGTTCCCCAAAGCCCTACGAGAAAAATGGTACCTCACTTGTGCGGGTCGGCATAGTGCCCGCGACAGGAAACGGTGCAAAACGTAACGTGGTTTTGCAGTGAAAAATGACCCTTTTTTTGGCAAAGTGACTAGCTGTAGATTTTGAACCCTAGCCCTGCCGGCACCTAGGGAAACCTAGCAAACCTATACATTTTTGAAAACTAGACACCCAGGGGAATCCAGGATGGGGTGACTTGACTGCCTCCCACCATGGTCTGTTACCCAGAATCCCTTGCAAACGTTAAAAATTGACAAAAAAAACACATTTTCCCCACATTTCTGTGATGGAAAGTTCTGGAATCTGCGTGGATCCACAAATTTCCACCCACCCCGCGTTCCCCAAAGTCCTACGAGAAAAATGGTACCTCACTTGTGCGGGTCGGCCTAGTGCCCGCGACAGGAAACGGCGCAAAACGCAACGTGGTTTTGCAGTGAAAAATGACCCTTTTTTTGGCAAAGTGACTAGCTGTAGATTTTGAACCCTAGCCCTGCCGGCACCTAGGGAAACCTAGCAAACCTATACATTTTTGAACACTAGACACCCAGGGGAATCCAGGATGGGGTGACTTGACTGCCTCCCACCATGGTCTGTTACCCAGAATCCCTTGCAAACGTAAAAAATTGACAAAAAAAACACATTTTCCCCACATTTCTGTGATGGAAAGTTCTGGAATCTGCGTGGATCCACAAATTTCCACCCACCCCGCGTTCCCCAAAGTCCTACGAGAAAAATGGTACCTCACTTGTGCGGGTCGGCCTAGTGCCCGCGACAGGAAACGGTGCAAAACGCAACGTGGTTTTGCAGTGAAAAATGACCCTTTTTTTGGCAAAGTGACTAGCTGTAGATTTTGAACCCTAGCCCTGCCGGCACCTAGGGAAACCTAGCAAACCTATACATTTTTGAAAACTAGACACCCAGGGGAATCTAGGATGGGGTGACTTGACTGCCTCCCACCATGGTCTGTTACCCAGAATCACTTGCAAACGTAAAAAATTGACAAACAAAACACATTTTCCCCACATTTCTGTGATGGAAAGTTCTGGAATCTGCGTGGATCCACAAATTTCCACCCACCCCACGTTCCCCAAAGTCCTACGAGAAAAATGGTACCTCACTTGTGCGGGTCGGCCTAGTGCCCGCGACAGGAAACGGCGCAAAACGCAACGTGGTTTTGCAGCGAAAAATGACCCTTTTTTTGGCAAAGTGACTAGCTGTAGATTTTGAACCCTAGCCCTGCCAGCACCTAGGGAAAACTAGCAAACCTATACATTTTTGAAAACTAGACACCCAGGGGAATCCAGGATGGGGTGACTTGACTGCCTCCCACCATGGTCTGTTACCCAGAATCCCTTGCAAACGTAAAAAATTGACAAAAAAAACACATTTTCCTCACATTTCTGTGATGCAAAGTTCTGGAATCTGCGTGGATCCACAAATTTCCACCCACCCCGCGTTCCCCAAAGTCCTACGAGAAAAATGGTACCTCACTTGTGCGGGTCGGCATAGTGCCCGCGACAGGAAACGGTGCAAAACGCAACGTGGTTTTGCAGTGAAAAATGACCCTTTTTTTGGCAAAGTGACTAGCTGTAGATTTTGAACCCTAGCCCTGCCGGCACCTAGGGAAACCTAGCAAACCTATACATTTTTGAAAACTAGACACCCAGGGGAATCCAGGATGGGGTGACTTGACTGCCTCCCACCATGGTCTGTTACCCAGAATCCCTTGGAAACGTAAAAAATTGACAAAAAAAACACATTTTCCCCACATTTGTGTGATGGAAAGTTCTGGAATCTGCGTGGATCCACAAATTTCCACCCACCCTGCGTTCCCCAAAGTCCTACGAGAAAAATGGTACCTCACTTGTGCGGGTCGGCCTAGTGCCCGCGACAGGAAACGGCGCAAAACGCAACGTGGTTTTGCAGTGAAAAATGACCCTTTTTTTGGCAAAGTGACTAGCTGTAGATTTTGAACCCTAGCCCTGCCAGCACCTAGGGAAAACTAGCAAACCTATACATTTTTGAAAACTAGACACCCAGGGGAATCCAGGATGGGGTGACTTGACTGCCTCCCACCATGGTCTGTTACCCAGAATCCCTTGCAAACGTAAAAAATTGACAAAAAAATTACATTTTCCCCACATTTCTGTGATGCAAAGTTCTGGAATCTGCGTGGATCCACAAATTTCCACCCACCCCGCGTTCCCCAAAGTCCTACGAGAAAAATGGTACCTCACTTGTGCGGGTCGGCATAGTGCCCGCGACAGGAAACGGTGCAAAACGCAACGTGGTTTTGCAGTGAAAAATGACCCTTTTTTTGGCAAAGTGACTAGCTGTAGATTTTGAACCCTAGCCCTGCCGGCACCTAGGGAAACCTAGCAAACCTATACATTTTTGAAAACTAGACACCCAGGGGAATCCAGGATGGGGTGACTTGACTGCCTCCCACCATGGTCTGTTACCCAGAATCCCTTGCAAACGTTAAAAATTGACAAAAAAAACACATTTTCCCCACATTTCTGTGATGGAAAGTTCTGGAATCTGCGTGGATCCACAAATTTCCACCCACCCCGCGTTCCCCAAAGTCCTACGAGAAAAATGGTACCTCACTTGTGCGGGTCGGCCTAGTGCCCGCGACAGGAAACGGCGCAAAACGCAACGTGGTTTTGCAGTGAAAAATGACCCTTTTTTTGGCAAAGTGACTAGCTGTAGATTTTAAACCCTAGCCCTGCCGGCACCTAGGGAAACCTAGCAAACCTATACATTTTTGAAAACTAGACACCCAGGGGAATCCAGGATGGGGTGACTTGACTGCCTCCCACCATGGTCTGTTACCCAGAATCCCTTGCAAACGTAAAAAATTGACAAAAAAAACACATTTTCCCCACATTTCTGTGATGGAAAGTTCTGGAATCTGCGTGGATCCACAAATTTCCACCCACCCTGCGTTCCCCAAAGTCCTACGAGAAAAATGGTACCTCACTTGTGCGGGTCGGCCTAGTGCCCGCGACAGGAAACGGCGCAAAACGCAACGTGGTTTTGCAGTGAAAAATGACCCTTTTTTTGGCAAAGTGACTAGCTGTAGATTTTGAACCCTAGCCCTGCCAGCACCTAGGGAAAACTAGCAAACCTATACATTTTTGAAAACTAGACACCCAGGGGAATCCAGGATGGGGTGACTTGACTGCCTCCCACCATGGTCTGTTACCCAGAATCCCTTGCAAACGTAAAAAATTGACAAAAAAATTACATTTTCCCCACATTTCTGTGATGCAAAGTTCTGGAATCTGCGTGGATCCACAAATTTCCACCCACCCCGCGTTCCCCAAAGTCCTACGAGAAAAATGGTACCTCACTTGTGCGGGTCGGCATAGTGCCCGCGACAGGAAACGGTGCAAAACGCAACGTGGTTTTGCAGTGAAAAATGACCCTTTTGTTGGCAAAGTGACTAGCTGTAGATTTTGAACCCTAGCCCTGCCGGCACCTAGGGAAACCTAGCAAACCTATACATTTTTGAAAACTAGACACCCAGGGGAATCCAGGATGGGGTGATTTGACTGCCTCCCACCATGGTCTGTTACCCAGAATCCCTTGCAAACGTTAAAAATTGACAAAAAAAAACACATTTTCCCCACATTTCTGTGATGGAAAGTTCTGGAATCTGCGTGGATCCACAAATTTCCACCCACCCCGCGTTCCCCAAAGTCCTACGAGAAAAATGGTACCTCACTTGTGCGGGTCGGCCTAGTGCCCGCGACAGGAAACGGCGCAAAACGCAACGTGGTTTTGCAGTGAAAAATGACCCTTTTTTTGGCAAAGTGACTAGCTGTAGATTTTAAACCCTAGCCCTGCCGGCACCTAGGGAAACCTAGCAAACCTATACATTTTTGAAAACTAGACACCCAGGGGAATCCAGGATGGGGTGACTTGACTGCCTCCCACCATGGTCTGTTACCCAGAATCCCTTGCAAACGTAAAAAATTGACAAAAAAAACACATTTTCCCCACATTTCTGTGATGGAAAGTTCTGGAATCTGCGTGGATCCACAAATTTCCACCCACCCCGCGTTCCCCAAAGTCCTACGAGAAAAATGGTACCTCACTTGTGCGGGTCGGCCTAGTGCCCGCGACAGGAAACGGTGCAAAACGCAACGTGGTTTTGCAGTGAAAAATGACCCTTTTTTTGGCAAAGTGACTAGCTGTAGATTTTGAACCCTAGCCCTGCCGGCACCTAGGGAAACCTAGCAAACCTATACATTTTTGAAAACTAGACACCCAGGGGAATCCAGGATGGGGTCACTTGACTGCCTCCCACCATGGTCTGTTACCCAGAATCCCTTGCAAACGTAAAAAATTGACAAAAAAAACACATTTTCCCCACATTTCTGTGATGGAAAGTTCTGGAATCTGCGTGGATCCACAAATTTCCACCCACCCCGCGTTCCCCAAAGTCCTACGAGAAAAATGGTACCTCACTTGTGCGGGTCGGCCTAGTGCCCGCGACAGGAAACGGTGCAAAACGCAACGTGGTTTTGCAGCGAAAAATGACCCTTTTTTTGGCAAAGTGACTATCTGTAGATTTTGAACCCGAGCCCTGCCGGCACCTAGGGAAACCTAGCAAACCTATACATTTTTGAAAACTAGACACCCAGGGGAATCCAGGATGGGGTGACTTGACTGCCTCCCACCATGGTCTGTTACCCAGAATCCCTTGCAAACGTAAAAAATTGACAAAAAAAACACATTTTCCCCACATTTCTGTGATGGAAAGTTCTGGAATCTGCGTGGATCCAAAAATTTCCACCCACCCCGCGTTCCCCAAAGTCCTACGAGAAAAATGGTACCTCACTTGTGCGGGTCGGCCTAGTGCCCGCGACAGGAAACGGCGCAAAACGCAACGTGGTTTTGCAGCGAAAAATGACCCTTTTTTTGGCAAAGTGACTAGCTGTAGATTTTGAACCCTAGCCCTGCCGGCACCTAGGGAAACCTAGCAAACCTATAAATTTTTGAAAACTAGACACCCAGGGGAATCCAGGATGGGGTGACTTGACTGCCTCCCACCATGGTCTGTTACCCAGAATCCCTTGCAAACGTAAAAAATTGACAAAAAAAACACATTTTCCCCACATTTCTGTGATGGAAAGTTCTGGAATCTGCGTGGATCCACAAATTTCCACCCACCCCGCGTTCCCCAAAGTCCTACGAGAAAAATGGTACCTCACTTGTGCGGGTCGGCCTAGTGCCCGCGACAGTAAACGGCGCAAAACGCAACGTGGTTTTGCAGTGAAAAATGACCCTTTTTTTGGCAAAGTGACTAGCTGTAGATTTTGAACCCTAGCCCTGCCGGCACCTAGGGAAACCTAGCAAACCTATACATTTTTGAAAACTAGACACCCAGGGGAATCCAGGATGGGGTAACTTGACTGCCTCCCACCATGGTCTGTTACCCAGAATCCCTTGCAAACGTAAAAAATTGACAAAAAAAACACATTTTCCCCACATTTCTGTGATGGAAAGTTCTGGAATCTGCGTGGATCCACAAATTTCCACCCACCCCGCGTTTCCCAAAGTCCTACGAGAAAAATGGTACCTCACTTGTGCGGGTCGGCCTAGTGCCCGCGACAGGAAACGGCGCAAAACGTAACGTGGTTTTGCAGTGAAAAATGACCCTTTTTTTGGCAAAGTGACTAGCTGTAGATTTTGAACCCTAGCCCTGCCGGCACCTAGGGAAACCTAGCAAACCTATACATTTTTCAAAACTAGACACCCAGGGGAATTTAGGATGGGGTGACTTGACTGCCTCCCACCATGGTCTGTTACCCAGAATCCCTTGCAAACGTAAAAAATTGACAAAAAAAACACATTTTCCCCACATTTCTGTGATGGAAAGTTCTGGAATCTGCATGGATCCACAAATTTCCACCCACCCCGCGTTCCCCAAAGTCCTACGAGAAAAATGGTACCTCACTTGTGCGGGTCGGCGTAGTGCCCGCGGCAGTAAACGGCGCAAAACGCAACGTGGTTTTGCAGTGAAAAATGACCCTTTTTTTGGCAAAGTGACTAGCTGTAGATTTTGAACCCTAGCCCTGCCGGCACCTAGGGAAACCTAGCAAACCTATACATTTTTGAAAACTAGACACCCAGGGGAATCCAGGATGGGGTGACTTGACTGCCTCCCACCATGGTCTGTTACCCAGAATCCCTTGCAAACGTAAAAAATTGACAAAAAAAAACACATTTTCCCCACATTTCTGTGATGGAAAGTTCTGGAATCTGCGTGGATCCACAAATTTCCACCCACCCCGCGTTTCCCAAAGTCCTACGAGAAAAATGGTACCTCACTTGTGCGGGTCGGCCTAGTGCCCGCGACAGGAAACGGCGCAAAACGCAACGTGGTTTTGCAGTGAAAAATGACCCTTTTTTTGGCAAAGTGACTAGCTGTAGATTTTGAACCCTAGCCCTGCCGGCACCTAGGGAAACCTAGCAAACCTATACATTTTTGAAAACTAGACACCCAGGGGAATTTAGGATGGGGTGACTTGACTGCCTCCCACCATGGTCTGTTACCCAGAATCCCTTGCAAACGTAAAAAATTGACAAAAAAAACACATTTTCCCCACATTTCTGTGATGGAAAGTTCTGGAATCTGCATGGATCCACAAATTTCCACCCACCCCGCGTTCCCCAAAGGCCTACGAGAAAAATGGTACCTCACTTGTGCGGGTCGGCCTAGTGCCCGCGACAGGAAACGGCGCAAAACGCAACGTGGTTTTGCAGCGAAAAATGACCCTTTTTTTGGCAAAGTGACTAGCTGTAGATTTTGAACCCTAGCCCTGCTGGCACCTAGGGAAACCTAGCAAACCTATACATTTTTGAAAACTAGACACCCAGGGGAATCCAGGATGGGGTGACTTGACTGCCTTCCACCATGGTCTGTTACCCAGAATCCCTTGCAAACGTAAAAAATTGACAAAAAAAACACATTTTCCCCACATTTCTGTGATGGAAAGTTCTGGAATCTGCGTGGATCCACAAATTTCCACCCACCCCGCGTTCCCCAAAGTCCTACAAGAAAAATGGTACCTCACTTGTGCGGGTCGGCCTAGTGCCCGCGACAGGAAACGGCGCAAAACGCAACGTGGTTTTGCAGTGAAAAATGACCCTTTTTTTGGCAAAGTGACTAGCTGTAGATTTTGTACCCTAGCCCTGCCGGCACCTAGGGAAACCTAGCAAACCTATACATTTTTGAAAACTAGACACCCAGGGGAATCCAGGATGGGGTGACTTGACTGCCTCCCACCATGGTCTGTTACCCAGAATCCCTTGCAAACGTAAAACATTGACAAAAAAAACACATTTTCCCCACATTTCTGTGATGGAAAGTTCTGGAATCTGCGTGGATCCACAAATTTCCACCCACCCTGCGTTCCCCAAAGTCCTACGAGAAAAATGGTACCTCACTTGTGCGGGTCGGCCTAGTGCCCGCGACAGGAAACGGCGCAAAACGCAACGTGGTTTTGCAGTGAAAAATGACCCTTTTTTTGGCAAAGTGACTAGCTGTAGATTTTGAACCCTAGCCCTGCCGGCACCTAGGGAAACCTGGCAAACCTATACATTTTTGAAAACTAGACACCCAGGGGAATCTAGGATGGGGTGACTTGACTGCCTCCCACCATGGTCTGTTACCCAGAATCCCTTGCAAACGTAAAAAATTGACAAAAAAAACACATTTTCCCCACATTTCTGTGATGGAAAGTTCTGGCATCTGCGTGGATCCACAAATTTCCACCCACCCCGCGTTCCCCAAAGTCCTACGAGAAAAATGGTACCTCACTTGTGCGGGTCGGCATAGTGCCCGCGACAGGAAACGGCGCAAAACACAACGTGGTTTTGCAGTGAAAAATGACCCTTTTTTTGGCAAAGTGACTAGCTGTAGATTTTGTACCCTAGCCCTGCCGGCACCTAGGGAAACCTAGCAAACCTATACATTTTTGAAAACTAGACACCCAGGGGAATCCAGGATGGGGTGACTTGACTGCCTCCCACCATGGTCTGTTACCCAGAATCCCTTGCAAACGTAAAAAATTGACAAAAAAAACAAATTTTCCCCACATTTCTGTGATGGAAAGTTCTGGAATCTGCGTGGATCCACAAATTTCCACCCACCCCGCGTTCCCCAAAGTCCTACGAGAAAAATGGTACCTCACTTGTGCGGGTCGGCATAGTGCCCGCGACAGGAAACGGCGCAAAACGCAACGTGGTTTTGCAGTGAAAAATGACCCTTTTTTTGGCAAAGTGACTAGCTGTAGATTTTGAACCCTAGCCCTGCCGGCACCTAGGGAAACCTAGCAAACCTATACATTTTTGAAAACTAGACACCCAGGGGAATCCAGGATGGGGTGACTTGACTGCCTCCCACCATGGTCTGTTACCCAGAATCCCTTGCAAACGTAATAAATTGACAAAAAAAACACATTTTCCCCACATTTCTGTGATGGAAAGTTCTGGAATCTGCGTGGATCCACAAATTTCCACCCACCCCGCGTTCCCCAAAGTCCTACGAGAAAAATGGTACCTCACTTGTGTGGGTCGGCATAGTGCCCGCGACAGGAAACGACGCAAAACGCAACGTGGTTTTGCAGTGAAAAATGACCCTTTTTTTGGCAAAGTGACTAGCTGTATATTTTGAACCCTCGCCCTGCCGGCACCTAGGGAAACCTAGCAAACCTATACATTTTTGAAAACTAGACACCCAGGGGAATCTAGGATGGGGTGACTTGACTGCCTCCCACCATGGTCTGTTACCCAGAATCCCTTGCAAACGTAAAAAATGGACAAAAAAAACACATTTTCCCCACATTTCTGTGATGGAAAGTTCTGGAATCTGCGTGGATCCACAAATTTCCACCCACCCCACGTTCCCCAAAGTCCTACGAGAAAAATGGTACCTCACTTGTGCGGGTCGGCCTAGTGCCCGCGACAGGAAACGGCGCAAAACGCAACGTGGTTTTGCAGCGAAAAATGACCCTTTTTTTGGCAAAGTGACTAGCTGTAGACTTTGAACCCTAGCCCTGCCGGCACCTAGGGAAACCTAGCAAACCTATACATTTTTGAAAACTAGACACCCAGGGAAATCCAGGATGGGGTGACTTGACTGCCTCCCACCATGGTCTGTTACCCAGAATCCCTTGCAAACGTAAAAAATTGACCAAAAAAACACATTTTCCCCACATTTCTGTGATGGAAAGTTCTGGAATCTGCGTGGATCCACAAATTTCCACCCACCCCGCGTTCCCCAAAGTCCTACGAGAACAATGGTACCTCACTTGTGCGGGTCGGCCTAGTGCCCGCGACAGGAAACGGCGCAAAACGCAACGTGGTTTTGCAGCGAAAAATGACCCTTTTTTTGGCAAAGTGACTAGCTGTAGATTTTGAACCCTAGCCCTGCCGGCACCTAGGGAAACCTACCAAACCCACGCATTTCTGAAAACTAGACACCCGGCGGCTTCCAGGGAGGTATGGCTTGCGTGGATCCCCCAACGTTTCCTTACCCAGAATCCCCTGCAAACCTCAGTTTTTGCTCAAAAAATCACTTTTTTCACACATTTTGGGGTGGGAAAGTAGTGGCATCACCGGGCTCACACAAATTTACCACCACCCAGCCTTCCCCCAGGTCTCCCGGTAAAAATGGTGCCTCACTTGTGTGGGAGGCCCAAGTACCCGCGGCAGGCAAGGGCCCAAAACGTAGTGAGGTGACATCAATATGGCCTATCGCAAAACCACCTGGTTTTGCAAGGGGGGTCACTTTGGTTTTTGGCCCGGTGCTCGGCGGCCATCTAGGGAAACCTACCAAACACACGCATTTCTGAAAACTAGACACCCGGCGGCTTCCAGGGAGGTATGGCTTGCGTGGATCCCCCAACGTTTCCTTACCCAGAATCCCCTGCAAACCTTAGTTTTAGCTCAAAAAATCACTTTTTTCACACATTTTGGGGTGGGAAAGTAGTGGCATCACCGGGCTCACACAAATTTACCACCACCCAGCGTTCCCCCAGGTCTCCCGGTAAAAATGGTGCCTCACTTGTGTGGGAGGCCCAAGTACCCGCGGCAGGCAAGGGCCCAAAACGTAGTGAGGCGACATCAAAATGGCCTATCGCCAAACCACCTGGTTTTGCAAGGGGGGTCACTTTGGTTTTTGGCCCGGTGCGCGGCGGCCATCTAGGGAAACCTACCAAACCCACGCATTTCTGAAAACTAGACACCCGGCGGCTTCCAGGGAGGTATGGCTTGCGTGGATCCCCCAACGTTTCCTTACCCAGAATCCCCTGCAACCCTCAGTTTTTGCTCAAAAAATCACTTTTTTCACACATTTTGGGGTGGGAAAGTAGTGGCATCACCGGGCTCACACAAATTTACCACTACCCAGCGTTCCCCCAGGTCTCCCGGTAAAAATGGTGCCTCACTTGTGTGGGAGGCCCAAGTACCCGCGGCAGGCAAGGGCCCAAAACGTAGTGAGGCGACATCAAAATGGCCGATCGCCAAACCACCTGGTTTTGCAAGGGGGGTCACTTTGGTTTTTGGCCCGGTGCGCGGCGGCCATCTAGGGAAACCTACCAAACCCACGCATTTCTGAAAACTAGACACCCGGCGGCTTCCAGGGAGGTATGGCTTGCGTGGATCCCCCAACATTTCCTTACCCAGAATCCCCTGCAAACCTCAATTTTTGCTCAAAAAATCACTTTTTTCACACATTTTGGGGTGGGAAAGTAGTGGCATCACCGGGCTCACACAAATTTACCACCACCCAGCGTTCCCCCAGGTCTCCCGGTAAAAATGGTGCCTCACTTGTGTGGGAGGCCCAAGTACCCGCGGCAGGCAAGGGCCCAAAACGTAGTGAGGCGACATCAAAATGGCCTATCGCCAAACCACCTGGTTTTGCAAGGGGGTCACTTTGGTTTTTGACCCGGTGCGCGGCGGCCATCTAGGGAAACCTAGCAAACCCATGCATTTCTGAAAACTAGACACCCGGCGGCTTCCAGGGAGGTATGGCTTGCGTGGATCCCCCAACGTTTCCTTACCCAGAATCCCCTGCAAACCTCAATTTTTGCTCAAAAAATCACTTTGTTCACACATTTTGGGGTGGGAAAGTAGTGGCATCACCGGGCTCACACTAATTTACCACCACCCAGCGTTCCCCCAGGTCTCCCGGTAAAAATGGTGCCTCACTTGTGTGGGAGGCCCAAGTACCCGCGGCAGGCAAGGACAACAAATGTAGTGAGGCGACATCAAAATGGCCTATCGCCAAACCACCTGGTTTTGCAAGGGGGGTCACTTTGGTTTTTGGCCCGGTGCGCGGCGGCCATCTAGGGAAACCTACCAAACCCACGCATTTCTGAAAACTAGACACCCGGCGGCTTCCAGGGAGGTATGGCTTGCGTGGATCCCCCAACGTTTCCTTACCCAGAATCCCCTGCAAACCTCAGTTTTTGCTCAAAAAATCACTTTTTTCACACATTTTGGGGTGGGAAAGTAGTGGCATCACCGGGCTCACACAAATTTACCACCACCCAGCCTTCCCCCAGGTCTCCCGGTAAAAATGGTGCCTCACTTGTGTGGGAGGCCCAAGTACCCGCGGCAGGCAAGGGCCCAAAACGTAGTGAGGTGACATCAATATGGCCTATCGCAAAACCACCTGGTTTTGCAAGGGGGGTCACTTTGGTTTTTGGCCCGGTGCTCGGCGGCCATCTAGGGAAACCTACCAAACACACGCATTTCTGAAAACTAGACACCCGGCGGCTTCCAGGGAGGTATGGCTTGCGTGGATCCCCCAACGTTTCCTTACCCAGAATCCCCTGCAAACCTTAGTTTTAGCTCAAAAAAATCACTTTTTTCACACATTTTGGGGTGGGAAAGTAGTGGCATCACCGGGCTCACACAAATTTACCACCACCCAGCGTTCCCCCAGGTCTCCCGGTAAAAATGGTGCCTCACTTGTGTGGGAGGCCCAAGTACCCGCGGCAGGCAAGGGCCCAAAACGTAGTGAGGCGACATCAAAATGGCCTATCGCCAAACCACCTGGTTTTGCAAGGGGGGTCCCTTTGGTTTTTGGCCCGGTGCGCGGCGGCCATCTAAGGAAACCTACCAAACCCACGCATTTCTGAAAACTAGACACCCGGCGGCTTCCAGGGAGGTATGGCTTGCGTGGATCCCCCAACGTTTCCTTACCCAGAATCCCCTGCAAACCTCAGTTTTTGCTCAAAAAATCACTTTTTTCACACATTTTGGGGTGGGAAAGTAGTGGCATCACCGGGCTCACACAAATTTACCACCACCCAGCGTTCCCCCAGGTCTCCCGGTAAAAATGGTGCCTCACTTGTGTGGGAGGCCCAAGTACCCGCGGCAGGCAAGGGCCCAAAACGTAGTGAGGCGACATCAAAATGCCGATCGCCAAACCACCTGGTTTTGCAAGGGGGGTCACTTTGGTTTTTGGCCCGGTGCGCGGCGGCCATCTAGGGAAACCTACCAAACCCACGCATTTCTGAAAACTAGACACCCGGCGGCTTCCAGGGAGGTATGGCTTGCGTGGATCCCCCAACGTTCCCTTACCCAGAATCCCCTGCAAACCTCAATTTTTGCTCAAAAAATCACTTTTTTCACACATTTTGGGGTGGGAAAGTAGTGGCATCACCGGGCTCACACAAATTTACCACCACCCAGCGTTCCCCCAGGTCTCCCGGTAAAAATGGTGCCTCACTTGTGTGGGAGGCCCAAGTACCCGCGGCAGGCAAGGACAACAAACGTAGTGAGGCGACATCAAAATGGCCTATCGCCAAACCACCTGGTTTTGCAAGGGGGGTCACTTTGGTTTTTGGCCCGGTGCGCGGCGGCCATCTAGGGAAACCTACCAAACCCACGCATTTCTGAAAACTAGACACCCGGCGGCTTCCAGGGAGGTATGGCTTGCGTGGATCCCCCAACGTTTCCTTACCCAGAATCCCCTGCAAACCTCAGTTTTTGCTCAAAAAATCACTTTTTTCACACATTTTGGGGTGGGAAAGTAGTGGCATCACCGGGCTCACACAAATTTACCACCACCCAGCGTTCCCCCAGGTCTCCCGGTAAAAATGGTGCCTCACTTGTGTGGGAGGCCCAAGTACCCGCGGCAGGCAAGGGCCCAAAACATAGTGAGGCGACATCAAAATGGCCGATCGCCAAACCACCTGGTTTTGCAAGGGGGGTCACTTTGGTTTTTGGCCCGGTGCGCGGCGGCCATCTAGGGAAACATACCAAACCCACGCATTTCTGAAAACTAGACACCCGGCGGCTTCCAGGGAGGTATGGCTTGCGTGGATCCCCCAACATTTCCTTACCCAGAATCCCCTGCAAACCTCAATTTTTGCTCAAAAAATCACTTTTTTCACACATTTTGGGGTGGGAAAGTAGTGGCATCACCGGGCTCACACAAATTTACCACCACCCAGCGTTCCCCCAGGTCTCCCGGTAAAAATGGTGCCTCACTTGTGTGGGAGGCCCAAGTACCCGCGGCAGGCAAGGACAACAAATGTAGTGAGGCGACATCAAAATGGCCTATCGCCAAACCACCTGGTTTTGCAAGGGGGGTCACTTTGGTTTTTGGCCCAGTGCGCGGCGGCCATCTAGGGAAACCTACCAAACCCACGCATTTCTGAAAACTAGACACCCGGCGGCTTCCAGGGAGGTATGGCTTGCGTGGATCCCCCAACGTTTCCTTACCCAGAATCCCCTGCAAACCTCAATTTTTGCTCAAAAAATCACTTTTTTCACACATTTTGGGGTGGGAAAGTGGTGGCATCACCGGGCTCACACAAATTTACCACCACCCAGCGTTCCCCCAGGTCTCCCGGTAAAAATGGTGCCTCACTTGTGTGGGAGGCCCAAGTACCCGCGGCAGGCAAGGACAACAAACGTAGTGAGGCGACATCAAAATGGCCTATCGCCAAACCACCTGGTTTTGCAAGGGGGGTCACTTTGGTTTTTGGCCCGGTGCGCGGCGGCCATCTAGGGAAACCTACCAAACCCACGCATTTCTGAAAACTAGACACCCGGCGGCTTCCAGGGAGGTATGGCTTGCGTGGATCCCCCAACGTTTCATTACCCAGAATCCCCTGCAAACCTCAATTTTTGCTCAAAAAATCACTTTTTTCACACATTTTGGGGTGGGAAAGTAGTGGCATCACCGGGCTCACACAAATTTACCACCACCCAGCATTCCCCCAGGTCTCCCGGTAAAAATGGTGCCTCACTTGTGTGGGAGGCCCAAGTACCCGCGGCAGGCAAGGACAACAAACGTAGTGAGGCGACATCAAAATGGCCTATCGCCAAACCACCTGGTTTTGCAAGGGGGGTCACTTTGGTTTTTGGCCCGGTGCGCGGCGGCCATCTAGGGAAACCTACCAAACCCATGCATTTCTGAAAACTAGACACCCGGCGGCTTCCAGGGAGGTATGGCTTGCGTGGATCCCCAACGTTTCCTTACCCAGAATCCCCTGCAAACCTCAATTTTTGCTCAAAAAATCACTTTTTTCACACATTTTGGGGTGGGAAAGTAGTGGCATCACCGGGCTCACACAAATTTACCACCACCCAGCATTCCCCCAGGTCTCCCGGTAAAAATGGTGCCTCACTTGTGTGGGAGGCCCAAGTACCCGCGGCAGGCAAGGACAACAAACGTAGTGAGGCGACATCAAAATGGCCTATCGCCAAACCTCCTGGTTTTGCAAGGGGGGTCACTTTGGTTTTTGGCCCGGTGCGCGGCGGCCATCTAGGGAAACCTACCAAACCCACACATTTCTGAAAACTAGACACCCGGCGGCTTCCAGGGAGGTATGGCTTGCGTGGATCCCCCAACGTTTCCTTACCCAGAATCCCCTGCAAACCTCAGTTTTTGCTCAAAAAATCACTTTTTTCACACATTTTGGGGTGGGAAAGTAGTGGCATCACCGGGCTCACACAAATTTACCACCACCCAGCCTTCCCCCAGGTCTCCCGGTAAAAATGGTGCCTCACTTGTGTGGGAGGCCCAAGTACCCGCGGCAGGCAAGGGCCCAAAACGTAGTGAGGTGACATCAATATGGCCTATCGCAAAACCACCTGGTTTTGCAAGGGGGGTCACTTTGGTTTTTGGCCCGGTGCTCGGCGGCCATCTAGGGAAACCTACCAAACACACGCATTTCTGAAAACTAGACACCCGGCGGCTTCCAGGGAGGTATGGCTTGCGTGGATCCCCCAACGTTTCCTTACCCAGAATCCCCTGCAAACCTTAGTTTTAGCTCAAAAAATCACTTTTTTCACACATTTTGGGGTGGGAAAGTAGTGGCATCACCGGGCTCACACAAATTTACCACCACCCAGCGTTCCCCCAGGTCTCCCGGTAAAAATGGTGCCTCACTTGTGTGGGAGGCCCAAGTACCCGCGGCAGGCAAGGGCCCAAAACGTAGTGAGGCGACATCAAAATGGCCTATCGCCAAACCACCTGGTTTTGCAAGGGGGGTCACTTTGGTTTTTGGCCCGGTGCGCGGCGGCCATCTAGGGAAACCTACCAAACCCACGCATTTCTGAAAACTAGACACCCGGCGGCTTCCAGGGAGGTATGGCTTGCGTGGATCCCCCAACGTTTCCTTACCCAGAATCCCCTGCAAACCTCAGTTTTTGCTCAAAAAAATCACTTTTTTCACACATTTTGGGGTGGGAAAGTAGTGGCATCACCGGGCTCACACAAATTTACCACCACCCAGCGTTCCCCCAGGTCTCCCGGTAAAAATGGTGCCTCACTTGTGTGGGAGGCCCAAGTACCCGCGGCAGGCAAGGGCCCAAAACGTAGTGAGGCGACATCAAAATGGCCGATCGCCAAACCACCTGGTTTTGCAAGGGGGTCACTTTGGTTTTTGGCCCGGTGCGCGGCGGCCATCTAGGGAAACCTACCAAACCCACACATTTCTGAAAACTAGACACCCGGCGGCTTCCAGGGAGGTATGGCTTGCGTGGATCCCCCAACGTTTCCTTACCCAGAATCCCCTGCAAACCTCAGTTTTTGCTCAAAAAATCACTTTTTTCACACATTTTGGGGTGGGAAAGTAGTGGCATCACCGGGCTCACACAAATTTACCACCACCCAGCCTTCCCCCAGGTCTCCCGGTAAAAATGGTGCCTCACTTGTGTGGGAGGCCCAAGTACCCGCGGCAGGCAAGGGCCCAAAACGTAGTGAGGTGACATCAATATGGCCTATCGCAAAACCACCTGGTTTTGCAAGGGGGGTCACTTTGGTTTTTGGCCCGGTGCTCGGCGGCCATCTAGGGAAACCTACCAAACACACGCATTTCTGAAAACTAGACACCCGGCGGCTTCCAGGGAGGTATGGCTTGCGTGGATCCCCCAACGTTTCCTTACCCAGAATCCCCTGCAAACCTTAGTTTTAGCTCAAAAAATCACTTTTTTCACACATTTTGGGGTGGGAAAGTAGTGGCATCACCGGGCTCACACAAATTTACCACCACCCAGCGTTCCCCCAGGTCTCCCGGTAAAAATGGTGCCTCACTTGTGTGGGAGGCCCAAGTACCCGCGGCAGGCAAGGGCCCAAAACGTAGTGAGGCGACATCAAAATGGCCGATCGCCAAACCACCTGGTTTTGCAAGGGGGGTCACTTTGGTTTTTGGCCCGGTGCGCGGCGGCCATCTAGGGAAACCTACCAAACCCACGCATTTCTGAAAACTAGACACCCGGCGGCTTCCAGGGAGGTATGGCTTGCGTGGATCCCCCAACGTTTCCTTACCCAGAATCCCCTGCAATCCTCAATTTTTGCTCCAAAAATCACTTTTTTCACACATTTTGGGGTGGGAAAGTAGTGGCATCACCGGGCTCACACTAATTTACCACCACCCAGCGTTCCCCCAGGTCTCCCGGTAAAAATGGTGCCTCACTTGTGTGGGAGGCCCAAGTACCCGCGGCAGGCAAGGACAACAAACGTAGTGAGGCGACATCAAAATGGCCTATCGCCAAACCACCTGGTTTTGCAAGGGGGGTCACTTTGGTTTTTGGCCCGGTGCGCGGCGGCCATCTAGGGAAACCTACCAAACCCACGCATTTCTGAAAACTAGACACCCGGCGGCTTCCAGGGAGGTATGGCTTGCGTGGATCCCCCAACGTTTCCTTACCCAGAATCCCCTGCAAACCTCAATTTTTGCTCAAAAAATCACTTTTTTCACACATTTTGGGGTGGGAAAGTAGTGGCATCACCGGGCTCACACAAATTTACCACCACCCAGCGTTCCCCCAGGTCTCCCGGTAAAAATGGTGCCTCACTTGTGTGGGAGGCCCAAGTACCTGCGGCAGGCAAGGACAAGAAACGTAGTGAGGCGACATCAAAATGGTCAATCGCCAAACCACCTGGTTTTGCAAGGGGGGTCACTTTGGTTTTTGGCCCGGTGCGCGGCGGCCATCTAGGGAAACCTACCAAACCCACGCATTTCTGAAAACTAGACACCCGGCGGCTTCCAGGGAGGTATGGCTTGCGTGGATCCCCCAACGTTTCCTTACCCAGAATCCCCTGCAAACCTCAATTTTTGCTCAAAAAATCACTTTTTTCACACATTTTGGGGTGGGAAAGTAGTGGCATCACCGGGCTCACACAAATTTACCACCGCCCAGCGTTCCCCCAGGTCTCCCGGTAAAAATGGTGCCTCACTTGTGTGGGAGGCCCAAGTACCCGCGGCAGGCAAGGGCCCAAAACGTAGTGAGGCGACATCAAAATGGCCTATCGCCAAACCACCTGGTTTTGCAAGGGGGGTGTAGGAGAGTAGGGTCTGCTATCCTATGGTCACCCCAAATTTTTGCTTTTTGCTTCACTGGTTTTTGACATATTGAGGCTGTGGGCCTGCCAATCAGACCCCCAGCCTGCTGTTCTCTCTACTAAATTAAAACTATGCACCCTAGGTGCATAACCAATGGGAAGTGGATCACCCTGTCAGCCCCTGTACCAGTGTACACTAGGTACCCAGGGCATTGGTGTACCCCAGGCCTGCCAAGGGCTGCAGCATGTATTATGCCACCCCAGGCTTGGCCTAACAATTTGACACAACTGGCTGATCACTCAGCTGGGGTAAGTTGGTGTAATCACCTCTTACTTAGGTGTAGTATACCTATACCTAACCTTAAATGGGACACCTGGTAACCTATAAGTCACTCCTATGGCAGGCCTTAACAATCCTGAAGGCAGAGTGCTTGGTTCCATGTGAGATGGTGCTCTGGCATGAGCTGAGCCTGTCTGCAGTGGTCGGAACAACTTCCTTCTACTGTTTCCAGATATCGTCATACCATATACTCTTAAGTGCATTATGAACCTCGCGGTTAAATGCTATCTTTGGTTTGGCTTTATCAAAACATGTCGAGTAAGGTGTCATACGAATTGGAATACTAACCCCTCGCCAATTCTGGCGACGGGGTTAGCATTCCACCCTTCTAGAGGGACACGACATGTACAGTACCTGAAACCCGGGTAAAATCAGACATAGCCTCAGCTCCACAAAATGGATGCTGCCACCACAGACACAAGTCTGCCCTCCTGCTGCTGGGAGTCCTTCCAGCTTGGGAGGTGTGGACAAAGGGTTTCCTGCCAGGGGAGGTGCGTGCACCACCCCAGACAGGATTTTGTGTATTGGTCAGGTAGGGCTTGAAAGAAACCAGACATGCCTGTGGCTCACAAGGAGCCTCGGTGCATATGCCAGTTCAAACCGGTCCTGGGGCACACCAGTCCCGGGCCTGGGGCGAGCTGGACAAAGGATTGGGGGTGTAACCACCCCCCTTCCTGGTCCCACCCATAGGGAGGGACCTAGCAGGTAGTCCGGCCCCTAGAATCCGCTTAAAGGTAGGAGCTGTGTCCTAAGACTTCAGACATCCTGGAATCAACTTAAAACTAAGAAGAAGACGGGAACTTCGACGCTCTGCTGCACAGAGGACTGAAGCCAATCTCCCCTGTGGTCAGGGAGTGACCACCTTGCTAACGCAAGCACCATCCAGCGAATCAACGTCTGCTTTGCCGCCGCCTCCCGCCGGAGCCCGAGCCCAGAGACTGACAAGACCTGGACCTCCAGACCTCTCACCGCCCGATCCACAGTCCCTGCAAAGAGGAGACCCGTGGAGGCACCGAGACACGTGGAGCCAGCCATCTTGAAACGACTACGACAAGCTGACCAGTGCAACAACCGAGGCTCCCTCCAAGTTGTGCTTTGGGTCCTGAGAAGCCCAACCCTCGAGCAGCATCTGCACCAAAGGTGAGCCCTCCAGCATCTCCACGATCTGCGTGGGGCCCTTCTGCATTTTGCCACTCGACGCGCCTAACCGGTTGCTGGCCCGCTGGCTAGTGGCCATCTTGGCGACGAAATCTACGACAAACACCGCTGGTCTGGTTGCTCCAGACTGGCCCTTGCTCCCCTCCAAAGGAGCAATCCCTCTGACCTTGCTGGTCAGAACCAACAGCTGATTTCCGAATCCTTCTACAATTGCTTTTGCCAAGGCTTGTTTGCTTCGATCAAGTCGCCGACACCGCCGACAGCGAGAGCCTGCGTGGGACAGCTCGTGAGCCGACTCCTGGACGTCGTCGACCTTCAGGGACCACGTGGCTGCGGAGACAAGCTACCCCTCACCACCTGTTTGCACCCGACATCGCCTGGTACCCACCTGGTGCCACGCTGGTCACTGGCTAGTGACTGTGAACACTGTCCCCTCTGCTTACAGGTCTTCAACATCTCCGATCCACTCTTGGATCCCCTGCATCTCTTCCCGACCGACCGCCTGCAGCACTTTTGTCTACAGGCCCCACGGAACCGATAGAAGAAACCCGACGCACTTCGAGGCCTATGCACCCGCTTCCTGTGGGTGAGGTAAAGCTGGCACTCCGGTGCCCAAGTGTAGTATTACATCTCTAGTGCCTGTGTTCCAAATCTTAAGTTCCTAGGTCATCCGGAAGATTCCTTTTGCAGTAACTTTGTACTTTTTACGCACCCATTGAAACCTATGGGAGCACGCGTGTGACTATTTGCTCTGCACACGCCACCCGTGGACCTCCTGGTCACTAACTGACGTTAGCTCCTTGTAGGCCCAGCGATTCTAGAGGCCCTAGGCCTTTTCCCTTTTCTGTTCATGGTACTTATACCACTATTTTAGTATATGGTTCGAGTGGCCACCAGGGCCTATCCATATAAAGTGCAACTTCTGTGTATTCTGTGATAATCTTGTTTGACGATTTGTGCTCCTGTGCTCATAAAGAGACTAGGGGTTACTTTGAGAAATAAATACCTATATATTTTGAATATATATCTGTGTGGTGTCCTTTCATTGGTATAAAAGGGGGTTACTATTGGTAAAACAGCTTGCTTAACACGCTTCACGAGTTTAGCCTCAAAGACTGCTTAGCCTACGCTACCACTAGGGCAGCTAGTCCAAAAAGGTTGACTTACAACCACACCATAAGGGTTGCTTGGCATGGTACAAGGTGGTCACTAGAACTAGTGAACAGCATATACCAGGCCAACTTCTCACATTGGTGAGCAGCGGTTGGATTTGAGCTTGCTGTGTTTTACCATTGTAATCTCTTGGTTACCAATTGAAAGATCACATAGGTACCTGTAGGTACATATAAAACAAGATTAGATATACTTAAGTTCTACTGAACTTAGTTGTTGTAGAGCAAAGGGAGTAGCACACCCTGACTACAACTACTAGATAGGTTTAGTAGGTAAACCCAAGTGTAGGTAGATTGCAACACATCCACCCACACTTAAGAGCAATGGCTGGGGCAGAGGGGTCCACTGTACCCATCTCTGTTGAGAGTGACCCCCCGAGGGCACCATCCATCTTTGCTACCCTTAATCAGAATGAGCTCAGGCAGTTAGCAACTCTTAGAGGCCTTAAACAGCCCAAGAACCCTACCTCTGCTGTGCTCAGAGCACTCTTGCAAGATGATGAGAATCAAAGAGAGCTCAAGAGAGCTTCCCAGTTAGCCCCCTTAGGGACAGGAACAGGAGGCCCCCCTTCTGAAGATGCCACTGAGGTACCCCTTTCCAATAGCCATCCCTTAGATGAAAACCATACTACAGAGGAGGAAAGTGAGGGGGATACAGACAGTGGTGAGGATGAAGGGAGAACTAGCCCAGTGCCAAGTGTTATACTTGGCCCAGCTAAACCAAGGCTATTGGGGACTGACAGTGGGTTCACCCCACTGGATCTCCCCAGTGGACTTAACACAGGGCTTGGAAGGCAAAGGAACCGCTCAGGTGACTCCAATGCTTCCCATGGCTCTAGAGGCTCTCAAGGTCACTCCAGGAGAAGGATGACCACCCCTCAGAGGAGGGAACATGAGGCCAAGATGCAAGAAGCCCAGCTGAGGATCAGGAAGCAGGAGCTAGAAGTAGCCCTGATGGAAGAGAAACTGAGCAAGGCTAGACAGCATAAAGAGAGTGGGTCTATACCCACTGGTGGCAGCATTGTCCCTAAGGACAAAGATAGGGTTTTCGATAATAGAAACCTGTCTAAGGTTGTGCCCCCCTACAAAAGTGGGGATGACATCCACAAGTGGATAACTGCTCTTGAGAGAGCCTGCAAAGTACAGCAGGTTCCAGAAGACCAGTGGGCAGCAATCCTCTGGCTCTCCTTTGAAGGAAGAGGCAGAGACAGACTCCTCACTGTTAGAGAAGAGGATGTCAGAAACTACAGAGTCCTGAAGAGTGTTCTGGTTGATGGGTTAGGCTTAACCACTGAGCAGTACAGGTTAATGTTCAGAGACACCCAAAAGACACAGACTCAGGACTGGTCTGAATACATTGAATGTGCCACTAAGGCTTTGGAGGGTTGGTTGCTGGGAAGTAAGGTATCTGATTTTACAGGATTGTATAATTTGATGATGAGAGAGCAGATTTTAAATAACTGTCAAAACCAGCAACTGCATCAACACTTGGTTGACTCTGATCTGACCTCTCCCCAAGAATTGGGAAAGAAGGCAGACAAATGGGTCAGAACCAGGGTTAAGCAAAAGAACCAGAACCAGGGCCAAGGGGGTGATCAGAAGAAAACAGACCAAAAGGGTGGAGATCAGAAACCTAAAGACCAGAAGTCTTCAACAGGGCCCCAAACTACTGCTAAGGAGGGTGGGTCCCAACAACAGTCCAAAAAGAAGAAAGAAGGTCAAAAGAAACCCTGGTGCAATCATTGCAAAAATACAACTCACTGGACTAGTGATTGCAAAAAGGGTGGAGCCCCCAACACTGTTGCCCCTAAGGCACCTGCTCCCAGTACTACTGTTAGCAGTGTTGGTCCCCAGACAAAGGGTGTAGTGGGAATCACTATGGGAACTGAAGGAGATTCTGACTTAGACAGAACCCTGACACAGGCAGTCTTGATCTGTGATGGGGACATTGATTTGTCCCTGACTGTGAGCCCCAGTAACCTGGGCAAGTACAGACAGACTCCTTTAATTAATGACAAAGTGGTTCAAGCCTACAGGGACACATGTGCCAGTGTCACTATGGTGACACCAGGCTTTGTGGACCCTGGACAGTACATACCAGGTGAGAACTACCTGGTGACCAATGCCAGCAATGCCACTACTTCACACAGTGTGGCAGTTGTTAACTTCTCACGGGGAGGGGTAACTGGCCTCAAAAGGGTTGTGGTTAGTGCAGACCTCCCAGTAGAATGTTTGTTGGGCAATGACCTAGAGAGTTCTCTATGGTCAGAAGTGGAGTACAGGACTCATGCAGAGATGTTAGGTATATCATCACATGTCCTTGCTGTGACCAGGTCACAGGCCAAAAAGTGCCTCACTGATCCACAGTTCTTGGATCCTGGAACAATGGACCAAGCACCTACCAAGAAGAAGAACAGGAGGGTCAAGGCTGTGCCTTCCCCCCTGCCTCAGAGTGATGATCAGCCTTCACAGGAAGCTGATCTAGAGGACCCTGAAGGAACTGTCCCTGAAGAGCTTGAACCTGATCAGGTTGAGTTTCTGGGGACAGGGGGACCTTCAAGGGCTGACTTGAGGCAGGCTCAGTTATCCTGTCCCTCTCTTGAACCCCTCAGACAGCTGGCTGCTGCTGAGGCTGCTGGGAATGCTCAAGGTACCCATAAAGTGTATTGGGATGAAGGGCTCCTTTATTCAGAGGCTAGAGACCCCAAGCCTGGTGCTACCAGGAGGTTGGTTATACCTCTGCAATTTAGGGGCTTCCTTCTTACCTTGGCCCATGACATTCCTTTAGCAGGACACTTAGGCCAGAACAAGACTTGGGACAGACTTGTCCCTCACTTTCACTGGCCTCACATGAATGAAGATACAAAGGAGTTTTGTCGCTCCTGTGTTACCTGCCAAGCCAGTGGCAAATCAGGTGGCACAACAAAGGCCCCCCTAATACCACTACCTGTGGTGGGGGTCCCCTTTGAAAGAGTGGGAATAGACATAGTGGGTCCCATGGATCCTCCCACTGCATCTGGGCACAGATTTATACTGGTGGTAGTGGATCATGCCACCAGGTATCCAGAGGCAATTTCCCTTAGGACCACTACAGCACCTGTTGTGGCCAGGGCCCTGCTGGGAGTATTCTCCAGAGTGGGGTTTCCTAAGGAGGTAGTATCTGACAGAGGTACCAACTTTATGTCAGGATACTTAACAGCTATGTGGAAGGAATGTGGTGTCAACTACAAGTTCACCACCCCTTATCACCCACAATGCAATGGGCTTGTTGAGAGATTCAACAAGACCCTAAAGGGTATGATCAAAGGATTACCTGAAAAGCTCAGGCGAAGATGGGACATCCTTCTACCCTGCCTTCTGTTTGCTTACAGAGAGGTCCCTGTCAGGATTGTCGAGCGCAGGACACTGTGAGTAGTGAATGTGTCTATGCGCATGCTCCATTAAGGACGGGGCGATAGAAAAGCGGAACGCGCAAGGACTCGAGGCTTCGCGTTCTAGTGTTTGCCTCGTAGTCGTGGGATCCGCTTCCTGTTTCCTGAGACTTCCTTCAGTATCCGGATGTTATTCGTCTTCCTTGGCGTCCGTTTGCACGAGACTTGTTTCTGGCTCGTTACCGCCTTGAGCTTTTGCCCCTGAAGACTGTTTGTCTGCCTGGCCGTGGTTTCTCCACAATCAGGGTTTTTGTTGTTTACTGAGTGCCGTTCCATCGGCATTTCGCCCTTAACCTTTCCCTCCTCCTGTACTACCCCGCATACCCAGCGCTCCGCCCGCCTTTCTGGAGCTCTCCTGGGGGTCGGCCGGGTGTCTGGGGTGCTTTCCCTTCCCGGCTGAGGGGTGGGCATACCCAGCGCTCCGCCCGCCTTTCAGGAGCGGCTTTCCCGGGGGTCGGCCGGGTGTCTGTGGGTGCGTTCTTTCCCCGGTGGCCACTTACTCCCTTCTGGTACTATCTACGCTGGTACCAATTTCAGCGATATAAGAGATACTCCGTATGCCTCTCTGGATTTTGTTGTCAGAGGCTTGACTACACATAGTCCACCCGCCAACGCTGCAAACAAAGACTCAATCTACCTACAGTGCGCCTGGAACCCTGCTGCTGTGGTTTTGGACTATAGTGGAGCAGTTTCGCCAGAGCCTCGCCCTGCCTGCCTGTATATCTGGTAACGGGAGATATTTGCGGGAGGGAAGGAGGGAGCCCTTGGAATAAAGGGGACCCAGATATAATTGTTTCCTCTGTTCTCAGTTGTAGGGATTCGACTAGACAGCTTCGCCCCCAGAGGGTCCTCCACAAACATTCTACTCCCAAACACAGACCTTAGGTACTGTCTTTTCCTTGGGTTACAAGTGAACTTCATCCCATTGTTTGTTTCCCTCTGTCTCCTAACTCTATCATTCCCTTCTAGACACAGTCGCCAGAGACATCTACATAGACCAGATACCACCATATCATTGCATCTAGAAGAGTCGTGGACTGTGGTCACCGAGATTTCTTCCCCTTTTACCTTGTTTTGTTTCCCTGTTTTCCCCTGGTACCTGTGCTCTCTAGGTTCTGATAGAGGCATTAGGTGCTGGCGGAAGGCAGGGACTAGCTACGACTTCTTCGTTGGCTCCGGGTGCTCCTGCAGAATCTATTACGGGTAAGATCTTTACAGTCCCACAAAAAGGAGTTGGCTACAGCCCCTTTGAATTGTTGTTTGGGCACCCTGTGAGAGGCCCACTGTGTTTGGTGAAGGAAGGCTGGGAGTTACCTCTCAAAAAGCCTAAGCTAGACATAGTGGACTATGTACTTGGTCTCCGCTCCAGGATGGCTGAGTATATGGAGAAGGCATCCAAAAACCTTGAGGCAAGCCACGCCTTACAGAAAGCTTGGCATGACCAAAAGGCTGTCTTGGTTGAGTTTCAGCCAGGACAGAAGGTATGGGTGTTGGTGCCAGTGGCCCCAGCAGCACTCCCAGACAAATGGTCTGGACCCCATACAATCCTGGAAAAGAAGGGAGAGGTCACCTACTTGGTTGACCTAGGAACTCCCAGGAGTCCCCACAGGGTACTCCATGTTAACAGGCTTAAAGCATATGTTGACAGGGCAGACATGGGCTTGCTCATGGCTACAGATGAGGGACAGGAGGAAGAGAGTGACCCTCTCCCAGACCTGTTGTCTCAGAACCCTGAAGATGGCACAGTTGAAGGAGTGACCCTTGGAGGCAACCTCACTGCCCATCAGCAGACTGAATGTAGACAGGTTCTACAATCATTTTCACATATGTTTTCCTTGATACCTAGTCAAACTGACTGGTGTACCCATGTGGTGGACACTGGTGACAGTCTGCCTGTAAAGAACAAACTTTACAGACAACCTGACCACGTCAGGGACTGTATAAAGGCTGAGGTACATAAAATGCTGGAATTAGGTGTCGTTGAACCCTCAGAGAGCCCCTGGGCTAGCCCAGTGGTTCTGGTCCCCAAACCTCACACCAAAGATGGCAAGAGAGAGATGAGGTTCTGTGTGGATTACAGAGGACTCAATGCTGTCACCAGGACAGATGCACACCCTATTCCAAGGGCAGATGAGCTCATAGACAAACTAGCTTCTGCAAAGTTTTTGAGCACATTTGACTTAACAGCTGGCTATTGGCAAATCAGATTAGCTGAGGAGTCTAAGGCCAAAACAGCATTCTCAACCCCAGGTGGGCACTACCAGTTTGTGGTGATGCCCTTTGGTCTGAAGAATGCACCTGCCACCTTCCAAAGGCTGGTGAACCAAGTCCTTACTGGGTTGGATGACTTTTGCGCAGCATATCTTGATGACATTGCTGTCTTTAGCTCCACCTGGGAGGATCACCTGATCCACCTGAAGAAGGCTCTTGAGGCTCTGCAAAGGGCAGGCCTCACTATCAAGGCTACAAAGTGCCAGATAGGGCAGAGTAAGGTTGTATATTTGGGCCACCTTGTAGGTGGAGGCCAAGTTCAACCACTGGAGAGTAAGATACAATCCATCAAGGACTGGTCCCCTCCAACCACCCAGACTCAAGTTCGAGCTTTCTTGGGCTTGACTGGGTACTACAGGAAGTTTGTTAAGAACTATGGGTCCATTGTGACTCCTCTTAATGATCTGACATCCAAGAAGATGCCCAAAAAGGTTCAGTGGACAGTAAGCTGTCAAAAGGCATTTGATGACCTGAAGGAGGCCATGTGCTCTGCACCTATCCTGAAAAGTCCTGACTACTCCAAAGAGTTTATTGTCCAAACAGATGCTTCTGAGTTGGGTGTGGGAGCTGTGCTGTCACAACTTAATGTAGATGGTCAAGACCAACCCATTGCTTTTATTAGCAGAAGGTTGACCCCCAGAGAGAAGAATTGGTCAGCTATTGAGAGGGAGGCCTTTGCTGTGGTGTGGGCCCTGAAGAAGCTGAGGCCATACTTGTTTGGCACTCACTTCAAGATTCAGACCGACCATAAGCCCCTCTTGTGGCTAAATCAGATGAAGGGTGAAAACCCCAAACTGCTTAGGTGGTCCATTTCCCTACAGGGGATGGACTTTACAGTGGAGCACCGGCCAGGTACTGACCATGGGAATGCAGATGGTCTCTCCAGGTACTTCCACTTAGGACATGAAGACGAGGCTGGTCAAGGCTAGTTTAATGTCCCAGCGTTTGGGGGGGGGTTGTGTAGGAGAGTAGGGTCTGCTATCCTATGGTCACCCCAAATTTTTGCTTTTTGCTTCACTGGTTTTTGACATATTGAGGCTGTGGGCCTGCCAATCAGACCCCCAGCCTGCTGTTCTCTCTACTAAATTAAAACTATGCACCCTAGGTGCATAACCAATTGGAAGTGGATCACCCTGTCAGCCCCTGTACCAGTGTACACTAGGTACCCAGGGCATTGGTGTACCCCAGGCCTGCCAAGGGCTGCAGCATGTATTATGCCACCCCAGGCTTGGCCTAACAATTTGACACAACTGGCTGATCACTCAGCTGGGGTAAGTTGGTGTAATCACCTCTTACTTAGGTGTAGTATACCTATACCTAACCTTAAATGGGACACCTGGTAACCTATAAGTCACTCCTATGGCAGGCCTTAACAATCCTGAAGGCAGAGTGCTTGGTTCCATGTGAGATGGTGCTCTGGCATGAGCTGAGCCTGTCTGCAGTGGTCGGAACAACTTCCTTCTACTGTTTCCAGATATCGTCATACCATATACTCTTAAGTGCATTATGAACCTCGCGGTTAAAAGCTATCTTTGGTTTGGCTTTATCAAAACATGTCGAGTAAGGTGTCATACGAATTGGAATACTAACCCCTCGCCAATTCTGGCGACGGGGTTAGCATTCCACCCTTCTAGAGGGACACGACATGTACAGTACCTGAAACCCGGGTAAAATCAGACATAGCCTCAGCTCCACAAAATGGATGCTGCCACCACAGACACAAGTCTGCCCTCCTGCTGCTGGGAGTCCTTCCAGCTTGGGAGGTGTGGACAAAGGGTTTCCTGCCAGGGGAGGTGCGTGCACCACCCCAGACAGGATTTTGTGTATTGGTCAGGTAGGGCTTGAAAGAAACCAGACATGCCTGTGGCTCACAAGGAGCCTCGGTGCATATGCCAGTTCAAACCGGTCCTGGGGCACACCAGTCCCGGGCCTGGGGCGAGCTGGACAAAGGATTGGGGGTGTAACCACCCCCCTTCCTGGTCCCACCCATAGGGAGGGACCTAGCAGGTAGTCCGGCCCCTAGAATCCGCTTAAAGGTAGGAGCTGTGTCCTAAGACTTCAGACATCCTGGAATCAACTTAAAACTAAGAAGAAGACGGGAACTTCGACGCTCTGCTGCACAGAGGACTGAAGCCAATCTCCCCTGTGGTCAGGGAGTGACCACCTTGCTAACGCAAGCACCATCCAGCGAATCAACGTCTGCTTTGCCGCCGCCTCCCGCCGGAGCCCGAGCCCAGAGACTGACAAGACCTGGACCTCCAGACCTCTCACCGCCCGATCCACAGTCCCTGCAAAGAGGAGACCCGTGGAGGCACCGAGACACGTGGAGCCAGCCATCTTGAAACGACTACGACAAGCTGACCAGTGCAACAACCGAGGCTCCCTCCAAGTTGTGCTTTGGGTCCTGAGAAGCCCAACCCTCGAGCAGCATCTGCACCAAAGGTGAGCCCTCCAGCATCTCCACGATCTGCGTGGGGCCCTTCTGCATTTTGCCACTCGACGCGCCTAACCGGTTGCTGGCCCGCTGGCTAGTGGCCATCTTGGCGACGAAATCTACGACAAACACCGCTGGTCTGGTTGCTCCAGACTGGCCCTTGCTCCCCTCCAAAGGAGCAATCCCTCTGACCTTGCTGGTCAGAACCAACAGCTGATTTCCGAATCCTTCTACAATTGCTTTTGCCAAGGCTTGTTTGCTTCGATCAAGTCGCCGACACCGCCGACAGCGAGAGCCTGCGTGGGACAGCTCGTGAGCCGACTCCTGGACGTCGTCGACCTTCAGGGACCACGTGGCTGCGGAGACAAGCTACCCCTCACCACCTGTTTGCACCCGACATCGCCTGGTACCCACCTGGTGCCACGCTGGTCACTGGCTAGTGACTGTGAACACTGTCCCCTCTGCTTACCGGTCTTCAACATCTCCGATCCACTCTTGGATCCCCTGCATCTCTTCCCGACCGACCGCCTGCAGCACTTTTGTCTACAGGCCCCACGGAACCGATAGAAGAAACCCGACGCACTTCGAGGCCTATGCACCCGCTTCCTGTGGGTGAGGTAAAGCTGGCACTCCGGTGCCCAAGTGTAGTATTACATCTCTAGTGCCTGTGTTCCAAATCTTAAGTTCCTAGGTCATCCGGAAGATTCCTTTTGCAGTAACTTTGTACTTTTTACGCACCCATTGAAACCTATGGGAGCACGCGTGTGACTATTTGCTCTGCACACGCCACCCGTGGACCTCCTGGTCACTAACTGACGTTAGCTCCTTGTAGGCCCAGCGATTCTAGAGGCCCTAGGCCTTTTCCCTTTTCTGTTCGTGGTACTTATACCACTATTTTAGTATATGGTTCGAGTGGCCACCAGGGCCTATCCATATAAAGTGCAACTTCTGTGTATTCTGTGATAATCTTGTTTGACGATTTGTGCTCCTGTGCTCATAAAGAGACTAGGGGTTACTTTGAGAAATAAATACCTATATATTTTGAATATATATCTGTGTGGTGTCCTTTCATTGGTATAAAAGGGGGTTACTATTGGTAAAACAGCTTGCTTAACACGCTTCACGAGTTTAGCCTCAAAGACTGCTTAGCCTACGCTACCACTAGGGCAGCTAGTCCAAAAAGGTTGACTTACAACCACACCATAAGGGTTGCTTGGCATGGTACAAGGTGGTCACTAGAACTAGTGAACAGCATATACCAGGCCAACTTCTCACAGGGGGTCACTTTGGTTTTTTGCCCGGTGCGCGGCGGCCATCTAGGGAAACCTACCAAACCCACGCATTTCTGAAAACTAGACACCCGGCGGCTTCCAGGGAGGTATGGCTTGCGTGGATCCCCCAACGTTTCCTTACCCAGAATCCCCTGCAAACCTCAATTTTTGCTCAAAAAATCACTTTTTTCACACATTTTGGGGTGGGAAAGTAGTGGCATCACCGGGCTCACACAAATTTACCACCACCCAGCGTTCCCCCAGGTCTCCCGGTAAAAATGGTGCCTCACTTGTGTGGGAGGCCCAAGTACCCGCGGCAGGCAAGGACAACAAACGTAGTGAGGCGACATCAACATTGCCTATCCCAAATGTCGCCTCACTACGTTTATTGTCCTTGCCTGCCGCGGGTACTTGGGCCTCCCACACAAGTGAGGCACCATTTTTACCGGGAGACCTGGGGGAACGCTGGGTGGTGGTAAATTTGTGTGAGCCCGGTGATGCCACTACTTTCCCACCCCAAAATGTGTGAAAAAAGTGATTTTTTGGGCAAAAATTGAGGTTTGCAGGGGATTCTGGGTAAGGAAACGTTGGGGGATCCACGCAAGCCATACCTCCCTGGAAGCCGCCGGGTGTCTAGTTTTCAGAAATGCATGGGTTTGCTAGGTTTCCCTAGATGGCCGCCGCGCACCGGGCCAAAAACCAAAGTGACCCCCCTTGCAAAACCAGGTGGTTTGGCGATAGGCCATTTTGATGTCGCCTCACTACGTTTGTTGTCCTTGCCTGCCGCGGGTACTTGGGCCTCCCACACAAGTGAGGCACCATTGTTACCGGGAGACCTGGGGGAACGCTGGGTGGTGGTAAATTTGTGTGAGCCCGGTGATGCCACTACTTTCCCACCCCAAAATGTGTGAAAAAAGTGATTTTTTGGGCAAAAATTGAGGTTTGCAGGGGATTCTGGGTAAGGAAACGTTGGGGGATCCATGCAAGCCATACCTCCCTGGAAGCCGCCGGGTGTCTAGTTTTCAGAAATGCGTGGGTTTGGTAGGTTTCCCTAGATGGCCGCCGCGCACCGGGCCAAAAACCAAAGTGACCCCCCTTGCAAAACCAGGTGGTTTGGCGATAGGCCATTTTGATGTTGCCTCACTACGTTTGTTGTCCTTGCCTGCCGCGGGTACTTGGGCCTCCCACACAAGTGAGGCACCATTTTTACCGGGAGACCTGGGGGAACGCTGGGTGGTGGAAAATTTGTGTGAGACCGGTGATGCCACTACTTTCCCACCCCAAAATGTGTGAAAAAAGTGATTTTTGGAGCAAACATTGAGGTTTGCAGGGGATTCTGGGTAAGGAAACGTTGGGGGATCCACGCAAGCCATACCTCCCTAGAAGCCGCCGGGTGTCTAGTTTTCATAAATGCGTGGGTTTGGTAGGTTTCCCTAGATGGCCGCCGCGCACCGGGCCAAAAACCAAAGTGACCCCCCTTGCAAAACCAGGTGGTTTGGCGATAGGCCATTTTGATGTCGCCTCACTACGTTTCTTGTCCTTGCCTGCCGCGGGTACTTGGGCCTCCCACACAAGTGAGGCACCATTTTTACCGGGAGACCTGGGGGAACGCTGGGTGGTGGTAAATTTGTGTGAGCCCGGTGATGCCACTACTTTCCCACCCCAAAATGTGTGAAAAAAGTGATTTTTTGAGCAAAAATTGAGGTTTGCAGGGGATTCTGGGTAAGGAAACGTTGGGGGATCCACGCAAGCCATACCTCCCTAGAAGCCGCCGGGTGTCTAGTTTTCAGAAATGCATGGGTTTGGTAGGTTTCCCTAGATGGCCGCCGCGCACCGGGCCAAAAACCAAAGTGACCCCCCTTGCAAAACCAGGTGGTTTGGCTATAGGCCATTTTGATGTCGCCTCACTACGTTTGTTGTCCTTGCCTGCCGCGGGTACTTGGGCCTCCCACACAAGTGGGGCACCATTTTTACCGGGAGACCTGGGGGAACGCTGGGTGGTGGTAAATTTGTGTGAGCCCGGTGATGCCACTACTTTCCCACCCCAAAATGTGTGAAAAAAGTGATTTTTTGAGCAAAAATTGAGGTTTGCAGGGGATTCTGGGTAAGGAAACGTTGGGGGATCCACGCAAGCCATACCTCCCTGGAAGCCGCCGGGTGTCTAGTTTTCAGAAATGCGTGGGTTTGGTAGGTTTACCTAGATGGCCGCCGCGCACCGGGCCAAAAACCAAAGTGACCCCCCTTGCAAAACCAGGTGGTTTGGCGATAGGCCATTTTGATGTCGCCTCACTACGTTTGTTGTCCTTGCCTGCCGCGGGTACTTGGGCCTCCCACACAAGTGAGGCACCATTTTTACCGGGAGACCTGGGGGAACGCTGGGTGGTGGTAAATTTGTGTGAGCCCGGTGATGCCACTACTTTCCCACCCCAAAATGTGTGAAAAAAGTGATTTTTTGAGCAAAAATTGAGGTTTGCAGGGGATTCTGGGTAAGGAAACGTTGGGGGATCCACGCAAGCCATACCTCCCTGGAAGCCGCCGGGTGTCTAGTTTTCAGAAATGTGTGGGTTTGGTAGGTTTCCCTAGATGGCCGCCGCGCACCGGGCCAAAAACCAAAGTGACCCCCCTTGCAAAACCAGGTGGTTTGGCGATGGGCCATTTTGATTTCGCCTCACTACGTTTTGGGCCCTTGCCTGCCGCGGGTACTTGGGCCTCCCACACAAGTGAGGCACCATTTTTACCGGGAGACCTGGGGGAACGCTGGGTGGTGGAAAATTTGTGTGAGACCGGTGATGCCACTACTTTCCCACCCCAAAATGTGTGAAAAAAGTGATTTTTGGAGCAAACATTGAGGTTTGCAGGGGATTCTGGGTAAGGAAACGTTGGGGGATCCACGCAAGCCATACCTCCCTAGAAGCCGCCGGGTGTCTAGTTTTCATAAATGCGTGGGTTTGGTAGGTTTCCCTAGATGGCCGCCGCGCACCGGGCCAAAAACCAAAGTGACCCCCCTTGCAAAACCAGGTGGTTTGGCGATAGGCCATTTTGATGTCGCCTCACTACGTTTCTTGTCCTTGCCTGCCGCGGGTACTTGGGCCTCCCACACAAGTGAGGCACCATTTTTACCGGGAGACCTGGGGGAACGCTGGGTGGTGGTAAATTTGTGTGAGCCCGGTGATGCCACTACTTTCCCACCCCAAAATGTGTGAAAAAAGTGATTTTTTGAGCAAAAATTGAGGTTTGCAGGGGATTCTGGGTAAGGAAACGTTGGGGGATCCACGCAAGCCATACCTCCCTAGAAGCCGCCGGGTGTCTAGTTTTCAGAAATGCATGGGTTTGGTAGGTTTCCCTAGATGGCCGCCGCGCACCGGGCCAAAAACCAAAGTGACCCCCCTTGCAAAACCAGGTGGTTTGGCTATAGGCCATTTTGATGTCGCCTCACTACGTTTGTTGTCCTTGCCTGCCGCGGGTACTTGGGCCTCCCACACAAGTGGGGCACCATTTTTACCGGGAGACCTGGGGGAACGCTGGGTGGTGGTAAATTTGTGTGAGCCCGGTGATGCCACTACTTTCCCACCCCAAAATGTGTGAAAAAAGTGATTTTTTGAGCAAAAATTGAGGTTTGCAGGGGATTCTGGGTAAGGAAACGTTGGGGGATCCACGCAAGCCATACCTCCCTGGAAGCCGCCGGGTGTCTAGTTTTCAGAAATGCGTGGGTTTGGTAGGTTTACCTAGATGGCCGCCGCGCACCGGGCCAAAAACCAAAGTGACCCCCCTTGCAAAACCAGGTGGTTTGGCGATAGGCCATTTTGATGTCGCCTCACTACGTTTGTTGTCCTTGCCTGCCGCGGGTACTTGGGCCTCCCACACAAGTGAGGCACCATTTTTACCGGGAGACCTGGGGGAACGCTGGGTGGTGGTAAATTTGTGTGAGCCCGGTGATGCCACTACTTTCCCACCCCAAAATGTGTGAAAAAAGTGATTTTTTGAGCAAAAATTGAGGTTTGCAGGGGATTCTGGGTAAGGAAACGTTGGGGGATCCACGCAAGCCATACCTCCCTGGAAGCCGCCGGGTGTCTAGTTTTCAGAAATGCGTGGGTTTGGTAGGTTTCCCTAGATGGCCGCCGCGCACCGGGCCAAAAACCAAAGTGACCCCCCTTGCAAAACCAGGTGGTTTGGCGATGGGCCATTTTGATTTCGCCTCACTACGTTTTGGGCCCTTGCCTGCCGCGGGTACTTGGGCCTCCCACACAAGTGAGGCACCATTTTTACCAGGAGACCTGGGGGAACGCTGGGCGGTGGTAAATTTGTGTGAGCCCGGTGATGCCACTACTTTCCCACCCCAAAATGTGTGAAAAAAGTGATTTTTTGAGCAAAAATTGAGGTTTACAGGGGATTCTGGGTAAGGAAACGTTGGGGGATCCACGCAAGCCATACCTCCCTGGAAGCCGCCGGGTGTCTAGTTTTCAGAAATGCGTGGGTTTGGTAGGTTTCCCTAGATGGCCGCCGCGCACTGGGCCAAAAACCAAAGTGACCCCCCTTGCAAAACCAGGTGGTTTGGCGATAGGCCATTTTGATGTCGCCTCACTACGTTTTGGGCCCTTGCCTGCCGCGGGTACTTGGGCCTCCCACACAAGTGAGGCACCATTTTTACCAGGAGACCTGGGGGAACGCTGGGTGGTGGTAAATTTGTGTGAGCCCGGTGATGCCACTACTTTCCCACCCCAAAATGTGTGAAAAAAGTGATTTTTTGAGCAAAAATTGAGGTTTACAGGGGATTCTGGGTAAGGAAACGTTGGGGGATCCACGCAAGCCATACCTCCCTGGAACACGCCGGGTGTCTAGTTTTCAGAAATGTGTGGGTTTGGTAGGTTTCCCTAGATGGCCGCCGCGCACCGGGCCAAAAACCAAAGTGACCCCCCTTGCAAAACCAGGTGGTTTGGCGATAGGCCATTTTGATGTCGCCTCACTACGTTTTGGGCCCTTGCCTGCCGCGGGTACTTGGGCCTCCCACACAAGTGAGGCATCATTTTTACCGGGAGACCTGGGGGAACGCTGGGTGGTGGTAAATTTGTGTGAGCCCGGTGATGCCACTACTTTCCCACCCCAAAATGTGTGAAAAAAGTGATTTTTTGGGCAAAAATTGAGGTTTGCAGGGGATTCTGGGTAAGGAAACGTTGGGGGATCCACGCAAGCCATACCTCCCTGGAAGCCGCCGGGTGTCTAGTTTTCAGAAATGCATGGGTTTGGAAGGTTTCCCTAGATGGCCGCCGAGCCCTGGGCAAAAAACCAAAGTAACCCCCCTTGCAAAACCAGATTAACTATTGTTACTACATCGTGAGAATTTAGGAATAATACTGCAAAGAAAATGTGGCAGACAGTTTGAGGTTTACAGGACAATGGGGATAAAAAATATTTTTCAATTCACTAGAGAGACATCACCATGAACTCCCAAGGGTTTTCGACAATATCTACAGTTGGTGGGTTATTCTTACATGGAAAGTGTACCTTGGCAGAGAAACTAAAGACAAAGATTCCTGCACAACCATCTATTCCTCAAACACACACACATACTGGTTGGATTTGGCACGAGGGCGAGTCATGGTTCAGTGTATTAAATTTTATTAACAAGAGATTTCACAAAAATGAAATGCACTGTCAATAATTAAATTCACAAAAAACCAAACCAATGACTCGCAGCTCGTGAGCTGTAAAGCCACGTCAAGGCACCAACCACTTTACAGGCCATTCACACACCTTTCATACGTGATACAAACAAGACCATTCGCACCACCAGGTACAAAAGCAACACAGTACAAAAATCACCAAAAAGGGACAAGGTACACCCTGCTTCAGAAAGACAAATATTACTGCACAGCCATCTAACCCGCAAGCACACACACATACTGGTTGGATTTGGCACGAGGGTGAGTAATGGTTCAGTAGATAAAATTGTATTAGCAAGTGATTTCACAAAACATGAAATGCACTGGTAATAATTGAAAGGGCGAGAAACTGAACCATTGACTCACAGCTCGTGAGCTGTAAAGCCACGACAAGGCACCAACCTCTTTACAGGCCATTCATACACCTTTCATACGTGTGAGACATACAAAACCATTCACACCGCCAGCCGCAGGCCCATCACATAACAAAACTCACACCAGCACACAGCGCCATTCAAGGGCCCATCACTTTCACACGCCCACAATCCAGACACAGCAACTACACAGGCTGAAGGATTGCGTGGAGTGGCACTCAGCTAGCATTATGTGTAGTGACCAGCAGAAAGTCACTACTCACACACAGCCAGCCAAGCACCAGTCGACACACACCGCTAGCCAAACGCCAGTCCACGCACACCGCTAGCCAAGCGCCAGTCCAGGCACACCGCCATCCAATCGCCAGTCCAGGCACACCGGCAGCCAATCGCCAATCCACCTACACCGCCAGCCAAGCTCCAGTCCACGGACACCACCAGCCAAGTACCAGTCCGCACACACCACCAGTCCACGCACACCGGCAGCCAAGTACCAGTCCACGCACACCGCCAGCCAAGCACCATTCCACGCACACCGCCAGCCAAGCTCCAGTCCACGCACACCACCAGACAAGCTCCAGTCCACGGACACCACCAGCCAAGCTCCAGTCCACGGACACCACCAGCCAAACACCAGTCCACACACACCACCAGTCCACACACACCGCCAGCCAAGTACCAATCCACGCACACCGCCAGCCAAGCACCATTCCACGCACACCGCCAGCCAAGCACCATTCCACGCACACCGTCAGCCAAGCACCATTCCACGCACACCACCAGCCACGCACCAGTCCACGCACACCGCCAGTCCATGCACACCGCCAGTCCACGCACACCGTCAGCCAAGCACCATTCCACGCACACCACCAACCAAGTGCCAGTCCACACACACCAACAGCCAAGCGCAAGCCTACACACACCGCCATCACATTTTGGATTTTTTTAGAAAAAAAAAAACACAAACAAATTGCAAATAGATACAAATCTTCTAACAGAAAATCAGCAACTAAATACATTGCACTAACACCAACCTTGAAACAGAATCATATTTTCCAAAGAATACAGACCAGGCAGTTCACTTTACCACTCATGAATGTTCCCAGAAATTTTTACGCGTGTGGTATGCTCTGAAACAAGCAGGGAGACACAGTGCAGGATGAGAGGGACAATCGGGGCAGTACATACGACTCTCCTTCCGCAAACCTCTTCGCCAACAGACTCTACATCTCCTACTGGGTAAATCTTTTGCGGGTGTGGGAGGAATGTGATCTGGAAAGTGGCGTTCTTTCAATCTAGCAACATCCTCCACCAGTCCAACTCTAGGAACACTTGCCTGTTCCACTACAACAAGGCTGCCTATTACAGACTCCTGAAACTTAGCAAAAGTCATCTTTGACTCAGGGCAAGAATCCTGGAACACAACAAAAGCATTAAACATTGCCAAGTGGAAAAGATGGATAGCCAACTTCTTGTACCAAATGTAAGCCTTACGAAGAGCAGCGTAAGGTTCCAACCTCTGATCTACTCTGTCAACACCACCCATGTGCCTATTATAGTCTAAAATGCACACAGGTTTGCTCACTTCAGCGACCTGACCCCAAACAGTCACAGGTGCAGTGCTTTCATCATGGATGGAAGTCAGCATGTAGACATCTCTCCTGTCTGTAAACTTCACAGCAAGAAGCTCCTGGCAACGCAACGCACTGCACTGTCCCCGCACAAGCTTTTGACAAACAAGTTCTTTCGGAAAACCTTTACGGTTATAGCGGATTGTGCCACAAGCAAAAGTGTCCACTTTGGCCAATTCCCTGAACAACCGCACACCAGTGTAGAAGTTATCTACATATAAATGGTGGCCTTTGTTAAAAAATCCTCTACCAAGTTCCCAAACAATTTTCTCAGTCACTCCAAAAGTGGACGGACAACCAGGGAGGTTAAACCTAGATTCCTTTCCGGTGTACACCCTGAAATTAGAGACATATCCAGTCCTACTGTCACACAGCATATACAGCTTTATTCCATAGCGTGCCCTCTTACTAGGAATGTATTGCCTAAAAACCAAGCGGCCCTTGAACAACACCAAAGACTCATCCACTGCAATTTCTCTACCAGGGGCATAAATCTCAGAAAATCGATCAACAAAGTGATCAAGGACAGGCCTAATCTTAAAAAGACGGTCACAATCAGGGTGATCTCGTGGCAACGCTAAACCATTATCAACAAAGTGCATCATCCGAAGCAGAAGCAAATACCTGTCACGACTCATGACTGCCGGAAAAATAGACGTTGCCATCAAGGGACTGCTAGACCAATATGAAGCCAATGATGGCTTCCTTAGCAAGCCCATCAAAAAAGTTAAACCCAAGAACTTCTTCATCTCTTCAACATTTGTGGGAGTCCACCGGGTAGCTCTAGAGTGTGGCTTAAGACTGGCACTGTTGTCCCTCAAAAACTGTTCGGCATACAAATTAGTCTGCTCAACAATCTCTGCCAAAAACACATCGTCCATAAACAACTGAAAAAAATGTACAGGCAAAAAGTTCTCAGTATTCACTCTAGACCCTGGAACACCAGTAAACTCTGGAAATTCCGGCTGCACCATGCCAGGGGCAACCCAGAGGTCATCACTTTCAACGGGAAGACTTGCAGCCCCAGCCTGCAGCCCAGATGCCTCTTGCCGCACTACACCAACGGGAAGGCTTGCAGCCCCAGCCTGCAGCCCAGATGCCTCTTGCCGCACTACACCAACGGGAAGCCTTGCAGCCCCAGCCTGCAGCCCAGATGTCTCTTGCCGCACTACACCAACGGGAAGCCTTGCAGCCGCAGGCTGCAGCCCAGATGCCTCTTGCCGCACTATCGGCACATCAGTCTCCTCCTCTAACACAGGCACTTCATCCGCACTAAGAGTATCTTCATCATCCGATGACCCCATACGGAGAGAAAACTCACTGCCAGAATCGTCCCCTGCCTCCTCTCCCTCAGAAGCAGAGTCAGTCTCTGACCCAATATCAGAGGAAGACTCAAACAGCAAACCAACAACCTGCTGAGCAGTCATCCTGCGGCTAGCCATTATACTTACTAAGATAGAAGACTGCACAAACAAGTCAACAACAACCAACAATGTGCAAACCAAGTAAGTAAAGAAATGTGTACCTTTTATCACAAAGATCAATGTACTCAAAAACTATACAATCCAATTACAAGAGACAGCTGCACTCACCAGAAACAAACTCTGCAGTGACACAGCAAAGACCAACGATATCAAACTAGAAAGAAGAAAAAAAAACAAATTACTCACAAGACAACAAAATACACATCGAGCACCAATGCAAAAAGTTTTTGACACTCAAAAACCAAACATACTGCTATTATTACACCATTTGCAAAAAAAAAACAGGCAGAGAAATCAAACACATTTACATTGTACAAAAAACAGTCTCTTACCAAACTACACAAACAGCAGAACCACCAGTACCAAAACGTCAACGTGAAAAAAAGAAAAGCCTTCACCTAGAACAAAAAAGTAAACAAAAAAAAAAACATTACAATTGGAAATCACAAAAAATATAACAATAAACATTATAACATGCCATGTCACTACCCAAATGGTCAATCGGTTTGTGTGCCAGGTGGGGCAGAAAACAGCAGGAAAAAAAAGGCTACTCAGTCCCGGGGCGGGTGAGCCAAATACATATAACAAATTGCACCCTGGAAGCGAGGGGTCACTTCAATTTCTAATTGAACTAATTCCCTGGTGTCTAGTGGGCTTTTCTGCCCCCAATGGGAGCAGAAACGGCAAAAAAATAAAACCGATCTGCCCCCAGAGGGGGCAGAAAAGTCTTCAAAAAATTTAGGGGCCCAAGGAAGCGAACCTTGCCCAAGGGGTCGCTTCCTACAATAATATTTATATCCCTGGTGTCTAGTGGGCTTTTCTGCCCCCCCCCCTAGGAGCAGAAACGGACAGAAAGACGACCAATCTGCCCCCAGGGGGGCAGAAAAGTCTTCTAAATAATTAGGCCGCAAAGGAAGCGACCCTTGCCCAAGGGGTCGCTTCCTACATAAAGAAAAAGACATCCCTGGTGTCTAGTGGGCTTTTCTGCCCCCCCTGGGGGCAGAAACGGACAGAAAGACGACCGATCTGCCCCCAGGGGGGGCAGAAAAGTCTTCTAATTATTTTGCCACCCTAGGAAGTGACCCTTGCCCAAGGGGTCACTTCCTACATAACATAAAAGACATCCCTGGTGTCTAGTGGGCTTTTCTGCCCCCCCTGGGGGCATAAACGGGCAGAAAGAAGACCGATATGCCCCCAGGGGGGGCAGAAAAGTCTTCGAATTATTTTGCCCCCCAAGGAAGCGACCCTTGCCCAAGGGGTCGCTTCCTACATAACGAAATAGACATCCCTGGTGTCTAGTGGGCTTTTCTGCCCCCCCTGGGGGCAGAAACGGGCAGAAAGAAGACCGATCTGCCCCCAGGGGGGGCAGAAAAGTCTTCGAATTATTTGGCCCCCCAAGGAAGCGACCCTTGCCTAAGGGGTCGCTTCCTACATAACATAAACGACATCCCTGGTGTCTAGTGGGCTTTTCTGCCCCCCCTGGGGGCAGAAACGCGCAGAAAGCGGACCGATCTGCCCCCAGGGGGGGCAGAAAAGACTTCGAAAAATTTTGCCCCCAAGGAAGCGACCCTTGCCTAAGGGGTCGCTTCCCAAATTCAAAAAAACAAATCCCTGGTGTCTAGTGGGGCATCCCTACTCCACGATCGCGACGCTGTGCGCGATCGTGGAGCAGGAATGCCCTGTATTGAGACATCGGGGGAGAGGAAATACTCTTTCCTCTCCCCCGATGCCTCAATACAAAAGAAATCACCCCCGCGGCCCCCACCGGACAAGGGAACCTACCTGTTGCTGCCTTGGACGCGCTGAAAGAAATGGATTCCAGCGCGTCCAACGCTTCCTGATGACGCCGGCGCGCGCTGTGCGCGCTGACGTCATCAGAAAGCGTGGGGGGGCTCGGGGGTGGCAGCGGAAGCTCTTCCGCTGCCACCCCCGTAAAGGGGGGCAAGATCGATGCGCAAGGGGGGGAGCGCCAGCGCTTCCCCCAGGGGCTGTCCTCATGACGGAACGGTTCCGTCATGAGCACAGCCCAACCGATGCTCATGACGGAACCGTTCCGTCATGAGCATCGAAGGGGTTAAAGGTAAACAAAGGTGGATCTGTTGTTCCTATCTCATCTGATACAAGGGACCAGTTCCGATTAATGATATGTTTGATTTCATTACTGCTGTGATTGAAAGTGGAAACACAAACAATCCGTGTATTGTCAGACCCTTTGTTGAGATTAGTTTGCAGGTCTCTATGACAAGTCCATGCTCTTTTTCTTGCTTTTTTTAATAGACTGCGTGGATAGCCACACTCACTTAGTTTGGACAACAATGAATCAGATTCCTTAAAGAAATCAGCCCTATGGGAACAGTTTCTGCGTATTCTCAGAAACTGTCCGTAGGGCAGGTTGTCCCTGAGATTTCTGGGATGATTATTTGTGTAGCCAAATAGTGTGTTTCTTTCCAATGGCTTTCAATACAAGGTGGTGTAAAGCATTTTCTCTTCATGTTTTATAGTCAGATCAAGGAAATGTATCTTCATTTGTATCATAGGACATTGAAAGTTGTATGTCTTTGGATTTAGCATTTAGCCAAATGCCAAATGACTCCAAGGTGGGTGTATCTCCTGTCCATATCAGAAAGATATCATCGATATACCTCTTCCATAGAGTAATATTCTCTATGAAAGGGTTGTCGGAGTTGTAAATGAATCTCTCCTCATAACGATCTATGTACAGGTTCGCTATGTCAGGGGCAAACCCTGCCCCCATGGCTACTCCCTTGGTTTGAAAATAGAACTCCTTTTGGAATAGAAAGAAGTTCTTAGTCATGGCGATTTCAAGTAAGTTGATGATAAAGCTAGTGGGAACCCAATGGGGTCTCTCCCTCCGTTCCAAGACTTCGTAGTCTATCTCAAGGGCTTCAGTCTGTGGGATGCTTGTATGAAGTGAAGCCACTTCTAAGGTTACAAGCAGCTGACTTTCTGTCTCAAAGGGAAATCCATCTACATGGTTAATGACTTCCATGGTATAACAGATGTAGGACCTGGTCTTTGGAACCCACGGCTGTAGAAAAATGTAAATGTAGCGGCAGAGAGGCTCCAAGACCGAGCCACACCCGGATACTATAGGCCTGCCTGGTGGATTATTCCTACTTTTATGTACTTTGGGGAGTGCATAAATCGTCGGAATGCTGGGTTCTTTCTGATTAAAGTAGCTGAATTCGAGATCCAGAGTGAGGTCACAAAATCGTTACCAAGCAAACATTTAACTGGGCGTGTTGGAGACACTGCTACCTCTTTCTTAGCAGTACCACCAGTCAAAGGACACCATCGCCATGGGATGGTCTGTCGTTACATTGTCCGTGTTGGTGATTGGCTAGGACCTTTCAGGCATGTACTGATTGGGGGTCACTAGATTCTGGGTCACCATGGTGATGCTGGCACCAGTGTCTCTCAACCCTCCCACCATAACCTCATTGACAACAGGATGCTGTCTTTTTTTGCATGTTAGTGGGCTTCTACATGGCCCCCCTCGCAGCCATCGTCAGACAGCATGGGCTCAGCATCGTATCCTACGCCAACGATACCCAGCTCATCCTCTCGCTCACAAAGAATCCCAAAGACAACAGACTCTGTTTCCAGGAAGGTATGAAGAACGTGGCAGCCTGGATGAAGGACAGCTGCCTGAAGCTAAACTCAGAGAAGACCGAGGTCCTCATCCTCGGCCCCTGCACCTCCACCTAGGAAAACAACTAGTGGCTCTCTGCCCTAGGGAGCCCACCCACCTCTACAGACCACGCTCAGAACCTCGGCATCATCCTTGACTCCTCCCTCTTCATGAACCGCCAGATTAACATCGTTCCCTCTACCAGTTTCAACTGCCTTCGTATTCTCCGTTAGATCTTCAAGTGGATCCCCGCTGACTGCAGAAGGACCGTCACTCACGCACTCATTACCAGCAGACTGGATTACGGCAACGCCCTGTACGTCGGAATCAACAAAACTCTTATACACAGACTCCAGACTAATCCAGAACGCCACAGATAGACTCGTCCTCGGTATACCACGCCATGAGCACATAACCCATCACCTACGAGGCCTCCACGGGCTCCCCGTCGAGAAGAGGGCACCTTCAAACGCCTCACCTACGCCTACAAATCCCTCCACAACTACAGACCCAAATACCTCAACGAGAGAGTATCCTTCCACGCACCCAAGAGGAACCTCTGCACCACTAACCTTGCCCTGGAAGAGGTCCCCTGCATAAGCAGGAACAGAACCAGCGGAAGAGATTTTTCCCACATCGCAGCCAAAACCTGGAACGAGCTCCCGGTGAACATCAGACGGTCCCCGACCCTGCACACGTTCAGGAAGGACCTCAAGACCTGGCTCTTTGATGGATCTGGAGCCGCCCCCACAGCGCCTTGAGACCCTCACGGGTGAGTAGCACGCTATATAAACCCCTGATTGATTGACTGAGTGGGCCATACAGCCAGAGTGGCTAAATCCACCTCCCCTACTAGGGTTGCGTCATCGAGTTCTCTGGCCTGGCCAGTGCTCTCTAGGATCCCATTTGGAGATTGGCAACTGCAGGTGAACCAGAGGATTTTTTCTTGTTTTACAGATGGGGTCACTACTAGCTTTCTTGGGAACCCAATTCTCACCGTGGTACCCACCGTTGGGCTGGGAAGAGTCTCTGGACTCATCTTCCTGAAATGGTTTTGAGGGGAGAAGACTCTTTGTTTTTAGGGTTACCCTTTTTCCCTTGGGGGGATTTTTGGCATCTTTATTTTGGTCTCTCCCACTAGTGGTAACACTTGTCACCCTGGTTTTGACCCAGTGGTTTGCCTTCTTCCCCAACCCTAGAGGCGAAAGTGGACATACGTCTATCAGATGCTGCAGAAACTTCTCATTGTAACAATTACTTAAAATATGCTCTTTCATGATTAAATTGTGAAGCCCTTCATAGTCATTCACATTGGTACCGGTTAATTAACCGACAAAGTTGATCCAGGACTAACTCTGGGTTTTACGGGTCTCCCAGAACCTTACCCTATACTCAGTGGTTAAACAAACCCTCACTCTGGGTACCCTTAATGAGGTCATAAGACCCAGCATCTTTTTCAGGTAATGCCAGAAGTCTATCCCTGCATTTCCTGGAGAACAGTTCCCACGAGCTAGGAGCCAAATTTTGTTCTGGCTATTTTTCGACCTAGGTAGGCTTTCTCGAATGCAGTGAACCCTTTGGTGATATCATCATCCTCTGTGTAGTTAGGGAGAATTCCTTTGGGGAGTTTAGAGTAATTATACCCTTCCCTCTCCCTATTTACTTGAATGCTGCCACCAGAGATAGGTCCTAGGCCCATCTCTTTTCCTTGTCTTTCTATGTCCAAGAATAGGAACTTCTAAGCTCCACCTCTTGGCCAATCTTTCCAGCTGGAGGTCCACGTCCTAGGGCACCTCCGCTGTTTTTGAGGGGGCTGACTGTCCATTCTCATCATCGTTTTCATCAGAATTATCTTCTTCACTGTTTTTATATATATGTTTTTTATATGTATTTATATGTTGACTACTGTTTGTATCTGTGTATATATGGATGTGTTTGATAACACACAATATGTTTTGTGTATATGTGGTGACAGTATTGTCCTGTTATGTTTACAGCCCTGAAGAAGCCCGAATGGGTGAAACGTGCTGGCTGTTTTGTGTAACATACATGTATAATATCAATTGAAGAAGAAGTAAAAAGAAGCTCGACCACACAAAGAAATACTTTGTCTCTGTCATTGTGATTTTGTTGCCCTATGGACTTTTCCAATTATTATGTTTTATTGTCTCTATTTGCTTTTCCTCTCTACTTGTGTGTTAGAATTATCTTCTTCTCTAGGCTGGTCTGGCATGTCTGGATGATCTTTCTCAAACTGTGGTAGCAGTTGTCTGAGATAGGCTGTTGTAGGACTTTGCCTGTTCTGATACCGTAACCTTTACAGAGGGTCCTGCACCAGGCATGGTTCAGGTCCATGTAAGGGGTCAGGTCGAGCTCCTGATTCTGGCTACTGGTTTCAGGCATTATTGTACAAACATTAGGACCTTCTTATAAAGAAACAAAAATCTACCAACACTTTCTTTGTCCTAACTAGAGTATATGTTTTTAAATTTCTATCTACTTAGTTTCAGGAACTTAACCAAGGCTCTAGCAGTTAATTTTAGAAATTTTGAAAATAGACCAATCAAAAACTGACTAGACTAAAGACGTTTTTTTAGATTTATTTATGTGATCACCTGTTGGCAAAGTGGTTTCAGCAAACTCTAGATCCCACCGTTGCACCATCAAATATGGGAGGATAGCTCTCTGTACAGTGCACTAAAATGAAGTACACTATGTAGAGAGTCCAAGAATCCCCACAAAGGGGTCAGAGGTAAAGTAGATAGTACTAATGCTCTATTTTGTGGTAGTGTGGGCAAGCAGTTAGGTTTATCCCGGGGTCGTGCTAAGCATTTCTTGTCACACACTTAGACAATAAGCGAGACACACAATCTCGGACCAATTTTAATTTAAACATAAACAGTATCTTTATATAATATTTAAGAAGCAAGACTTCAAATTGAAAATATACTTTGTACACTTTTTGTGATTGAATAAGGAGATGCAGTGCAGTTAAAAAATTCAACATGTTCAGTATCTTGGCAATCTGTGGTCGATAACTGTGAATAATTACCATGCTGTCTGGACAGAAGGCAGCGGACGAATTGAAGTTTGGAAGGCTACCAACACTATTACTGTTGCGGTCGCTGGAAGGAGGCCAATGGAGTTCAATAGCGCCAGAGTACCAGTCACAGAGGGACTGTCGCTGTCGAAGGCAGGAGGTGCTCAATGCGTTCACAAGGTGCGGGACTCAGACATGGAGTTTCATGTGACCACGGTCACTTGGAAGTCGAAGCTTAAGTTTAATGCAAGGAAGCAGGTTCTTTGGAGGCCCAGGTGGAGAAGTGTGGTTAGAGCGGCAGACCCTGATGCAGAGGTCTGGCCTGGGACCAGGGTTCAATTCCCGCCTCGGCGGCTCTTGGACTTAATTCCCCGGACCTGATAATTCTCGCCTCGGTGCCTATTCTAATCATGGGTCCCACTCTGCAACTCTGGGCAATAGCCTGCTTAATCTCCACAACGGCCCCCACAGCACTAAGGATGCCTGGCTTTCACCTTGGTGTGCCCAGGAGTGGACATCTCACAGGAAAGGGTTCCACAGCGGTATGAGTACAAGCGCCGGGATGCCTCAGGGTAGCCGTGCGCTATACAAATACATCACATTTACATTTACATTTACATTTCAGGCACAGCAGGCAGTAGAGACTTCACCTGGTCCGGGTGTACTGGAGATCGTGGTCTGGTCTTGGCCGGCATCAGTCAGGCCACAGATACGGTAAGGGGCAGTCAGTCACTGAAGAGGCAGACGTGCCACCGATGATGCTTCACACCGTGGAAGCCACTGGCAGGAGAGTACAGGCTCACAGGAGTGGGGCTGTTTCTAGCGTTGGTCACTTTCCTCTGAGGATCCCTCAAGTTGATGGAGGCGTGTAGATGTTGGAGTTCTTTTACAGTGGTGAGTTGCATCGACACGAAGTGCCGGTCCTTAACCACTGTGGTTTCTTCACCGGCAGTTGGCGGGGACTACAGCCTCTAGCCCAAAGATAGGTCCTTGGCAATTGGCAAAGGTAGGAGGGTTCCAGGGTTTCTTGGAGGCCCCTTCAGGTTTTGGGAAAGACAGCAAGCTGCATTTGTCGAGTCCTTTTCGCAGTTGGCAGGGATTTCACTGGTTTCTTCTGCAGCAGCGCTCCGTTTCTGGTTCACCAGTGGTCGTCAATCGTCCTCTTCATTTTGTCCGCCACATCCGAAGTCAGGTTCTTGGGAAGTGACCTAAAATACTGAATTTAGGGGTGTTTTAGGGGAGGACAGGTATTAACAAATAGGCTACTTACCTGTAGGGCGTCTACACCCTCTTTATGCTCACCCCACATAGGGGGTGGGCATACCCTGACTCCTAATGGGCTACTATCCCCATCCTCAAGATGGCAGATAGTGAAAGGTGGGGTCTACCTCGTCTGTCCAGACTAAGGGGTGGTACATGATGACGGTAGACACACCATCTGCTTTGCCTAAGTTTCTTACCAGTGCTCCCAGCAAAAGGAGAGCAGGAGTGTGGGTCGCCATCTGCTTCTTACAACAAGGGCTGGGGTCAGGGTTCAAAGGCCTTGTTACTGCCGAGGCAGATCCTGCAGGGGGGATGGGTGGACCATCTCCTCCCAGGGCAGGCATTGTCTCTGGATCCGGAGAGCTTTTGGCTCTCTACCCAGAAGTCTAGAAACCTGTCCGGTGATGTTAGGCTGGGTTAAACTAGACAGGAACTACACCAGTGTTCGGTAGGGTTCAGGGGGACAGGATATCCTCTGCTAGATTATTAATACGTCACTGGAATCAGTGAGTATTTATTAAGATGAGATGTTTGGTATCAAATATCCCCTTCAACAGTGAAGCCATCATTAAGCTAGGAAACTTGTGTGGACATCTTTCCCGTTCATGTTCTATTCATGGCTTCTTTGTGCACTTACAATAGTCCAAAATGGACTGGACATTGTAGGGGCACCCATGCACATGCGGGAGTGTCCACACTTGAGACATGGTGCAACCTGTTTTAGGGCTATTAAGACCTTCTAGAGGGGTGACTTACCTATACCTTAAGTAGTGTTGGAAGGCATGGCACACAGGGCTGCATTATTTATTTATTTATTTTTTAGATTTGTAAAGCGCAACAGCTACCCAAAAAGGGTTTCCCGGCGCATAGGTACAGCAAGAAATGTCAGGAGAGATTGCTAGCTATTCTTGTTATTGTTCGAATAGCCAGGTCTTGACGTAATTTCGGAACCTGACGTGGTTTTCCTCTTTTCGAATGAAAGGGGGGAGTGCGTTCCAGATGGATGGTCCAAGGTGGGTGAGAGATCTGCCACCCACTCTTGCCAGTTTAAATCTTGGTACACAGAAGTTAGACGCTGCTTGCGAACGAAGATTACGTTTGGGAATATAGGGGTGGGACAAGGCTAGAAGGTATTTAGGAGTTGTACCTGCTTTGATTTTGAACATGAAATTCAGGGCTTTAAAACGGATTCTGCTTTCCACCCTGAGCCAGTGGAGTTCCCGACGAGAGCTTGAAACCCCGGAGTTTCTAGGGATTCTGCACAGTAAACGAACAGCAGCGTTCTGGGCAAGTTGTAGTCGATTGACTACCGTTTTATTTGAACCGAGGTACAGGATGTTGCCGTAGTCCAGCCGTAATGTTATAAGGGCATTAACAACGGTCTTTTGAGTGGAAACGGGCAACATCCAAATTACTTTCCTCAACCATTTGATGATGGTGAGGCATAGACCCACGACTTTATTTGCCTGTTGGCTCATTGACAGGGAGATATCCAAGATGACTCCCAGATTTCGAACTTGAGTCACTGGGGTAGGGAAAGTAGCCATCTGGTCGGGCCAGTGTGAAGGAGTCCAAAGATCTTGCTGTTTCCCTAAGAGTAGAATCTCTGTCTTGTCTCCATTGAGTTTTAATTGGTTTCTTGGCATCCAGTTAAGGATGTTTTGAAGCCCTGATTTAAGGGGAGAAGGGGATGTCGGATCGGCTTCAGATAGGGAGAAAATGATTTGGGAATCGTCAGCGTAGGTCATAAGGGTGAGTCCAGATTCTTCGGCTAAATCAGCTAGGGGTCTGAGGTAAAGATTGAAAAGTAGGGGACTCAATATGGATCCCTGTGGCACGCCATGAGGGGCATTGAAGGTGTCGGAGCAAGCCGATGAGGATGCTATTTGGAAGGTCCTTTCTGCTAGGAAGGATTGAATCCAGTTGAGCGCTTTACCACGGACACCATTTCTGAATAATGCCTTGATGAGAATTTCGTGGGATAGGGTGTCAAAGGCCGTGCTCAGATCTTAAAGCACGAGCGCGACCGTTTGGCTTTTATCGAGGAGATTTCGGATGTGTTCCGTAACTCCGAGAAGAGTGGTATCTGTCGAGTACCCCACTCGAAAACCCGATTGAGAGGGGTGCAAAAGCGAGTTTTCTTCTACAAAGGTGGATAGGACTGCGTGGACGTGACGTTCCAAGCATTTGGAGAAGGCAGGAAGCAGGGATATAGGTCTGTAGTTAGCCAGACTTTCTGGGTCAGCCGTTGGCTTTTTTAACAATGGTGTAATCATGGCGTGTTTCCAACAGGACGGGACTGAGGAGAATTCAAATGAAGCATTAAGTGTGTCAACGATGACTCCAAGGGAAAAATCATCCAGTTTGATAATTCTAATCGGGATGGGATCTCTGGGAGAGCCGGATTTGATGTTTTTAAATATAATTTTCAGTGTTTCTACTGAGATGGGAGGCCATACTTCCAGGGTATTTTCGCAGGAGAGGGAACAGTGACAGTCGACTCTTCATTTTGTCCTGCACCTGGACATGCAGCCTGCAATAGCAGCAATGCCTCATTTGGGTGAGGGGTCCTCATGCCCTAGGTACCAGGGGTACCATTTACTAGTGACTTTTAGAGGAAACAGAATTTGTGCCAATTGTGGTACAGTTTTAGGGAAAGAAATCTGGCGCTGGAGACCTTGTTGGCAAGGACCCAGCACACTTACAGTTCAAAGATACATCGTACATCCGGCAAAAAGTGGGGACTAACCATGCAAAAAGAGGCACTTTCCTACAGTCGCTTTATGATTAGATACAATTTAAAGTGAACACTAGATGTGCAAGTGATTTCAGAGGTACCGTCCAGTGTGAAAAGATTTGAAAAAGAGCACTGAGTGCATATAGTGATCACAAAAGTACAATACAGGATCAGTATAGTGTATGCACTAGCCTGTGGCCAATTAACATTTTTGTATAAGTGAGACGTTCAGCAATGACTAACCACATTCCCAATCAGGGTCTTCACCCAATTTTCTGTGATCAAGCCAACCTCCAGCACACGCTAATATATAATGTCAATAGCATCAATCAGAAATTGACAGTAGTCTTCCTTTTCAATCTTTATTGATCCTTTATCCAATTGTATTAATCTTTAGGCTCAAAAAGCCAACAGGATTTTCGTCGCTGCAAGGGGTAAAATAAGCAGCGACTTCCTCAGGGCTAAAAAGGTACATAAATTAAAATGCACTGCAATGTATACATTATATTTGTGTATCATTATCACCGCAATGTGACTTCAATGTTCATCTTCATTCAGAAGAGACAATCTTAATGGCGTTCAAGTAGTGGAAACCCATGCATACAATATAATGCCTATGTTCATTTAAAGTGCTAGTACAAATATAGCTCAATTTTAATGAACAGAAGTAAAGTCTTATTTGTAAATTAAGGATAACATCTGATTTGTCAAATGGTTAAAATAAATTGCAATTGCATTTCTTCTCCCGGTGTGAAATCCAAGTAATACAATTCGAATGCATGAACCTTTCCTTGTGGAGAGAGCACATCCAGCAACATGCTTACAGAAAGTCAGTTTTAAGGGAAGCGTTGAGAATAAAGAGAGGAAATCGAGATCAGAACAGACGCACAGTCATCACAGGAGGACTAGGAGGGGAAAGAGAGGGGGTAAAACAAAAGGAAAGGAAAGATATGAAGACGAGATCTTCGGGCAAGGGAAATTAGGGGATGTCTCTGTAATTAATTTGACTGACAAACCAATAAGTCCTGGCATGATATCGCTGTTAGCGAAGGGCATGGACTTCTGTTCCGGCAATGTGGGGGATACTTCCAAAAGGAAAATTGATCTATTCAAATTTATAAGACATCTGAAGATCAAGAAACATTTTTAAATGAATCCTCCTGACAATAAAAATGTGACTTCGTGGTAAGGAGACTTTGCTGCCAGTAATTTGTCAATACTGGGTGTACTCGACACGGTAACATTGTTATCTATATCTGACTATGAGGGCGATCCAACCACAATGGGTATGGAACTTGGTGATCTCAATATATAGAGATGGGTCCAAACATCACTAGGGGTCAGAAGGAAAAATCTAACTGGACACACAATTTACCCACAGGCAACAATGTTTCTATTTTTCATAAACTAGTACTATGGAACTTGACAAGCATGGTGACAAACAGGGATTACATCACAACAAGGCAGATAACCATACCAGGAAAGATTGTGAAGCATTGAAACTATTAATGACGGATAATGACATTACTATATGGGAAGAAAATAAAGGTGGGAACATCGTGATAATGAACAACAAGGACTATGAACAGGACATTCTCTCACAACTAAATGAACCCGACTGTTGTGAGTTTAATGTCCAACCCAATATGGGCCATATCGGACCATATTAACCATTCCTTAAGGAAATGGCATGACGTATTGTTGAAACAGACTATACCGCAAACCAACCACATGCAATGGGATTTTACATGCATTAAGTGCACACCCCAAACACCAAATTAGGGCTATTCCGTATTGTAGACTAGTACAAGCCTGACAAAATTGCAGCTTTGAGCCAGACTTTAGGGAGTGTATTCAAGATGCGAAATCTAGGTTTTCAAGGAGGGGGTATAACAGAGGCACCTTACTGAGAGCTATGAACAAGATTACCAAGGTTAGTAAAAGGGATACTCTCAAGGACATAACAAAGAGAATACAGCAAACTGACAAAGTTTGTCTTATCACAGACTACAGTAAAATGTCTAATGAATTGGCACGGAGCGTGAAAAGACACTGGCACATATTTAATGCAGACAAGACACTTGAAAATGTTACATCATCAAGGCCTGATATCACTTACCATAGGGGCAGATGCCTCAAAAACCTATTAAGCCCAAGTTACCCAATGATGACCTGAAGGAACAGTGGTTGACATTACATACACAAGGCTTTTATAAGTGTGGCCATTGTGCAATGTGCAAATGGGCCCATGATAAAAAGAAACAATTTGAGGGCCCCACCAACAAGATAGAATCCAACATAAACTGTAACACCAAATTTGTGGTGTACGCTATAGAATGCACATGCAAACAGAAATATATAGGGAGTATTATCAGAGCCCTAAAAGACAGGATTAGTAAACACACGAGGGCCGTAAAACAAGGGGATGCAAGATAGCCAATAACTACACACATAGTTGAATGTCTATCGCAAAGACATACAAACGACGTTTGGTGTCTATGGTATTGAACACATACCAAGAGACCCTAGAGCGGGTAGAGAGTTGACCCTATGAAGAAAAGAAGCAATGTGGATCTTGCGGTTGAGGCAGGTTGAAATGGGACTCAACACAGACCATGAACTGCAATATTTTCTGAGGAATTTAGAAATATAGAAGATCACAATACCAACTGTCTTTTGAATAGCCACAGGGTTACAATAAATATGTACAAATGTTAGTTTGTGTCGATATGCACAGAATAAAAACATTGGTTTATTTATACCCGTGAAATATGAGAATCTGCTGCATTTCTTATTTTTCGTCCGGGATATTTTGAAATGAGACTTTCGCTATGATTTAATATGTAACAAAATGAGGACATTTTTGTCATCAATGAGCTATATAAGGTTATATTATTGTGTGCTGTTAAACCAGCAGATAAAATTGTATATTGAATTTATAGAAATTATGTTAGAATATCATGGATTTAGATTGATTAAGTATGTGTATTATCAATCAATCAATTAATTTGTAGAGCACTACATACCTGCAAGGGTTTCAAGGCGCTGAAGGGAGGGGAGGAAGGGGGTGCTGTTGCTACTGGTCGAACAGTTAGGTCTTGAGTTGTCTCCTGAAGGTTAGATGGTCTTCGGTTTGTCGTAGGATGAGGGGGAGGGTGTTCCAGGTCTTGGCGGCGCGGTGGGAGAAGGATTTGCCTCCGGCTGTGGTTTTACGGATGCGTGGGACGGTAGCCAGGGAGAGGTCTGCGGAGCGGAGTTTCCTGTTGTACGTAGAAGGAGAGTCGGCTGTTGAGATAGTCTGGGCCGGTCATGTGGAGTGCCTTGTGTGCGTGGATCAGGAGCTTGAAGGAGATTCTTTTGTTGACAGGGAGCCAGTGCAGGTTCCTCAGGTGGGGGGTGATGTGGTCACGGCACGGGACGTCGAGGATCAGGCGTGCAGAGGCATTCTGGATTCTTTGCAGTTGGTTGATGAGAAGAGCTTGGTCGGGGCTCCGGCGTAGAGGGCGTTTCCGTAGTCGAGTCTGCTGCTGACTAGGGCCTGGGTGACTGTTTACCTTGTGTTTGTCGGGATCCATCTGTAGATCTTGCAGAGCATACGGAGGGTGTTGAAGCAGGTGGAGGAGACAGCGTTGACTTGTTTGGTCATGGAGAGTTTCGAGTCGAGGATGACTCCCAGGTTGCGTGCGTGGTTGGTGGGTACGAAGGGGTGTCCCCAGTGATGCGGGCCACCAGGAGTCGTCCCATGCTGAGGGGTTAGGCCCAAGGATGAGGATCTCCGTCTTGTCTGTGTTCAGTTTGAGGCAGCTATGCTCCATCCATTCGGCGACGGCCTTCATTCCCTGGTGGAGGTTGGATTTGGCGGTGAGGGGGTCCTTGGTGAGGGAGAGGATCAGTTGCGTGTCGTCGGCATAGGAGATTATGTTGAGGTCGTGCTGTCGGGTGATGCGTGCGAGAGGCGCCATGTAGATGTTGAACAGCGTCGGGCTGAGGGAGGATCCCTGCGGGACGCCGCAGATGATCTCGGAGGTTTCGGATCGGAACGGAGGGAGGCGGACTCTCTGGGTTCTGCTGGAGAGGAAGGAGGAGGTCCAGTCCAGGGCCTTGTCTCGCATCCCCGCGTCGTGGAGTCGTGTGTGTAGTGTGCGGTGCAGACAGCGTCGAAGGTGGCGGAGAGGTCCAGAAGGATGAGGGCCGCCATCTCGCCGTTGTCCAACAGGATCCTGATGTTGTCTGTGGCGGCGATGAGGGCTGTCTCGGTGCTGTGGTTGCTGCGGAAACCTGACTGGGAAGGGTCCAGGATGCTGTTGTCGTCGAGGTAGCGGGTGAGCTGGATGTTGACTATCTTCTCGATTACCTTAGCTGGGAACGGAATCAGGGAGATGGGCTGGAAGTTTTTCAGTTCGCTCGGGTCCGCCTTGGGTTTCTTCAGTAGGGCGTTGATCTCTGCGTATTTCCAGCTCTCAGGGAAGGTCGCGGTCTCGAAGGAGAGGTTGATGATATTGCGCAGGTGGGGTGCGATGGAGCTGCCGGCTTTGTTGAAGATGTGGTGTGGAAAAGGGTCAGACGGTGAGCCGGAGTGGATTGTGACCATGGTCTTGATTGTGTCTTCGATGTCCACGTTGGCCCAGGTTGTCAGGGGGTCGTAGTTGGTGGGATGTGGTGGTTCCTGCGTGTTGGGGCCTGTAAGGGTTGTCCGGGGGTTGAAGCTATCGTGGATGTCGGCGATCTTGCGGTGGAAGAAGGTGGTGAGGGAGTCGCACAGGGTTTGCAACGGCGGGATGTCGTTGGCGTTGGAGCTGGGGTTGGAGAGTTCCTTCACGACATTGAAGAGCTCCTTGCTGTTGTGTGTGTTGTCGCCGAGGCGGTCTTTGAAAGAGGTCCTCTTGGCGGTCCTGATGAGGTGGTGGTGGTTGCGGATGGCGTCTTTGTGGGCTGCGTGGCTGCCAAGCGACTTCTCGCTGTGCCATATGTTCTCCAACTTCCGGCAGGTGTGCTTTGACGCTAGGAGTTCCGGGGTGAACCAGTTGGTTCTCTTGCTGGTGTCTTTTAGGGTTTGTTTTTTCAGCGGGGCTAAGGTGTTGGCGCAGTCGTCCATCCATCGTCTGAGGGTGCGCGTGCCATCGTCTGGGTTGGAGGGGTTGGTCGGTGGGTTGAGAGCGAGGTTTGTCTGTAGTTCTACTTCGGTGATTTTGCCCCAGCAGCGACCGGGGATCTGTAGGGTACGGTGATGTGCGACTGGTTTCTGGAAGGTGAAGAGGATGCAGTGGTGGTCGGTCCAGGTGGGTTTGGAGACATGGCTGAAGGAGACGTGTGGGCTTGAGGAGAAGATAGCGTTGAGCGTGTTTCCGGCGATGTGGGTCGGCGTCGTGACGAGCTGTTCCAGTCCGAGGTTGGCGAGGTTGTCTATCAGGGTGGAGGAGTTGCTGTCGTTGTTGTTCTCCAGATGGAAGTTCAGGTCTCCGAGGAGGATGTAGTTGGTGCAGGTCAGTGCGTGCGTGCTGATGAAGTCGGCGATGGTGTCGCAGAATTGTGGTCGGGGTCCAGGTGGTCTGTAGACGAGGGTGCCTCTTAGGGTGGTCTTGGGGTCTGTGTGGATGTGGAAGTGCATGTGTTCGGCAGTGCTGAGAGTGTCGTCGGTGTTTGTTGAGACCCTGATGGTCTTCTTGTGGACGATGGCAATTCCTCCGACTCCGTTGGTGCGGTCTCTGCGGGCGATCTTGTATCCGTCGGGGATGGTCATTGTGATGTCTGGGGAGGAGGCTTCGTTCATCCAAGTCTTGGTCAGGAAGGAGACGTCTGGAGATGCGGTGTCGAGTAGGTCCCAAAGCTCGACGGCGTGTTTGCGTGCGGAGCGGGTGTTAATCAGGACAGGGCCGTTTCTAGGTGTTTTGCCGCCCTAGGCGAAAATGGAGAAATGCCGCCCCTCCCTTTTACTACCATCACCCTCTCCCCCTGTCATCCAGGCTAGAATAGTTAACGCATTGGATATACAAAAACTCATGTTTTTTGCCGCCCTCCCCCTTTTGCCGCCCTAGGCGGCTGCCTAGTCTTGCCTAATGGTAGAAACGGCCCTGAATCAGGATGCATCGGAGCTGGTTGTGTTTTGTCGTTGCGGGTGTCTCTGCGTCTTCGATGCAGGAGAAGCTGCAGTTCTGGCAGGCGAAGGGACCGTGGGTGTGCTTTGGGGTGGCCCTGCAGCAGGTGGGGGTTCGTCCTGGGTTGAGAGCGATGAGGGTGCTGGCGTCGTATCAGAGGCGGTCTTCATGGCTGGTGCGGGGGCCAGGGGCTCTGGCGCTGGGCGCGGTCCAGGCACGGTCCAGGCGCGGACGGGCGCAGACGGGCGCGCAGCGGCTGCCATTTTAGGCGAGGTGGGAGGGAGGAGCAGCTGGGAGGCGGGTGGCAGGGGTCAGTGAATGGGGGGGTGGGGCTGCAGGGGGAGCAGCAGCGGGAACTGCGAAAGGGGTGGGCACAGAGGAGCGAGGAACAGAAGGAAAAATGGGCACACAAGGAACAAGCTAAATAGGCACACAATGAGACAGTGGGAAAAGTACGGGCACACAGGAAACAGAAGCAAAACTGGGCACAGCGGATACTGGAGACAGGGGCACTCAAGTGCTGGTGGAGCTGCAGCGGGGGGGAGCGACCTACCTGGCAAGGTCAAGGGTCATTCTCCTCACTGCGCAGCGGCTGCCATTTTAAGGGGAGGTGGGAGGGAGGAGCAGCTGGGAGGCGGGTGGCAGGGGTCAGCGAATGGGCGCGGGGGGCGGGGCCGCAGGGGCAGCAGCGGTGGGAACTGCGAGCGGGATGGGCATGGAGGAGCGAGGAACAGAAGGAAAAATGGGCACACAAGGAACAAGCTAAATAGGCACACAATGAGACAGTGGGAAAAGAATGAGCACACAGGAAACAGAAGCAAAACTGGGCTCAGCGGATACCGGGCACAGGGGCACTCAAGCGCTGGTGGAGCTGCAGCGGGGGGGGGGGGAGCGACCAACCTGGCAAGGTAAGCAGATCAAAAGTTGTGTACTCAGCCGGTGTGGCAAAGCAAAATATTGCTAGGCTGTGGGGAGCACTCCAGACGCCATTGGCGGAGTGGGAAAACGATTTGGACTGGTGCCAGCAAGCAGAGGAAACAGAGTACAAAAGTAGGCGCTGCATGAAGAAGTGGGAGAAGGTCTGGTCACAGTGGCGCAAGTACAGAGGGAATTGAGGTGCCCACAAGTGTATTCTAAACGTATGGATGTACAATTGTTCCTGCCTGTTTTATATATGCGTAAAGTTGGCGCTCGTACCATAAACTTGTGTAGCAGACCCTTGGGAGGCTCTTGGGGGGGGGGTCGATTAATTTACTTGACTTCCAACAAATGTTACACAAATTTGAAAACTGTATTGCATGCACGATTAACTATGAAAAGTATGCATTCAACTGGAGCTTGTTTAATGAAAAAGATTAAAAAACACAAAAAAGTTGTGAACTAATTAGGACTTCCCTTGTTTTGCCTCAAATACCTGGTCACTAAATAGGGTGGACATAGAAACCATGGGAGGGTTAAATATATGATAAATCATGTATATGATTTTGATATCCTTGACGGCCAATTAATAACAGTGCTAACCAACCTGGATAGTTATGCGAGCCCAGCAAGAAATATATGCGGATATGAGGGTTGATAATTGATCATTTGAAAGCAGCAGCTACACTCCACCACACGTTTTCATAAATTAAGGAGAATTATAATGTACATCTTAAAATGGAGATAGTTTTAGAATACCAGGAAGGTGGACCTGCAGCATATAGTCCCTATTCACTATCAGTAGCTCTTACGAGAAAACGATACGGAAGTCCCCTCGCGCTCGATTCGCACAGCATACCCACAGTGAACCCTATTGAGGAAGACTCGATGTACCAGTAAGCAGTGAATTCCTGGACTTACTGGGAAGTGTTTTGAACTCGTATACATGTAAAATACTCTAGTTGTTACTCCATTTTTTCCCTGAGGAACGGGTATGGTCCTAAAGTGGTTTTATAATCCTGGAGCCTTCTATTGAAAATATATTTACACATTGCTAAATTACAACGGCAATCAAATCGACAAAGTAAGGATTATCATACCCTATGGTGCGGAAAATACGGGATGGAATTACAACCAACTAGAAGGTATGTCTGTTCCTGGAAATAGACTAATAGCTTATATTCAATTAGATTATAAACTTTCGTGGAGATACTTGGTTCTGACGCTGTGACTTGTTGCCATTATTTATTTTTTAATAGAAACTTGAGAAAGAGAATTTTAGGTATCATGAGAATACTGAAGTTATTATACTTTCACGACCTTTTTTATTTACGATTAAGGAAAGACATCACGTTCAGTTTCAGTTTCATTTAGGGAACTTATGAGGTAACGCAAGGAAAGATTCCTGCATTAGAATTTTATCACTTGGTTTTTAAACCTGAAGAAGAGATGCAATTGCAATATATTTCAACCAGTTGACAAATCAGATGTTATCCTTAATTTACAAATAAGACTTTACTTCTGTTCATTAAAAGTGAGCTATATTTGTACTAGCACTGTAAATGAACATAGGCTTATATATCCAGGTATCTTACACGCGGTCTCTGGAACGGTAGCAGGTGTGTTAACTCAGCTTATTAATTAAATGTTTAGGCCAGGGCTTTTCACTTCCAAACTTGAAAGTTGCCTCAGTACGCCCACTGTTGAAGAAACCCCAGCTGGACCCTTTAGATCCTGGGAATTTTCGCCCTATCTCTAGGCTACCCTTTATAGCCAAAATTGCAGAAAAGGCAATGAATAAAGAACGGACTGTGTTCCTGGAATCAAATGATCTCTTGGATCATTCACAGTATGGTTTTCGTTCCCAACATAGTACGAAACTGGCACTAATCACTGCCACAGAGGAACTAAGGGCCTCTTTGGATGGGGAGAACTCGGCAGTGCTTATCCTTTTCAATCTGTCGGCAGCATTCGACACGGTGAATCATGAGCTTTTGATCGATCGTGTTGAATCTTTGGGTATTTTTGGCCCAGCTCTATCACTATCAACCTCCTTTCTTGCAGACAGATTGCAGGCAGAGTCTTTGGATGGCTACTGTTCAGACACCTATCCTCTCTGGTGTGGACTTCCGCAGGGATCAACACTGAGCCCAACCCTGTTTAATCTTTATGTGGCCCCGTTGACCACATTGGAAAGAAATTTGGGTTTCTCAGTTGTCTGCTATGCTGATGACATGCAAATTATTATTTCTGTTGAGGGCAACCACAAAGAGTCGGCGGACACCTTCAGAAACTGCATGGAACAAGTTAATAACTGGATGTCGTGCGATTGTTTGAAGCTGAACTCAGATAAAACAGAGGTGTTGTTGCTGGAAAACAATACCTCGTTTTGGTCACCAGATTGGTGGCTGGTCGAGCTGGGGTTATTTTTGACAATCATCTGTCGTTTGACAAACAGGTGAATGTCATTACCTCCAGTGCCTTTTTTACGTTAAATATTTTAAGAAAGGTTTTACATTTTGTTCCTTTGGCATTGAAGAAACTTGTGGTAACTGCCCATACTCTACCCAAAATAGATTGTAATGGTTTGTACATTAATATACAGAAATGACTCGTTAGTAAACTACAAATCTTACAGAATTAGGCAGCTTACCTATTACTAGGGATGCCGAGGCACAGCTCAGTGGCCAAAGGCTTTAGCGGAGCTTCATTGGCCGCCAGTTAATGAGAGGATAGACTTCAAGGCGCTGCGCATCGCCTATAAGCCTCTTCACGGCGATGGCCCTGTATTTTTTAAAGATAAACTAACTAGATACACTACTGTCAGAACACTTTGAATGTCCTCAGGAGGTAACCTTACAGTGCCTAATGTCAGAAGATCGCGGTGGGGGGGCAGAATCTTAATATACAGCACAACCAAACGATGGAATGCTCTACCCCTCAACTTAAAGACCAGCTCTTCCCTGGTAATCTTTAGGAGGAAGCTTAGACCTGGCTTTTCAATCTTTATTCTCTGCCTTTTATGGCCATTAATATCTTCTGCTGATCTACCAGCGCCAAGACGTCCAAGGGTTTTCAAGCGCTTTATAAAATCCATTTTCATTTAATTTTTCATTTTTATATATTGTATGCATGGGTTTCCACTTCTTGAAAGCCATTAAGATTCTCTTCTGAATGAAGATTAATACTGAAGTCACATTGCGTTGACAAATAACGATACACAAATATAATGTTCTACATTACAGTGCACTTTTAGCCCTGAGGAAGTCGTGGGTGATTTTTCCCCTTGAAGTGAGGAAACATGTGTTGGCTTTTTGAGGCTAAAGATTAATACAACTAGATAAAGGATCAATAAAGAGTAACAAGCATTGGTAATACACTGGATCTCGCATTAGGTGCGGTTGAGATATTGGCATTGGAAATGGCACTGTTTTTTACTTATATGTTATGGGGGGAGTATGTAGTGTATGTATGTGGTCTTCTGTGGAATTATGTGGATTGGGTTAGTTAATTGTGTGGTGTAGAGTGGATTTGTGTATTGGAATTATGTAACATGGTATTTTGTGGAATTATGTGGATAGTAATGATGTTGTATTGAGTATATTGGAATTTTGTGGAGTATGATTCTGTGTTTTGGAGGGTAATTATGTGGAATGGTATTTTGTGCTGTGGAGTGGTATCTAGTGGAGTTTAATGATGAGGTATGCTGTTGAGGGCTGCCTTCCATAGTACAGAAACGCCTATAAATAATATTTATAAAATTACAGAATACATGATATAACATTAATGCACTTGGTAAGGATATACCTTCTCCGCCTTAATAAAACAAAGAACTGTGTTGTGTGTCTTTTTTTGTAGAATTTGTATAGAATGCTTATTACTTACCGAGTCACATAGCGCTGCTGGAAAGGAAGTTCACTGTATTAGCTCAGCACTTTAAAAACAATGTTTTGTAACGTAAAGCCATTCTCAGCCTCAATGTACTGCACTGCGATTTCTTACATGTACCACAGGTGTACTGCAGTTAGGGGTGTTATAGGTCTCATCGCGCACTGCACTCTGATATGTCACATATACCACCAGGGCACCGCAGTCAGATTTTATAGGCACCACTGTGCAGAGATGCTCTGCTTTTATAAATGTCACAAGCATCAAAAACCCGCCATAATGTGATCGCTGCCCTAATGTTCATGAATGTGACCCCACTTCTGCTGTCCAACAATCTCAGGCATTCTTGGGCAACCTTACGCTACGTATGAGGGCGGCTGGGAGGATGTGCCCAACTGTTTGTGTAGCCACTGCCTCGAAGTGATGACTCACCAGAATGGCTGTCCTTCTGACACTCCCAGTCCTGTCTGAATCAACACTTGCCCCTTGCTGCTGCCGGCCCATTGGTCTGTGTTTGAAGGGGCTACATGCCTTCCTTGAGAACCGAGGAGTCAGCAATCTTTGGGAGGGTGGGCATGCCTGCTTGCCCACTGTGGCTACTCCTTGCTGGGATAATACGCTGTGTGTGCAAGCAGCGTACTGCCTCAGTGCACCATGTCATCTTTGGGGGACTTTTATACCGCTTCAAAATGATTCATGTGTAAAAAGGCTATTGTTTTCTCGTTTTGTTCTCATTCAGTTCAAAACGAGGTTGCATTAAACAAATGGCAGGAACTGTAAAGGAAGACCGTAACTGGGCTATGCACGAATCAGCGTTTATTCTTGTAAAAAATGCGAATAGATGAAAATGAAAGTGTGTCAGTGTCACCTGGACATTCTAAACTCCTGGCGTGTAAGCAGCCTTTCTGAAAACATAGCCGCATATCTCTTCAGAAACTTGCCATATAAATAAATGCGGATAAGCAAAGCACTACACTGTCAAAAAAGCCAGTAGGTTTGCTTCACCTCCAAAACAGGAAACAGATTGGCTTTGACAAGCTTATTTATGCTTTTTTCGCTATACATGGGACTACTTTTCCACTATGGGGTCATTTTGATTGCACCAGACAATTCAGTCTGCCTTTCCTAGGATAACGGTGAGCCTCTGAACGGTTGTTTCAGGTTAATAAACATGTACACCTGCAGATTAATTTTTTTAACAGTCCACAATCAATTGTGAAGATAAAATTAAGGAAATATCAGGGTAAAGCGGCGGCCGGTATATGGGATAGGGAAACGGCAGGCTTCTAGTGCCTAGAGTTTTCCTGCTGTCATTTTCTATACGTTAAATAGGTGGCAATTCCTGGCGGGCTAGGTCAAGTGTCCAGACTGAGATCATCCATTCTCAATCCGTTTAGGTGGCTGCATGTCCTGCTGTCAGTCTATGGGCGTAGGAGACACTTAAATCCGGGATGGGAGGGGAGGTTGGGAGAGGGCAGGGTAACCTCCAGAACCCAGTACCGCTGAAGTCTAAATGACTGACATGTTAAAGGCCATATAAACACGTGAGAAGACAAAAACTTGCAGTTTTGAAAAATAATTTTGAAAAAGGGAAACAAATGGTGCAAAATAGTCATAATGAACAAATTAAAGGTTCTAGCACAGGGAAAGGGCCACTGGACAAAACCGATTCAATCTGGGAACAAAGCAGAAAATAACTAAAATAAAACAAAGTAAGATTAATAAATTGAATGTCGACTTTCCCGCACTTTATCAAATTAAGAAAAACAATGGCGTTGTTTTCCACCCTCATTTGCTTGATGCTCACTGAAATAATGAAGAAACGTATTTGAAGAGAGACGTTTATTCAGCATGAATTAACAATTGACATCCATCACCACAAGGGCCAGCATAGAAAACTGTCAGTTGGCACAGGAGTGCAGGTTAGAACTCGGTGAACATTCTAAGGATGTTACAAAGGAGAGGGGTGAAGGAAGAAACCAAAAGGGAATACAGAATGGAAGATACAACACATCTCCTTCCCCCAGGGGAAATAAAAGGGGAACAGGAAAAGTTCGAACATAACATAGTCTCTATGCCAACTAGGTTTAGAGTGAAAATTTCTCAGGTAACTTCTAACATTTGGAGCGATACTCTTGTTGAGGATCTTGTTTCCAAGATTACAGTCACTGTTATGAATGCCATCACTGCTATCTTGGACAACCCTCTCAACACTCCAATATTGTCCATCATTCAACTGTACAAAATTTTGAACACTTTGCTTACCGCTTTCTTGTCAGAGAACTTCGAACAACCTGATACAACAGATCTAGGTAGTTTAATTCTTACCACATCTCCTTCTTCCCATGTTCTAGTAGGTTTCTGTACTCTACAATTGTACCTCTCCACATATTTCTTTTGATGTGTTTGTATTTTCTCCATGACCTTATTCCTGTTGACCTCCTCTCGCTTGTCACCGACAAGCCACAGGGGACTTAACTTGGTGCCTGGTTCTCTCCCTTTGAGGGACTTGAATGGTGATACTCCAGTGACAGAGTGGGGAGTGACGAGGTAGGACCAGATCATTTCATCAAGTGCCTTTTCAACATTGCTTCCACTGCATACATTAAGTTGAATGCAGTCCTTAATCATGTGGTTGATGCGTTCCACCAAACCATTAGCCCTTGGACAATATAAGGCCATTGGTTGATGGTCAACAGAGAATTGGTGAACTCTTTCATTAATGTGGAAGTAAATTGGACACCATTGTCCGTAACTAAAGTTTGTGGTACCCCTTCAGTACGGAAGACTTCCTGAAGGAAATGAATTACACTGTTGGTGGTGATATTATCTACGACCTTAATGATAATCCATTTTGAATGGTAATCTACCAATGTAAGTATGAACCTACCACTTAGTCCTTTTACATTCAAAGGTCGTATAATATCCATAGCTACCTTGTTCCAAGGGGCAGATGGAACTTCTACCAATTACATTTTGCCCTTACTCACAATTTTACTCTTGCCGTTCACGGCACATGGCACACACTGTCTCACTTTTCTCTCAACCATGGTGTCCATGGTTGGCCACCAATAATGTAGGCGAATCTTGCTCTTGGTTATGCTGCATCCTAAATGGCCTTTGTGGGCTAAACTTATAATTTTTTCTCTCAAGCTCTCTGGGGGTACTATTTTACTCCCCCTGTATAAGTTCTGCTCACGAAAATGTAGTTCATTTCTCACTTCCCAGGACACATCCTCACCATTCTTTAAATCAGATGATTTAGTAGGCCATCCTTCCATTGTAAGTTGTCTCACTCTGGGGAATAAAATATCCTTGGACAGAGCCTCCTCCCACTCCTTTTTGCTTAACCCTTCAGATACATTCGCCACTACTACTTCATCACTAAAATGTCCTTCTGGTTCATGATTTTCTAGGGGCAATCTAGGCAAACAATCAGCTGCCTGATTAAGTTCTCCAGGTATGTATACCACTTTAAAATTGTACCCCTCTAGACCTAGGAACCATTTAGATATTCTTGGAGTAGTTCTTTCTAGGTTCTTTGAGGAGAATGTGCTTACCAAAGTTTTATGATCTGTCCTTATAGTGAAAGGTATGCCCCAAATAAAAGTCCGGAAATGCAACACTGCCCAATAGCACGCAAGTGCCTCTCTTTCTACAACTGAATAACGGGATTCAGCTTCCGTCAAGGCTCTAGATATAAAAAAGCCACAACCCTTTCTTCCCCTTCTGTCACTTGGCTGAGGGTGGCCCCAATACCTTTCGTGCTAGCATCAGTTGTAATTATAGTGCGCTCGTTGGTATCAAAACACCCCAATGATGGTACATTTTCTATGTGGTGCTTAAGCTTTTCAAATGCTTCGGAACACTGTACATCCCACTCAAATGTTGTTCCTTTTTTTAGTAAATTTCTCAAAGGATGTGTAATGACTGCAAATTTTTTGATAAACCTAGAATACTACTCTGACAATCCAAAGAAAGACTTAACCTCTTCCTTGTTACTTGGTGTAGGAGCTAACTTGATGGCATCTACTAAATTTACTTTAGGCTTGATTCCATCTTTAGAAATGACATGTCCTAAATAAGTGACGGAGTGGACCTCTACTTGACATTTTTCTTTCCTTAGAGTAAGTCAACCTACTCAAAACTATTTTTTATTGTGCTCATTTTCATCCTTTCCGTAAACTAACAGATCTTGGAAGCACAATACGTGTTCCATCCCTTCCAAGATATTCTGCATGGCTCTCTGAAAGACCGCTGCAGCAGAGGCTAGCCCAAAGGGCATCCTGCAAAGTCTGAAAGCTCTGAATGGTGTGATAAAGGTGGTTAAAGCTTTACACGAAGGATGTAGTTCTACCTGGTGTTAGGCTGAGGATAAATCTATCACCGTGAAAAACTCTGCCCCACAAATTGTTAAGCATGTCATTTATATTAGGCAGGGGATGCCTGTCAATCCATATGTTACTATTTAACTCTCTCAAATCAATACATAACCTAATGTTATTAGTGTTAGCCTTGGAAGTAATAACAATGGGTGCAACCCATTCCGCACATTCCACTGGTTCTATGACTCCCTGGCTCAACAATTTGTCTAATTCCTTCTTCAAAGGTTCTTTCATCATTAAGGGAATATTCCTGCATTTATGTGCTATAGGTTTGGCTCCATCCTTCAATTTAATTTTATGCTGATACTCCTTTAAACACCCGAGTTTGTCTGTGAAAACTTCAGGAAACTCGTCAAAAAATTCCATTCCACATACAGTTCTTTCCACAAGCATCACCGGAATTTCTGCTGTAGGATCAAGTTTCATCCCTAAATCTCTTTGATGGGCCCATCCTAGTAAATTTGCGCCATTCTTTGCTATATAAACTTTGCCTACAGTACTCCTGTCTTTGAATGTAATCTTCATGATGGCAACTCCTTCTAGAGGAATAGGATCCTTATTGTAACCTACAGGGACTACGTCTGGTGTTTGTAGAGATAACTCCCCCTCCTTGAAATTAGTATGGTAAGTCTCACTATTCATAAACGTAAATGGTGAACATGAGTCAGCATACATTTCTAATTTGTGCCCATCCAACCCAATTTCACATTTAGAAACATACATTGCAGTTTTTTTTACATCTACTTGCAACACATATTTACTTTTGTACTCTTCGTTGGTCTCTGTTGCATTCATTGTTTTACAAGACATATCCTTGCATGCACGTGCAAAATGACCCTTACGATTGCAATTTCTGCACGTGGCTGTTCTTGCTAGGCAGTTAACATTGTTAGCTAAATGCCCACTGCTACCACATCTGAAACATCTTAATCTGTTCTCTGTGAACATTCTCTCCCTGTTAAACTCATTTTCCCTTTCCTTCCTCTTTGTACTCTTGATGGCACACACACTTCATTTACACTATTATCTCCTGTAGGGTTCATTCCCTTCATACATTCTGCGGTGTGTGCCACACTTTTCGCAATGTTCATTGCAGTTTTTAAATCAGGATTCCCAACTAGCAATTTTCCTTGGATCTTTTTGTTGTTGGTACAACGTACTAATTGATCACGTATCAAAGTTTCACTGAGCTCATTAAATTCACATGTATTCGCAAGTCCCCTTAGACTAGCTATGTAATTCCCCACCTTTTAATTTTTCCCTTGAACTCTTCCAAAAAATGTATGTTTTTCTAGCACGACATTAATTTTATCTGCAAATTGAAGTTCTAATTTCCTTATACTATAATCATACACATCTCTTCCTTCTTCTTCTTCCAAATCTGGAAGGCTGTCAAATATTTTTCTCCCTTCCGCACCCAAATTGTGTAATACAATATGTTGTCTCCTTAACGCTGAGAAACCACTAGCACCAATGGCAATAAGGTAAGATTCGAAGGCTTTCCTCCAATCTTTCCATGGTACTAAAGGTTCTCCTGCATCTTATAGGAATGGTGTGGGTTGAATCATACTAGCCGCTGCCATACTCAAGATGCTACTTGTTCCACAATACTCAAAACCTTGTCTCAATAAGATATATAGGATCACTATTATCATTATGCCCTTAATCAATATTAATAGCAAAGTATAGCCTAAATCTTGCGCTCTGAAAATACTTATTTTCTATACTTCCACTCATATAACAACATAGAATAAAATTTAAATTCTACTGCTTATAGAATGAAAATACATCTAATTATTTTTTACACAGAGTCTTCAAATCTCTATAATGTAAGTCTTTGAATATCAGTTTACCAGTGTTATCTTGCTATCTTCATCACAAAAGATAGTACTTTACTTTTAGACTCCACTTTTGTCTGGTAAAATAGTCCTGAGTTTCATTACACAAAGGCAGTCCAAATGCTTGAGCTATAGGTAACTGTGCACTTGAAAGAGTTCCTTGACTTACTTCAGATGTTGTAATATCAATCCGTTACACGTTTCCTGACTGCGCACTTTTAACTTAATGTTTCCAGCTGGCTCCAAAACACCTCTTTTGAATAAGATGGTTATGTTTATACCGTCGGCCGCTCCAAACACTTCAATTCATGAAGAAGGCTATATTTGCGTTGTCGCCCCAAACCGGAACAGCATGATAGCCCGTAATCTTCCTTCAAATATCTGCCCATGTGCGTAGAATGAATACTGCTTGAAACTCCTCCTCACCTTTTCCACGCAGATGCGAATAATGAATACTATGAACTTGGCAAAGATTTCTGTCACGATTTCCTTCAGCTGTTACGTTTGAGCTCGGAACCGCTTCAGCAATCTTCTCCTCACATTCCCAGCGCGAATGCTTCAGCACGCACCACTAAGGGAACAAACATTCCGTTCCGCACTCCTAGATTGAACTGCAGATCTCCTTCGCTCCTTGGAACAACAACCAGCCAGAATATTTCTACAGGCCCACCCCTGAATTTGTGAGGTAATCAACAGTGTTAAGGTAGGAGGCACTTTCTCCCAGCACATAGTGTTTCTTCGTAAATTCAGCTTTTGTATTAGCTTCCACCCACAATTCGCCGTACAATACTCACTACTCTGTTCCATAAATTATCCAATATCTGTACCTTCTCACTGAATTTTCTCCATTAAAATCCTTTGTCCATAAATTGTGGTAACTATCGGAGGGAATGTCAATGCGTCATCCTCCGCCCGACACTCGTCGCCAGTGAAATAATGAAGAAACGTATTTGAAGAGAGAAGTTAATTCAGCATGAATTAACAATTGACATCCATCACCACAAGGGCCAGCGTAGAAAACTGTCAGTTGGCATAGGAATGCAGGTTAGAACTCGGTGAACATTCTAAGGATGTTCCAAAGGGGAGGGGTGAAGGAAGAAACCAAAAGGGAATACAGAATGGAAGATACAACACTCACTTCATGGCTGAATCTAGCAGGCCTGCTCTTGCACAAAATGGATCACTGTCAGGTCATTACTTCATTCTGATTGGCACCCTGACGGAAGGCACCTGCAATGGCACACTGACTGCAGGAATGACTGTAATAATTAAAGACACACACTCGGTGGCTGCACTGCACCCCTCAATCTCTCTGACCTCTCAGCTTCACTTGCAGACAGACAGGCCCAGGACGCCAAGCACCGCCATGCAGTACTCGTTTGTCATCCGCCTCCTGAGGGAGTCCTCTCAGGCAAGGCCTGTCCGGCCCAGTGACTGTCAGGAATCCCCATCTCACAAGGAACAGTATACCCTGTGTTATCTGTCAACACCCATATGGTGGTCGAATTAGTCATGTTGCTGTTTGTTTATAGATCTGCATCTTATATTATTATGTTTTATTTTGTGATGGTTTTGCCTATGCTTGTTTATTGATTTTGCCTATGCTTGTTTATTGCCTTGTTTATTGCTTGTGCCAATGCTTGCTATTACATTGTTTACAACTTTGAACTTTGCCAATGCTTATGGAGAACCGGGGGTCTGAAAATGTGAGTCATGGCATTTAAATGCACTGAGCCTGTTGACATTGCAATTACTCTAGGCAACTGCAGCTTCTCAGTGTAAACAGGTGGCAATGAGTCATAATTGCACACCTTGTGTTACACCCCAGACACGCCCAGGAATTAGCTATAAATAGCCACATCCATCTGTTAAGCATTGCTTGGCTTTTTTCTTCGTGACTCGAAGAGGGAAATCCCCAGAGCCTTTCTTCATCACTGCCTGAAAGGAACTCACCAGAGCCTCTTCTTCAGTAACTGGAGCTGTCTGCAAGGATTTCCTCCATGTCTTCAAGCCGGCTCAAGACAACAAGGACATTCCAAGGATCCAAGGACATCATGTGCAAGAGCTAAGTGTTAAAAAAACTGGTTATCACTTAGTTTGCTTGCGCGCGCTTGAGTATTTAGAGTGTTAACCCTTCATTTGGAATATTTAGAGTGTTAACCCTTCATTTTGAGGCTTAATCTTGACATTTTACATCAGCAGTGTGTGTGACTGCAATGTTAACTCTTTACTAGTTGACAATAACTTTGGATTTTTGGCATCAGTGTTTTCTGGCTGCATTTTAAAAGCGACTACAATTTACCTTTTGCATTTTCTGCACATTATGCTTGACATTTGATTCATGCTTTTCTGGCTGCATTTAAAGCGCAATTGATCCTTATATTCAGTGACTATTTGTAAGCAGCTGACAGGCTTTTGATAGTAATTTGACCAGAATCTTCTGAGGACATATCCCAGTGCATAGTTTATGCAGGCGCCTAGTTTATGCATTACTATAAACACCTAATCGGGTGAGATATACGGCGTGTACAGTATACTGAGTGTAAATCAGGATAAAGAATACAAGGTCTAATACATATAAATGTTTTGTATTTCATAGAATCTTGCTTTAACGTCATTGTGCTTATTGAGAGAACATTTTTTATGAATATTGAAAACGTCCCAACATAAAGAGAGGTAATTAGGACAACGTAGTACAAGATATTTGTATTAGAATAGGAGTTAGGGTCTGTATAAGTAATATGCTCTTTATATATTTTTAGGTATAGTCAAGATTGCTTTTGCCGTACCGAATTCCGGATCCTGACTGGCCCAGGCGGTGAAGCGTAGCAGTCTCTCTTTCTTCCTTGTCTCTCATCCCAAATTCCCTTCCCTCTTTGGACACCTGCCAGGGCTCCTGTGTTTCTCAGCAGCGCTGAGAGGTGTTCGGGGGGGGTTGAGGAACAGTCATCGCCCCTGCGGATGGACCTGGATTTCAGGTGAGTGGCTGGACTCACATCTTACAGTGACAGTCCTGGCCACTGCTGCTGCACTGTTTACTCCAGTCTACGTCACTGGGCCATAGCTGCGAGATCCGGAAACAGCCCACTTCATCAGAGGTTCAACGTCATACACCAAAGGGGCCATGATGTCAAAACCGATCTCAAAAGAACATTATAAAATGCCTTTGACGGTCATTGGTCGTGTTGCGGTGGAGCTGGTCTCTTCAGAACCTTGCCATGTAAATACATGCCAAAATCAATGTGCTAGCTCATATTTCACGAAAGAAAGAGCGACCTTCAAGGTACCAGCAAAGAATGAATCCTGCCTCACAGCTGCCACCATGTGTGCTGCTGCTCACTCCAGAGGCAATACTCCATGGCAGTGAACTTTTGGAAAAAGGTGGGACATACACCCACCATAAGCAAGCTCCATTGTTTACAGACACAAAAGCCAATTCAAAAGCGTGGGAGGAGTCAGACCCCATAAGTACATAGAACAGATCGCCACAGCATGTAGGCCTTCGGATCAGACCTCACATTTCTAAAATCCACCAAAACTCGGATATCAATAAATTGGTTGATAAAATCATGTGGCACAAAAATCGAGAATTTAAGTTTCTGGTTCACTACAAATATCAAGGACATTTATTATCCAGTGCTTTAAGAAGTGTTTTCAAACAGGGATTCCCATGTTTGCGCACAGTATAATAATGTACCCATAACAGCAATAGGAAAAGAAGCAAGTCAAGGAGTAGACAGGGTCTTGCTCCAGACAGAACTTATTCATTTTGATAATCTGCACTTTATATCTATCACTGTGTGATTGTCACAAATCGCCAAAGTAGGAACATAGCAAAACTTTTCTGCCCTAAAACATCCTTTACATCCTTTGGAGGTGTTGACTTGGCTCTTCCAGTGCCCCTGTGGGTCCTAGGTCATCTTAAACTGTTCACGGTTAATCCCTTTCAGGCTTTAGCATACGGTGCTGGTGGCACAACATGATCATAATTTATACGCAGCCTTACAGTTGAATATGACCATAAATTAAAAATGCTATTACTTGACATAACCGCAAGGCAAACATTCCATAACCTGATATACCAAAGTGCAACATGAACAGGGCGATAACCATGAAGGAAACTTGAATGCGGCAATCCATTTGACATGGATGGATTTGAAGAGGCTGACTAAATGACCAGGTTATCAAGGGAATCTTGTTTGTTGGAACTTAAGTTCGATATAACATGAAATTTATTTTAGCTGCTCATTAGTAAAGCTTCCTCTGCAATGCATGGATGTAAGTTCTTTAGAAAAAAACAATTAGACAAAAGTCATTAATTCCTTATTATAATACACAGCAACACTACATATATTCGACAAAAAAGAAATTGATTTACTGTGTGACTTATAATATGCGCAGGTTTTAAAGAATGTATAAATGCATATTCTATTGTTTTATGGAGCATAACCTCTCCTTTTTAAAGGACATGTTGCTGAACCCGACATAGCGCCGTAAACTAGCCTAGAACAGGAGTAATTTTGTAACAGTGTGTGAAAAAGAATGACTCATTCTTGTTCATTGCTTAGAATGCATCATGGTTTTGAATAGACTCACACAGACGTCCCTTGGGCATGCTGCTGCTTTTCCCACTCTTTTCATTAAATTCTATTTTTAACCTGCTTTAAATGAGCATTATAAAGAATTCATTACTTTGTTAACCCATCATTTTTTTTGCTTCTATCATCAAGGTAGAATATAAAAATGCGCCTTTTAGTAAAGATGGTTTTTGTGTTCTGGGTTTGAAAATACCCCTTTTAGAAAGAAGGTATTTTCTTGCTTAGCCATTGTGTGTCCCTTTGCTGGGTTTGTGGCTTGACTGTCTGGCTTTGGAGTGACAGGGGCTGGGGATGTGCATTCTCTTCAAACAGCCACTGGGGGGGTTGGGAAGTGTCCTGACTTTTCTGGATGAGTGCGGGCTGGGTTGAATAGACCTGGGCTGCATTTAGAGCAGTGGGATGAGAATTCCTTACGCCTGATTGGGCCTGGTCTGCCTTGGACAATGCTGTCTCCACCTCCTACCAGGAAGCCAGGCCAGAGAGAACAGAGCTGGTTTGGGCTGGACGCAGGCACTCTCTGCCCAAAAGAACATAGAGAAACTGAGTATAAATATTGGGACCCAGATCCCAGAATTTTAGACCTCGCTGGAATCAAGGAACCTGCCAAGAAGAAGGGCTGGAAGAACTGCTAGGAGGAGTACTGCCCCTTTGCTGTAATGTTGCTTTGCTAGGTTGGCCTGCAGTTGCTGCTTCTGCCTTGGTCAGTGAAAGGACTGGACTGAACTTTCTCAACTTGTTACTGAGTATCTCCAAGGCCTTGAAGTAGAGCTTTCCTCCTGTTCTGAAGTGTCAGGGACCGCAAAGACTTCCCTGACCCTTGGGTACCACCTCTGGAACTGTGGTTTTAGTTGCCACAGAGGGGGGAAAGCAACCGACTCCGTCGCTGGGTCTGTGTCCTGAAGGCACCGCAGAGGGCACCACCACATCTCACACCGCAACCTTGGTCTCACTGACGATGACAACTGCTGCCACTGCCACCGAGCTGCTGCATGCATCGTGACCTGTGGACACCACACTCTGCACCCCCTCGCTTCACTTCACTGCCCTGGTCTTACTGATGCCATCACTTCCCGCTGACTTCAACACCTGTGACTGCACCGTGGCTTGGGGTCACCGCTCGCAGGTCTCACGATGCACTGTCCCATCCCACACCACCGTCTGGATCGACCAACGCCAGCTATCTGCAACCAGCTCTGTTACCTTCATCATGATCTCTCAGCACAACAACAAGCACTGCCTCACTCTGCACTGCAACACTGGTCTCATTGATGCCGCTGGATGACCATCACTGAGCCGTTGCCTGCACCGTGCCTTGAGAGCACCCCACGCCACACTGCTATGCTTGACACCGCAACCGCGACGTTGCCGTGACTGACCCACAGCAACGTGATTAGCCACAATGAAAAGCTACTGTTTACGCTGCTGCCGACACCACGAACAATGCGGACTGACGGAACTAGTGGATTCTGTTCTTTTCAGCACCACGGTAGCACCGGACGGAGCTACCGACTTCAAGGAACTGCATTTTAAGGGTATTCTTGCAAAGTGCATATTTTTTAAGTACTGTATGGTGGATTTTTATCATTTTGATCTTGTTTTGAAATAATAAAGTATTGGATATTTTTCTAAACTGGAGTGTTGTCCTTTTGTAGTGTTTTCACTGTGTTACTGTTGGTTGTGGGCAAATTCTTTACACACTGCCTCTGAGATAATCCTGACTGCTTGCGCCAAGCTACCAAGGGGGTGAGCAGGGGTTATTTTAGGAGTGTATCCCCCTTATCCTGACTAGAAGGAAGTGCCCCTTTTTGGACAATGGGGCAAACCCTTGCCAACTAGAGACTCCCATTTCTAACAACCACCATACCTACAATGAGTACCACCACCACCAATGGAACACTACCAAGCATTTGGAAAGCCATAAAATCTGGTTTTAATATGCAATCGCATGGAGACATCTTTTCAGCATGCTTGTGTTTGCATGTGTTGTTTCATTAAACCGAAGCCTAAAAGTTCTGCCATTGTTTTTTATTATTTTTCATTTGAGTCATGTTTTCAAAGTGAAGCCCAGATTTCAAATCAAAGACCATGATCCAACCTTTACTGGACTCACTCTCTTACCACATATCTTCATACAATTAACCTTTTTTATCCACACTGATGGGTGAGTAGAGTTAGTATTTCATCAATCAATATGAATTAACAGTGTAACCCATTTGGCTACACAATAAGGACCGGGAATCGGGAGCTATGGTTAAGAAGGTTTACTACAAATTCAAAATCAAGTTAAGATACAATACTCTATACACCACTCTGATGGCGCTGACGGGGAGGCGGAGTTGCTGCCTGATGTTACCCCTGGGACGGCGGACGAGTTGCTGGACGCTTGAAGGTTTGGGGAGTTCTCTGACCATGGACCGAGGGACATGGGCTGGGCGGGAAGGGTGCGTGTGGAGAGGGAGGCCGGGCCGGGCTTTGCGGGGCTCGGGGAGGGACCGGTACCTGCTGCGGCCTCGTGGCGTAGTCCTGTTCACCCTCGCCAAGCCGCACGAGGTCCCCTGCACCTCGGGGCTCCTCCATTTTGGATTGTACGTGCCTCTGCGCACCAGCCTACGTGACCCCGTTCAACCCGGCCTCGGCCCCAGCAAGCCCCGACATCAAGGCACCAACAACTGGCCAGGGGGTACCACGTGAACACTTCCCCACTCCCGGCAGAGGGCAGTATCGATGGGACCCCCAACCGTCCTCCCACACCTAGGTGCGATCGCCCCACAGCTCTCCTGGGCCTGGCGCCTCTCCTGCTGAGCGTCTGGCCGCTCCCGACCCGGCCTCTCCGCCCCCCCGGGCGCAAGGGTCCGGACATCAAAGGGCTCCAGACCTATATCTGGGGCGACCCTGCAACAGGACAGCAGTTGTATCCCGGAGTCAAGAGCCCTGCTGATCGGATCGCGGCTGACCCTACGGAGAAAGACTCATCCTGGAACCACGCTCTGAGCCCTGCTGACTACGTCGCGGCTCCACCGTGCTTAAAGACCTTCACGAACCTTTTGGGGCCCTGCTGACGCTGTCGCGGCCCGACCTTGTTGAACTTGCCATCAGAGCCCAGCTGACCTCGTCGCGGCTCGACCGTAGCGGACCTACCACCGGAGCCCTGCTGACTGTGTCGCGGCTCAACCCAAGCGGAACTACCACCCGAGCCCTGCAGACACCGTCGCGGCTCTCCACGTCCGAGCTGCTTTGAGACCAGCACCTGCCGCTCCGGTCCCCGGAGCCACCTTCGGCCTAACGCAAGGTCTGGCGCAGAGCTTCCCCGTACCAGGCTGGTACTAAGACTGTCCCGCTACCCTGTCCCTACAAAGACATTGAGACTCTTTCTGGATCTCTCGATCCCCCTGTAAATATTTCGAATGTACCTAGATACGAAACTGATACGGAGTCCTGTGTGGTGGTGTCACTGGGCCTAGTACGATCATAGGAGAAAGACCTCTCCTAGGAGGCTTCTCAGCGGCGCTCGGCTATAACTTTGCGGTAGGAAGGTGCCCCGGAGTGGTCCCCCTGACTCCCCGGTGGTCCTCCCTCCAACATTTGGTGGCCAGCGACGGGATCCGAGCCAGACGCAATCGTACAGGCAAGTAACGCACCCGCTGCCTAACCAGACGCAAAAAGAAAGAGAACCATGAGCAGCCAAGAAACAACCGTGGCCGCAACCTTCCAGCAAGAAAGGTTGGAAGAATACACCCACAAAGAATTGAAACAATTCTGCAAGGACAAAGGGATCCTAACCACAGGATTGGGCACCAAGGAAGAAATGCAGAAAGCCCTGAAAGCCTGGGCAGAAACCGAGGCCACTCCACCCCGAGGCGAAGGGACCTCGGCCCGGGACGAAAACCTGCCGCCGACCATGACCCCGGCAGATGGGGGGCGAAGCATCCCGGAAGCCGGCCTATCCCACGAAGAAATGCGAGAACGGGAGAGGGTCCGGACACACGAATTGGAACTCGCACGACTCCGGCTGGACGGTGAACTCCTGCTGGCGGAGAAAAAGTTGGCCTTGGAGCAACTACGGCTGCAGGAGGAAATCGAAGAAAAGAAACGGCATCGAGAACTAGAAGAGAAACGGCTAACCCTCGAGCACGAGAGGGGCCTCAAGGAACTCGAACTGAAATCCAAAACGGGGGAGACCAGCACCCCCGGATCCCGGGACGCTCTGCCACTGACCGAGCCAAAGGTTCATATCCCCAAGGATGTCGTCAAGGAGTACTATAAAAACGACAACATCCAGCAATGGTTCCGAGCATACGAGGTAGCCATGACCTCCCATCGGGTACCCTGGAAGGATTGGGGTGCCGGCCTATGGGGGAGGTTCCTCAGCGAGGGCCGGGATACCCTGCTGCAACTCCCCGACGCGGTGATGACCTCGTACGACCACATGAAAGAGGCCCTACTCACCCGCTACGGACTATCAGCCGAGATGTACCGGCAGCGCTTCCGGGACTGCAAGAAGCTCCCCGGTACCACATGGGTCGAATACGTGGACTTCTTCAGCAGAGCCTTTGAAGGGTGGATAAGAGGGAGCAAGGTCACCTCGTACAACGAACTGTTCGACCTCATTGTCTGGGAGCACCTCGCCAACAACTGCTTTGTCGAACTAAGGCAACACCTCCTTGACAGCAAACTGACCGAGCCCCGGAAGCTCGCCGCCGAAGCCGACCGATGGGTCAACACCCTGAGGTTCTGTAGCGATCCGAACCCGTGTGTTCGGTATCGTAGTACTGACATGATTTTGGTACCAGTGAACCGTAAATGATCCATTTAGTAGGTGACAGTGTTTTCGCTGTGGGCCGAGCATGGATTCACTGAGAAGTAGGGCATTCGGTTGTAAATTCATGGCATCCATCTTAGATACGGCATCCATTTTGTTTCTTGCCCTCACATAGTCAATGGACAAGCAATGACCCTGGCTGAATCACCTTGTTAAGGACACGTAAGCTTTAGTCCAAGGAAGCTGATGCTGCGTGACTAGGCAGAAGCTACCTCCCTTGCCTGAGGCCAATCATGCTATACTGGTTCTTGTGTTCGTTGGCCTGATCACGATTAGGAGGCCGAAGACAGTAGCCATGCCCGTTTATGACCCACAAGCATCTCTTATCCTACTTATCAATCTTTTACACCTGGCTCCGCTCCTCTCCTTCTGGGCTTTTACTATGGGGAGGATACAATTTTTATGATGGGGAGGATCGGTCCAAGAATGGAAAACTGACATGAAGACTTGATCGAACACTGGAAACTTACAAATAATTATCGTTTGGTATATGTTTATTGTTTGTTTGGGATACCGGGCTAGGCATGAAAGATATTTTTGCAATGCTGCCTGAGGACACATTTGGTGTATTTAAGGAGCGACCCACTTTATACAATTCGAACAGTTTCCTAGATTCTGCCTTTGTGTGGTTCCTACGACTTCTGTGTCCCTGCAGTAAATAAACCTTGGTCTCTGACGCCACCATCGAGAAGCCCGTGTCTCTGTTTATTTGTGCACCAAGGCAGGAAGGAACTCAGGGGTCTTTTGGGTGTTGTTTCCCTGACACCTCTGGACTCTAGAAAAGTCCAGAACCTCATTTGGCGCCCAACGTAGGGCGACGTCAACCGGTACCGGTCCAAAGCCTGAAGATTTCGAGGAGCTTCGTGTGAAGATTCCGGAGGGGGGTACCCCGCTTCATCGATCCCTGTATGTCGTAAAAGTGGCCCGACGATCTCTTCCACGAAGGTTCCCGCTCCCAGACGGCTACAGAGGACCGCAGCCCTGACTGTCGCCCTGTCTTGGACCCGAGGTGCAGACCTTAGTACGGCGAGACGTAGGCGGATTCTCCTTGGTGACGTCTTCGACATTTCAGTTAAGTATTAAGTGGGTCGCGCCCAGTTTGATTGCTCTTAATTGCTCTTGTAAGGATTTATCACTGGTTGCTCTTGTTCGGATAATCCTTTTGCTCTCTGGGTACGTTCGTTTTGGATTTGTAGATTATCATTTGTTGCTCTTGTTAGGATAATCTTTGGTTTGGTAATGGTTCATTTGGTAGGCCTAAGTTCTTTGCGCATTTTGGTTAGAATTTGTCTTTAGTTTGTAATGACTAGCCGTAGTAATTGTTTCCTGTCCTGGTTAAGTTGCAACAGGGATTCCCGGTTGGAGGACTCGTGTCCGGTTCCTCCGATCGGAACTCCTACATATGAGCTCTATTGTAAACATGGTTTGGGTCCCATCACTTATAATGGAGTGTGGGTCCGTTACACCAGGAAAGATGGTGTCCTTAGTTGGCCACCACATGGTAGCTTTGAAACTAAAATTCTAGACAATCTAGAAGTGAAGTTGTTTAAAAAGAAAGCCCGGCCGGCAATGTTCGATTCTTTTCGCTTTTGGCGTAAAGAAGCTAGACAGAGAGAAATTAGAAAAATGAAGAAGGAACAGAAAGAGAAAGGTTTGACTTTAATGCAGTCTGCTAGGCAGTTGCATGTCAACGAAACTGAAAAAGCAATAGAGGTAGCGAATAGAGAACATAATTTGGCGATTGATAAGTGCTACCCTGCCTTGCCATCGTGTCCTGCTAAGCCAATAGAGGACTGTGAAAAGGATCCCCTATTGTCTTACCTATTGAGATCACCTCCACCGTATGCACAGGGTATTACAGCACCACAGTTACCACCTGTTGTGCAACCAGCTGCTGGTCAGCCTGGAATAGTTGTTCCTTTTCCTTTGATTCAAGCTCCTATTCTTCCTGTGGTTAATGTTCCTCCGGCACCCCCTCTACCGGGGTTGCCTATTCCGTCTTTTCCTGACGTTTCGCAAACTGCTTTACCTACTACTTCTACCCTTACAATTTCATCTGCTCCAGCTTCCTTGTCCCCGAACTCTGTAGACATTCTGACTCCGCTTTCTGTTCGTCGGAAAATAACTGACTCTGTAACTAATATCTTAACTCCTCTCTACTGGTCTTTAATTAAGACACCCGTTTCTGACTCTACACAGAGATGTAGTCAGCTTCCTGGTCCCCAGGAACGAGGAATATTAGATTCGATAGCTCTTAGGTGGATGTCGAAAGCTGCGAAGTATGATGCACGAAGAGTGTTGGATACATTTATGCAATGGAATGAACCAACTCAGCGTTATGTCTTTGACATGATGTGTTCCCTTTTGCGTGAGGAATGGGAAATGGGATGATGATGACTTAGATTCCGTTCCCGCTGACTTGATACATATTCAGAGAAGGTTCGTTGCAGGAATGGTAATAGGTTCGGAAGTAAAGGAAGCGATAGAACTGATTTTAGCATACAGGTCTGATTCTCCTCTTCGAGCACCAAGGGACTCTGATGGTTCTCCGATTACTAGGAAGAAGCGAGGTCAGTATCCGATGAGGGAAGTTCCGCCGATATGGCGCGATGCAGTTCAAGCTGATGCGGCTAATAATATTTTAGCTGCTCCAGCACATTTCCATAGAGTGTGGATACATATCCCTTGGAAGCGGGCCGAAGTATTAGCAGTAAAACAGGCGTTGCCGGACCCGCGTAAGAATCCTGCTGGGTATTATAAAGAGTTAACCCAGACAGTTCAAGCGTGCGTCATGAATTTGGCAGACATCGAAATGCTATTTGGCAATGTAGTGCCACAGCCTATATGGGCCAAAATTCGCCATGAGAATCACCAAGTTGCTTTAGGAGGTGATTGGCCAGCTATTATAGCAGCAGATGCACAACAAGTTGGTGGTGCTAAACCTGAGCCTCTGATTGCTGCTTTGCCTGGCAGAATAATCAATTTGATGAAAACGCTGATGCCAGCGTTACGGGTCAACTGGGATAAATTATCAGCGTGCAAGCAAAAGAAGGACGAAAGCGTCTCTGATTTCTTCACTAGATCTGAAGAGACCTTCATAGACCACAGTGGGCAAGATATGAGTACTGAGGGAGGTCAGAGGTTGTTTGTCGACAAGTTTGTGTTTAATTTATTGCCGGAGCTTAGTAACAAGTTGAAGGATTCTGAGAGTGCATGGGCGGTGTCGACGACAGCACAGATACTCGCAACTGCTCAGTACTACGAAAATAGAGAAAAAGAAGAGAAGGAAAAGTCAGAAAAGAAGACAAAAGACTTGAAAACTAAAGTTCTTTTGCAACAGGCGTATCCGCCTCGCTCGAATCAGTCAGATTCACAGCAACGACCCCAGTTTCAGCAACAGCCACAATTCCAGCAAGGGATGTCCCAAAGATTTGACTATGGTTTTCCCCGACAACAGTTAGCATGGAATCAGTGTGCCTATTGTAAAAAGGAGGGTCACTATAAGAATGAGTGTCCAGTTCTGCACTCACAAACTAGTGGTGTCCCAGCTCAGAGAGGTCGTGGTGGGTTTATGCAAGCTCTTAGAGGTAGAGGACGTGGTGCTATGCCTCCACAGACTGATCGCCCATCTAATTATTTCGATCAGCGAAATGTACAATCTACACAATCAGGTAGATCTCCCCAATACCATGTTGAGGATTATTATGAAGGTAGTGAAGAAGTTCAGCAAAGTGAGTACTAGGACAGCCACAGGCAGAGAGAGGGAGTAGTATCAGTTCCAGTTGATCAGAGTGGACCTTATGTCGCAGTAGCTACATCAGGCGTGATTGAACCGTTTCTGTTGGATACTGGTGCAGCAAAAAGTTCAATTATGAACGCGAAACTCCCTGGCGCACCTTTGTCTGGCTCAACGAACATTTCAGTAGGTTTCTCAGGCGCCCCTGTTCACAACCCTGTTTCTGGTCCTTTGTCAATTTCTGTGGGGCCATGTCAACTAGAAGCACCCCTTATTCTGACGACCGGTTGTAATGAGAATCTGCTTGGTTTAGATCTGTTGAAACGCCTGCATGCGACATTGTACTGTTCTCCTTCGGGAGTACAGCTCACGTTGGGTAAGAGAGTCATCTCTCCAATGTACTTGTCGATGGATAAGCTCCCACCGGAGCTGCGTTCTCTCCCTGATAATCTTTGGGCGACTGGTCCTAATGATGTAGGTCTTCTGGAAATTCCCCCTTATGTGGTGAGTCTGAAGGCAAATGTTAGATTCCCACGAATCCCACAGTATCGGATTTCAAATGAAGGTGAACGTGCGCTTTTACTGATCGTGCAAGATTTGATACAGAAAGATGTGATAGAAGAAACTAGAGGAAATGTCTGCAATAGTCCTGTCCTGCCGATTTTGAAACGCACTGACCCTTCCAAACCTCCAATCTACAGATTTGTGATTGACCTCAGAGAGGTTAATAAAATAGTGGTTCCACAGTTTCCTGTGGTCCCAGATATCACTGCATTATTGACGTTGATTCCTGCCTCAGCTACATGGTTTACAGTGATCGACTTGAAGAATGCCTTTTTCAGCATTCCGATAGCCGAGGAAAGTAGGGATATTTTTGGTTTCTCCTTAGGTGGTCGTAGTTTCAGATTCAAGCGCGCCCCACAAGGTTAATGTGAAAGCCCTTCAATGTACAGCCAAGCATTAAAAAGTCAATTAGATGCTTTTGTACTTCCACCTGGCGTTGCTCTGATCCAATATGTAGATGATCTTTTAGTGGCCGCTGACGACAAGGAAACTTGCAAAACAGCTACAATTTCTTTGCTGCGTCATTTATCAGACTTACATCACAAGGTTTCACCTTCTAAACTACAATATTGTTGCCAAGAAGTGACCTACTTAGGTTATCTTTTGTCAAAGGAGGGAAGAAGGTTGACCCCAGAGAGAATCAAAGCAATTTCACAGATGACTGTACCAAGCACACAGAGAGAAGTGCGTGCGTTTTTCGGTATTACGTCATATTGCAGACAATGGATCCCAAATTTTTCTCATGGCAAAACCATTGGTGGCTCTGACTGGAAAAGGTGTTCCGAGTCCTTTGCCATGGTCTGATGAATGTCAACAGAGCTTCTCGGAATTGCGTAATGCGTTGTGCTCAGCTCCTGTGTTAGGTACTCCTGACTACAGTAAGCCGTTTACACTATATGTCCATGAAAGAGAGGGTTGTGCGTTGAGTGTCTTGACGCAACAATTTGGTGACAAGCAGCGACCTTGTGCGTATTTCTCATCCACATTAGATCCGGTAGCCAGAGCGCTGCCAAGTTGTTTGAGAGCTACAGCAGCAGCTGCAGTGTCTATTCAACAGTCTGCTGGATTGGTCATGAACAACATGTTAGTAGTCATGGTTCCACATGCTGTGGATACACTCATGAATCGAACGAAAACTCAGCACCTCACCAGTGCTAGACTATCAGGCTATGAGCTGACACTTTTGGCAAGTCACATTCAGATCAAGCGATGCAGCATATTGAATCCAGCAACGCTGTTGCCGACTACTCAGGAGTCGAGTGATTCAGAGCCCCATGACTGTTGTTTTAGAACTGAGGAAGAGAAAAAAGGTAGGATTGATTTAAAAGATACTCCGTTACTAGATCCAGATGGTACTTTGTATGTCGATGGATCGTGTTTCAAGCTACAGACTGGTGATGTGACGGCTGCGTATGCAGTTACGACTTTGAGTACGGTTGTCGAGACTGCAAGAGTGAGTCAGAATTCTGCCCAAGCTGCAGAATTAATTGCATTGACAAGAGCGTGTATTTTAGCTGAGGGAAAGAGAGTGAATGTGTTTACTGACAGCCAGTATGCCTTCGGCGTAGCACATAGTTTTGGTCGCTTGTGGAAAGAAAGAGGTTTTCTCACGTCCCATGGGACTAAGATCCAACATGGACAGTTAGTCAATGACCTGTTGGAATCTCTGACCTTACCGAATGAAGTTGCGATTGTGAAATGCAGTGCTCACCGGAGGATTACGGATGATGTTGGCCGTGGGAATGCGTTTGCTGATGAGGTCGCCAAAGAGACGGCCAAGAACATGATGAGCCGAATGTACGTTGCAACGTCTGCAAGATGGATTGCTGAATCAGGAATGTGTGAGAATACGATTGAAAGTGTGAAGGCAATCCAGAATGAAGCAACTGAAAATGAGAAGAATGCATGGAAGGAGAAATCGGGTAAAATGGATTCGAGTGGATGCTGGATTGATTTGTCTGAGCATCAGCGTTGGATGCTACCTGATGCGTATGTACTTGCGGTAGTCACTATGGCGCATGGAGCGGTGCACATCAGTTCGAAAGGGATCTGTAAGATGTTAGCTCCAGTATGGAAGAACGATGGAATTACTAAGTGCGCGGAGAGAGTGGTGAAAAATTGCATGGTATGCCTGATGCATAATCCTGGCAAGGGAACCCCAACCCCAGCTGGTCACTTTGCTCCCCCCTTCTTGTCTCTTTGAAGTGATTCAGTTGGACTTTATCCACATGGACAGATGTAATAATCTCAAATATGTCCTAGTGGTAGTCTGTGCTTTTTCGAGATGGATTGAAGCGTATCCGTTAAAGGATAACACTGCTATGTCCACTGCCAAAATCCTCCTCAAAGAGTACTTCCCCAGGTATGGTATGCCACGGATTGTATGGTCGGACAATGGAAGTGAGTTCGTAGGGAAAGTTATGCAGAGTGTGTGTACGGGTTTGGGAATTAAGCAAAAATTCCATAGTGCAAATCACCCACAGTCAGTAGGTTTGGTTGAGGGGTACAATGGTACCTTGAAGCTGAAACTTGCTAAAATCCAAGCTTCCACTGGTTTATCTTGGCCAGACGCACTGCCTTTGGCTTTATTGTCCACCAGAGCGACTGTACACTCTCGAGTAGGGCTTAGCCCATATGAGATTGTGTTTGGTCGCCCTGCTAATGTCTGGGGAGTCCCTAGGCCCAAGGAGTTCAAACAGATCGAATATCCAATGTTGATTGATTACCTTTTTGACCTGACTGCTAAATTGAGTCTTATTCACCAACAGGTATTTGAATCCTTGCCTAAGCTGCCAGAGAGTCCAGGTCACACATTGAAACCCGGTGATCTGGTTGTGGTGCAGAACTTTGGACGGACCCGGAACCTCCAGCCAAGATTCGTGGGTCCGTTTCAGGTGCTCCTGGCCACAAGAACTGCTGTACGCCTGGCTGGCAGGAAGAATTGGGTGCGCGCTACCCATACGAAGCGTGTGCCTCTCCCACTCCCCTACGACAACTGGGTTAGACAGGGATTTGGTGTATCCGAGACAGAACCTGTTCCTAGGCTTATCCCCTTCAGTGATGCAGAGTACATGACGGACAAACGATCTGAAACACAGAACTCTGATACTGCACCAGGAACTGTTCCTTTGAACCCTGAACAGAGTGTTGTACAAAGTGAACATTTGCCACCTGTGGATTTGAACATTACTGCATCTGCAGATCAGCTGTTCCAAGATCAGACAAGGCCCAGAAAGTACAGATATAACCTACGTTCTCATTCCATGAACCAATAACATTGCATAATCACCTTTCCGTGTGATAACTGTTTTGATCTTATCACATTGCATTCAGTCAGGAAGTTTGCTCTATAATTTTTTTGTCCTTTTGTTTTTGTCGTTCTCTCGCCTTGCCATCTGGGTTGCCGTAGGGTCGTAACGTGTGCCTTGTTTTAACTTGCAGGGGGCCAGACACAAGGTCGGTCTCTTCTGTTTATTTTGGGAACTCCCAGGGTAAACAGAGGCAATTTTTCAACAGGTACAAACCATCCGTTGCGAACGGTTGTAGAAGATGGAGCTTCCTGAACTGCGACGAGCTAACGTCATAAATGCTCGTAAGACAAAACTGTATGAAATTTTGCATAGCAAATGTTTCATGATGCAATGCGCTCTGACCTTTCTGATTGTTTTAATAACTTTGGTAGGCGGAATCGTTTTTGGTATCCAATTGATTTTTGCACCTGTCACATCTACAGTGCCTCCCCATGTTTCTGTTTCTCCGACTGTTGTTTCTCTTCATTCTTTTCACCCTTTTCCTGCACACGAGCAAGCTCGACGCTCTGAGTTTATAAATAACACTTTCATTCAGCTATTGCACCAACACCAACTAGTAGTAAATACAACGAACTGCTGGGTGTGTGGTCTGATACCACATACCATGAACAAGGGTATCCCCTATCTGGTTCTGCCCTTTAGTTATAATGGATCATTTTGGGCATTCCAGACCATGTTCGCCTATGCTCTAGAGACCTATCCCCCGCGACCTCCGCGTTCCACTAGGTATAACTCTGCTAATAGAGCCTTGGTAAAGGGAATTACTGACATGGTTAGAGATGTCAATAAGACTCCGTTTATTCCCAAGGATGAGTTACGAGTTTATATGGGTTGGAATGCTACGGAGTATGGCATTAGTTTGGGTGAAAACAAGCGTAAAAGCTCGACTCCGATTTGGGTCGTACCCCACCAAGGTCAGGTCTGTTTACAAGGGAATGGGAGGAATCCGAGAGCTCGACTAGGGAAGAGTGACTGTACTGAAACGTACGTTTTTCCATCACAGTCTTCCCCTACATTCTTAGCTGCTAAGGGTACCTATTTTGTCTGCAAAGACAGAGCATATACATGGCTGCCTGCTGACCTTTCAGGCTCATGTTATATCGCCCGACTACTACCTCCGACATACACTGCTGCACCGGATTATCACAAGACTAGAGTTGTGAGAGGTGTCTTCGACAAGGAAGATACAGCTGGCCAAGAAGCAGGAGACTTTTTCAAAGGTTTCCTTCCGTTCTGGGGGCCCATGGCCAATAGTAGGAACTTGCGTCAACTAACACGGGTAGTTGAATCCACCATTACTGAAACTGCTGGTGCCCTTAGTAACCTGTCAGCTGAGCTTCAAGCGGACCGCCTCATGATGTTGCAGGACCGTATGGTCCTTGACGTATTACTTGCAGATCAAGGTGGAGTATGTAAGATGATCCAATCGAGTTGCTGTGTCTTTATCCCAAATAATGCGCCAACAGTATATGAGGCCATTTCTAAGTTACACAAGATCACTGACTCTATTCATGTAGACAAAGGTGATTGGTCACTGATGGGATGGTTCTGGAATCTGTTATCTGCGTGGGGATGGAAGGTTCTGATAGTCATTGGTGTTTTGGTGGTATTTTTATTCTCATGCTGTCTCATCGTTCAGTGTGGTCCTGCCTTATGTGGCCTTTGTGCTGCAACATGCGTAAGAAGACCACCTGTTTTAGGAGATACGCCACGGGATAGAATAATGCTCCAACAACATATCAGTGACCTGATGAATATAGAGATGGATTCTGACTAGAGTAAGTTATTGCCTATGTAAGGGCAAAAGGACGGTCTGAGGTTCTGTAGCGATCCGAACCCGTGTGTTCGGTATCGTAGTACCGACACGATTTTGGTACCAGTGAACCGTAAATGATCCATTTAGTAGGTGACAGTGTTTTCGCTGTGGGCCGAGCATGGATTCACTGAGAAGTAGGGCATTCTGTTGTAAATTCATGGCATCCATCTTAGATACGGCATCCATTTTGTTTCTTGCCCTCACATAGTCAATGGACAAGCAATGACCCTGGCTGAATCACCTTGTTAAGGACACGTAAGCTTTAGTCCAAGGAAGCTGATGCTGCGTGACTAGGCAGAAGCTACCTCCCTTGCCTGAGGCCAATCATGCTATCCTGGTTCTTGTGTTCGTTGGCCTGATCACGATTAGGAGGCCGAAGACAGTAGCCATGCCCGTTTATGACCCACAAGCATCTCTTATCCTACTTATCAATCTTTTACACCTGGCTCCGCTCCTCTCCTTCTGGGCTTTTACTATGGGGAGGATACAATTTTTATGATGGGGAGGATCGGTCGAAGAATGGAAAACTGACATGAAGACTTGATCGAACACTGGAAACTTACAAATAATTATCGTTTGGTATATGTTTATTGTTTGTTTGGGATACCGGGCTAGGCATGAAAGATATTTTTGCAATGCTGCCTGAGGACACATTTGGTGTATTTAAGGAGCGACCCACTTTATACAATTCGAACAGTCTCCTAGATTCTGCCTTTGTTTGGTTCCTACGACTTCTGTGTCCCTGCAGTAAATAAACCTTGGTCTCTGACGCCACCATCGAGAAGCCCGTGTCTCTGTTTATTTGTGCACCAAGGCAGGAAGGAACTCAGGGGTCTTTTGGGTGTTGTTTCCCTGACACCTCTGGACTCTAGAAAAGTCCAGAACCTCAACCCGGGTCCCCCGGAACCCCGTGGGGGACTACCAATGGAGTACCACGGGACCTCCTCGCCAGCGGGGCGGAGGAGGAGGGTCCCACCGCAGTCGAGAATTCCCGGCCGGGCCGCCCCGAAGCCCGCCACGAGGCCAAGCCGCCAACCACACGTCCCCGAACCTGGTCCGTAGGGGGACCCCCATCGCCAGGCCTGGACCCCGACCAACAGTGACCTGCTTCAGCTGCCAACAGACAGGCCACTGTGCGAGCGACCCGGCCTGCCCCGTGAACCGACGAAACGGGACCGCTGGGCCCCCTCCCCGACAAATAGCCGCCGCAGCCCTGGGGGAAGGGGAAGAAGAGGGGGAAAACCGCGACGTCGGGTCCCCCGAGTGGGAACCGGCTGCCATGTCACTCGTATGCCTGGGCACCCGAGAAATGGTGCCCCGAGCCCCCATCCCGAGCAACACCCAGAAGTACCAGCAGTGGGTCACCATCAATGGGCAACGGGCCGAAGCCCTCCGGGACACTGGGGCCAGTGTAACCGCTGTCCGCTGCCACCTGGTGACCCCCGAACAGATCCTGCCGCATGTCCTATGCCCTGTCCGGACCGCGGACAACACCGAAAGCATGTGCCGGATGGCCCGGATCCCCTTCGAGTGGGGAGGAGTGTCAGGCACCCTGAAAGTAACTGTCCGCGACGACGCTCCAGTGGACTGCCTCCTGGGGAACGACCTGGAGAGCTCCCCCTGGGCCCAGGTGGAGCGCCGAGAGCATCTGGGGATGCTAGGGCTGCCCGAATGGGCCTGCGCCACCACCCGGTCCATGACCACCCAACCAGCCGCTGCAGCGGCCCCCGTCGAGCCGGCGGGTCCAGAACTGCCACCCTCCTCCGGCACGGAGGAGCCCGACGATGAGGCCGGGCCATCCGAACTTTCCCCCGACGAGGCCGCCTCCCTCAGCGAGATTCCCGAGCTGGCCCAGTGGCGCCACGACGGGGGCCCCACCCGCGAACAGTTCCAACAAGAACAGAAGGCCTGCCCGTCCCTCGAGGGGGCCCGACAGCAAGCGGCCGCCCAGGCCACGGGGACCCCACGGGAACCCACTGGATCTATTGGGACAATGACTTGTTATATAGCGAACAGAAAGTCGCCGAACTAGGAGCCGGCCGTGTGTTGGTGGTTCCCCTCCGATTCCGAGAGTTCCTCCTGAACCTGGCGCATGACGTGCCCCTCGCCGGACACCTCGGGCGAGACAAGACCTACAGCCGCTTGGTGACCCATTTCTATTGGCCCCGAATGCGGAGAGACGTGGACCACCACTGCCGGTCCTGCCAGACCTGCCAAGCCAGCGGGAAGACTGGGGGTCGAGTCAAGGGCCCCCTCCAACCATTTCCAGCCGTCCACACCCCGTTCGAACGGGTAGGGATCGACATCGTAGGGCCCCTCGACCCCCGAACCGCCCTGGGCCACCGCTTCATCCTGGTACTGGTCGACCATGCCACCCGATACCCAGAGGCCATCCCCCTCCGAACTGTGACAGCTCCAGTGGTGGGCCGGGCCCTGATGGGCATCTTCTCCAGGGTGGGGTTCCCCCGAGAAGTGGTGAGCGACAGGGGTACGAACTTCATCTCGAAATACATGAGATTCCTCTGGCAACAATGTGGGGTCACCTACAAGTTCACCACCCCTTACCACCCCCAGGGGAACGGACTGGTCGAGCGGTTCAACAGAACCTTGAAGGGAATGATCAAGGGCCTGGAAGAGCCCCTGAGGAGGAGATGGGACGTCCTGCTCCCATGCCTCCTGTTCGCCTATCGAGAGGTTCCACAGAAATCCCTGGGCTTCAGCCCCTTCGAACTGTTGTATGGGCACCCCGTCCGAGGGCCCCTCAGCCTGGTCAAAGAGGGCTGGGAGGCGAGCGTCCAAGATGCCCCCCCCGACGTCTACAGGTACCTCTTGACCCTGCGGAACCAGACTCGGAAGTTCCGGGCCCTGGCAGAAGCCAACCTCGAAGCCAGCCAAGAAGACATGAAACGCTGGTATGACGAAAATGCCTCGACCATCGAGTTCGAGCCGGGCCAGCAAGTCTGGGTCATGTCGCCCGTGGACCCCTGCGCCCTTCAGGACAAATGGACCGGGCCCTTCACGGTGGTTGAGAAGAAGAGCCCCGTCACCTACTTGGTCGACATGGAGTCCCCAAGGAACCCCCTCCGGGTCCTACACGCCAACCGGCTCAAACCCCACTTTGCCCGAACCGAACTAAGCCTGCTGCTGGCTACCGACGATGGGGGCGAAAGCGACTCCGAGCCCCTACCCGACCCCCTGGGGTCCTCGGACCAAGACGGCTCCCTGGAGGGCGTCAAACTCTCCACCACCCTGACCCCAGAACAGCGCCATGACTGCCGGCAGCTGCTGCAACCCTTCGCTGCCCTCTTCTCTCTCACGCCCGGGGTGACCCCCTGGTGCGTTCACGACGTGGATACCGGGGACAGCCCCCCTGCGCAACACCGCGCCTAGAGAGTGCCCGACCGGGTCCGAGCCTGCATACAAACTGAGGTCTCCAAGATGCTCGCCCTCGGAGTCATCGAGCCATCCGACAGCCCGTGGGGCAGCCCTGTGGTCTTGGTGCCGAAGGCCGCCGCCCCCGGCACCCCCCCGGAACTCAGATTTTGTGTGGACTACAGGGGCCTAAACGCAGTCACCAAGACCAATGCCCACCAGCACCTGCCGCTCCGGTCCCCGGAGCCACCTTCGGCCTAACGCAAGGTCTGGCGCAGAGCTTTCCCGTACCAGGCTGGTACTAAGACTGTCCCGCTACCCTGTCCCTACAAAGACATTGAGACTCTTTCTGGATCTCTCGATCCCCCTGTAAATATTTCGAATGTGCTACTATTGATAAAGTACCTAGATACGCAACTGATACGGAGTCCTGTGTGGTGGTGTCACTGGGCCTAGTACGATCATAGGAGAAAGACCTCTCCTAGGAGGCTTCTCAGCGGCGCTCGGCTATAACTTTGCGGTAGGAAGGTGCCCCGGAGTGGTCCCCCTGACTCCCCGGTGGTCCTCCCTCCAACATACCACTTTTTGAAAGTTGGCATTTTCATTTTCTAGCCATTTGGTGCCTGCAGCGTGTGTTCTGGTAAACATGACTGTCGATAGAGAGGCATTTTTGTATTCCTCCCAGACAGTGAGACAAAGATGCTAGAAGGATTGATGTGGCAGAGCTGTTCCCTGGCAGACTTACATTTCAAAGGGCTATCTCCAGTACACTCACAAAGAAATTGACACCAGCTTTTTGTCACCCTAGACCTCTTGGAGCCTGGGCAGGGGAATGGGCGAAATTTCCAGAGCCAGATGTAGAAAGACCTACTAGTCTTTCCCACTTCAAATGCTGGGCCCAGGTATAAATATTGAACCCTCAGACCCACTATTCAGTTCACTGTCTTGCTGCTTGAACACAGGACGACCAGAGACTCCAAGGGCTAGTTGGGTGGCCTCCTGTTCTGAGCTACATGGACACAACAACCTCCAACAACCTTGAAGCAGCACCTGAACCCTGCCTGTAGTGAGTACTGACCCCTAAGGGGTCTCCAACCAGTCCTGGATCCTTGGAAGTGGTGCTAAAGGTGCTGTACAAACCTAACCCTAAAACATGTGACTTACAAACTTTTCCACCAAAAAGTGACCTGAGAACTAACTGGAGACCAGCATCTACCTGCTTGCCGAACCGTCCGAGATGCATCATGGGTCGGCCTGATTTTGCGGTAGCTCCAGCTCCTATTTTTCGCCGCAGCAGCAGCAAATTCTGTTCAGCAGCCCCTCTCAGAAGGGGTATGTTGTGGCCTTCTGAAGCACTAGTCAGCTGCAACCTGCAGCTTTATCAATCTAGAGATTTTCGACTTCTGAAAAATTGACAAAGTCAGAACATAGAAATCTTCACTGCAAATTTGTCAAGCAGCTCCATGGCGATTATGTGGGGCAAGGCATCTCGGAGTACACCACCTGCCTTACCCCGCTGAACTTTGCCATTTCAGCAACTTTTTCTTTAAATATCTTCTAGATCTGAAGGTAACCCGGGACGGGCCCAATCCACTCCATGTAGCCGAACCGTGCTCCATCGCCCTGGTCTAGTGCGTCTAGACACCAGTTGTGGGCGCTTAGTTCTTTTTGGTGCTATTTTCCACCTTAACCGTTGAAAATTCATAACTCCGGTTCTACTGCTTCAATTTACTTTGAGTCATTTTATTTATTAAATGTTATTCTCTTTATTGTGATGGATTTTTCTTGTGTTGTCTTTTCACTTGATTACTGTATGTGTGCTGCATAAATATCCAACACAGTGCCTCTAAGTTAAGCCTGACAGATTTTCTACTACGCTACCAGAGGGTTAGGCACAGGTAAGTCTGTGTCCTGACAAGGATTGTGGTTGTTGCTTGAGAAGGGTTAACACCCCATTCAACCAAAAAAAAAAACATTCTTACATGTGGCATTTAGATATCCCAGAGTACACAATTCTGCCCACTCCCTACATGGCTGGACCTTTCTGTGTGTGGAGGGCTCTACCCATCCAATAGGTGTGGCTACCTGGGGGCTACACTCCCATTGAAAAAAACTGTTTGACAGCGGCTTTTCCCTCTGTGCACGAGAAACCAGATTGTCTGTAAACAAAAGAGCAACCGCTTCCTAAAGTGACTCCCAATTGTCCTTCACAGATGGAAGAAACAGAGAAACAAGTGAGTTGGCACTCCAGAACACAACACACTCAACCCTCTCAGAGATCGCCGTAACAGGACACACCCTTTCGCTCTCTCACTCGTACTGTCATCAATAAGATAAACAAAAGATACAAAGGTAGTTTATAATAATTTAAGCTGTCATGCTCTATGTGTGCATGGTTAACAAACCAAAAACCATCAAAAGGCCTGTCATGTTATAAGACAGTTTAGCCTACCCCCCTCTTTCTACTGAACCTAAATGATTATATATTATAGATCCTCGGGATTTGTGGCGGACCCCGTATCGCAGCATACATTGGTGGGTGTTCTACATCTCAGCTGACGCAGCACTCTTTCTTCAGGACTTTCCCTCAGTGTGTGTTTTTACAGAACCCCTGTCCTCAGTTATATGACAAGATATGTGTGCTCACAAACAGCAGCTGCATTCTCTTGTTATGTCTAAGTGCTAGCGACTGACCAGAGAGAATAACAAGGGGCATTGTTGTTTGACCTTGTCTAGTGTGTTTAGACTAACCCCCAGGGGAACGGACTGGTCGAGCGGTTCAACAGAACCTTGAAGGGAATGATCATAGTCATAGTCAATTTTATTGTTTCCAGTTATTAAAAACTATTACAAAATACATTAAGATACATTCATTAGAATACTCTTATTTTATACCAATATAAAATCAAATTGTCCATAAAATTATTTATACATTTATCTATGTAGTGTTGGTTTAAAATCAACTTGTCCATAAATTATTTGAACATTTATCTATATAATGTTAGTTTTGAGTTTTTCGGGCTCTTTTATCCCCCCTGTTCCACTTGTTGTAGGAGGGATTGTACCTGTCTCATATATTTAACCCCCCTACAAGCCAACATGGGAGATGTTCCATCTAACCATTGAATAACAGCTTGCCTGCATGTGCGAATGTTCAGTTTGTTAAAGATGTTTTTTAGAAATTGTCTCCTTATGTCCAATAGTGCTGGGCAAGCGCATAGCTAGTGGGGTAGTGTTTCATTTTTATAGCCGCATAAGCGACAACAGGAATCCATATAGCTGCCTTTATAAGTTAATAACAGATCTTTTGAAAAATGTAAGCCCAACCGATGTTCGATGTATCTCTGTTTTAATGTCACGTTAAAATGACTTCTTAGATAAGACTGCGGCTTTATCCCGGAATATGAGTTTATTACTGTCCACCCATGTCGTCGCTTCGTGATTAATGATTGATCTTCCAAAAACGATATCCGTTTGACAGCATTGTTTGTTATTTTATTGAAAGTCGGTCTATCTGGATTAGAGTCCCATAATGATTGAATTTCAAGGACCTTCAAAGATTGGGCCAAATAATTTCCCCAACTGCCTTGCGTGTCTTTAATCAGCTGGTTTCTTATTTCCTTCCAGCATAGACTATCCAATGTGCCTTCTTCGGATAGACGTATTTTGTAACAAAATTTTACAAAAGTGCCCCTGCTACTGAACTTCTGGTTCAGAAGACCAAATTCTAAGCGAACCTGGGCCGGTGAGGCTGATTTTGGGAGATTTAAAACTGCTTTATATGCCCTCATTTGAAGGTTATTTAACAGCCCCGCCTCTTTACCGCACCAAGTTACCAAAGCATATGACAAGGTTGGCAAAATCTGTGATTTCATCACGTTTAACTGATGGGTATAGTTTGGACAACTCAATTTTTTTTGTAGTATCCGGTGTGCATAAATCAAAGAGTGGGTTTTTGCCTTTAGGTCTATTTTGAGTTCTTTGTTCGATGAACCTCTTTCTATTTTTAGGCCTAGATATTTATATGATGGTTCTTCCTTTATTTGTATTTTATTTGCGAACCATTTAAATATCTTTTTTTTTGTATCTACTAAACGGACCACTTTAGTCTTTTCTTTATTTAATTCCAGACTTTCGTGCTCCAGATAGATTACCAGATTATTAATCAATCTTTGGAGTCCTATTGGGGTTTGGCTCAGTACAACAATGTCGTCCGCGTATTGCAGAAAGGGGATTGGGATGTTTGCCAACTTCGGCGGGTGGCCTTCTGCTATCTTCATATGCTGTGAGATGTCCGCCATATAAAGATTGAATAAGCTTGGGGCGAGGACGCATCCTTGTTTTAGACCCTGTTGCGTATTAATTTTGCCCGTAGTACTGCTGCCATCTCCCAATTTGACTCTTGCCCAAGTGTCGCTATACAGATTTTTTATTGCATCCAACAGGCTCTTTGGTATTCCCCATAGATTTAATTTTTCCATAGTCTGTTTCGATCCACTCTGTCGAATGCTGCTCGTAAATCAATGAAACATGCAAATAATCTGGTCTTCTTTTTTTCTGCTTTTCCTTTTAGGAGTGACAAGGTTGTTAGATTTGTTAAGGTGCCCATTTTTTGCCTAAAACCTGTTTGAAACATAGGTATTATTTTTGTTTCCTCCATCCAATCTTGAAGGTGCTGCAGCAAGCATGACCCATATAGTTTTGCATCCACATCTGTCAAAGATATCAGCCTATAATTTCCTGGCTCGTTATGATCGCCCTGTTTAAAAATAGGGTGTATTATACTTCCTTTCCAGGACTTGGGCATTTTATTCTGGGTATAAATCCAATTAAATAATGGGGTTAAATATTCGGCCCAAAACTCAGGAAAGTGTTTGAAAAGAGCGTTTGGGAGTCCATTTGGTCCTGCTGCACCCTCTGTTTTTAAATGTTTTATTATTCCTTTTAGCTGTTTAGCTGTCACAAGGGTGTCTAGGTCCAGGATATTAACTTCTAGCGCTTTAGGTACGCTTGTGACAACTTTTCCAGTGTTGTTACTGAGTCGGTTCTTTTTGCCCATGTTTGACATCCTTTTGTTATCCAGTTGCTGCTCCTGTGTTTTAAGTGGAGGTTTTTTTTGCTCCGATTCATTGGAACATATTTCATACTCTTTATTATTATGCCACCTTTGTCCGCTCTTCCCACCAGCGAACATATTTTTGACGTGCTTGATCCATTTATCTTCTCCGATTCCTGCCTCTTGTTTTAGTTGGTTACCCTTTGTTAGTTTGTTAATTATACCCCAAAATGACCGGCCATTTTTATTCTTTCCAGCAATTAATAATTTAGTCCAGATTTCTTCTTGATATACTTTTTTTTGCTTTACTCAGCATTATCTTGTATTTATTTCGCATTGCTCTTAGTTTTACCTTATCTGAATTCCTTCCGTTTTTCATCATTATTACCTGCTTCCGAACTTCACGGGAAATTTTCTTTTTTTCCTCCCGGAGCGTAAGATTAAACCATGGCTTCTTTCCACTATCTATTCTTCCATTGTTTAATTTTGGAACTGGGGGGGTCTCTAGTTATGGAGTCACATAAATTTTCCCAAGCTTTTATAGGGTTTTTTTTTTATCTTCAATTGATTGTATTAACAGTAGATTTTTGAATTTCTCCATTACTGGTTTAATATCTTTACCACCCCATTTCAGTTTCCGTAAATTGAATTTTTCCGTGTTTTGAATAACTGTTTTTATTTTTTGCGATTTATTTACTGGCATTTTGATTTTGGTAATTAAAGGAAAATGGTCACTTTCTGTCCGTTGCTCAACAGCAAATGCGTTTACCTCTGGTAGCAGGTTATTGCTCATTATTGTAAAATCTATAGTTGATCGCCGTTTACCGCTTTAAAAAGTTGTTATGAATTTATCCCCATTTGTGTTCCCATTCAAAATTGTCAGGCCCAGCTCTCTAAGTTCTTGAGATAAATATTTATCTTTCACTAGGTTAGTATTAAAGTCTCCTGAAATAATCAAAGGGTACCATTCATATGAAATTTGCAATGCTTGAAGGAGACATATTAATATTATAAGTCTTTTCTTTTTCTGTTTCTTTTCTAGGTGTACATAAACATTAAGCACTAATATGTTATTAATCTGTACGTTTGAATCAGACTTTGCTGTGAGTTTTATTGCTTGCAGCCAATTAACCCCAGTATCTATCTCTTCTGCTTGCCATCCATATTGCTGAGAGATTTATACTGATAGTCCTCCTCTCGGGTGACCACATTTTGAAAGTTTTTCAGCTAAAATATGAAACTCTATGTAACCTGAGATTGATACTGGGCTCTGGTTCCAGGTTTCTTGAATAAATATTAGATCCTGTTGTTCCAAAAATTTCAAGGTTTCATGATCTTGTCCCATATTACTGAAACCATGGACGTTCCAAGAGCAAATACTGATTGTTCTTATATTCAACTCACCAAATTCGTCTCTAATTGCACGATTTTTCCCTGATTCCCCATAATTATGGGGTGTTATCTGTAAGTGGTTAGGAACTCTTTTGGTTCAGTGTTTTGGCAATCCAGGACCAGTCTGTGCTCTTTTCCGGCCTACTATCCTGGTCCTCTAAGGTGGTCGGTATCATGCCTCTTTGTGTTATTTTTTGCGGTGTTACCGAACAGGCGTTTTTTAGGCATGATCTCTGATTTTGTTCAATTTCCTTTTCTGTAGATTCCTTTTTAATGGCTATTAAAAGAGGAAATGGGTATTTTTTCCGTTGAAGACGTCTTAACCCAATACCCCATGCTTCAAAAATCAGGCTCATTGCGAGTATCCTATCCACTATGGTCTTTGAGGCCCAGGTAGTCAGAGTTTCTTCTATATCTGGATTGCTTGCTTCTGTTTTAAATTCTACTGATATCAGGTCTTTGGATGTTATTTCCTCTAATTCTGGTATTTCTTTAAAAAGTCGCAGTAAATTCCCTCTATTCAAGACGTCCTGACCACCAGTTATCTGATATGCCGGTACAAATAATAATTTTTCAGGGCTTTCTCCTTGTATTTTAGTTACTAGTGTCTCTTCTTTTTCCTCTTGTTGTTGGTTCTTTGATGGGTCTCCCTTCGCTATTATTGTTCTACTTGGAATTTGAATATTTTTGGTTATTTCTCCGATTGTATTTATTGTTCTATTTTGCTTAAAAATGGATGCAATAGGCCCGCCTGTTTCCAGCTTTGTCCCTTCAATATTATATTCAAGTATATCACTCTTTAAATGTATCGCTGTTTGTGGACGCTTTGAAAATTTATCTTTTTGAGAGGTCTTGCATGCTCTCCCATTTTCATTTAACTTTATTTTTATCGGTGTTCTTATCCTTTCTTCTTCACTATCTTGTCTCCTGAGGTTCCGTACTTCGTCGCCTTGGATTGTTAGTTGTTCCTTTTCTCGTTTTATCCTTTTAACTTTAGGAGATGAACTATTCTCTGCCCACTGCATTTTTGTTTCCCATTCTCCTGAGTTTTGTTTATAGGATATATTATTGTCGCCTTCCATTTCAGTTCCGCCTTTGCCTTGTGATTACGGAAGTTTTTTTATTTGATTTTTTCATTTTTCATTTTTTTTCTTTTTTTCCTGTGCATGGTTTACCTTTATTGACGTAAAAGATTTCTGTGATTCATTAAGGAGATCATGCCCATTCTCTATCCTTAGTTGGGTTGGATGCTCCATGTTATTTTCAGATAGAGTTGATGTAGTTTTTTCTGATAGCCGTTTCTCTTTTTTTTTTTAAAGTTATTTTATTGAAAATGGGAAAGATCTGATCGTTTATAGGAAGCGACTCCTTTCGCTGAGTCCTCCCCTTTCTGGCGCGTTTTCTTTGTCTTTTTGTTAACTTTACATGTAAATTGTCCATTACTCTTTGTGAATCTTCAATTTGGAATACTCCTTGATTTGAGTGTTCCTCATTTATCATTTTCTTTAAGTCAGAGCTTCTATTCCATTCTATGCCCTCATTTTGGCTCACGCTTTCTTCTTTTATCTCTATATTCCTGCCGGGGCTCGTATGTTTGTTGTTCCCTAGTGATGTTTGTACTACCCCTAAGATATCTTTTAGGATATCTGGTAAGTTTGACAATTTATCCACCAATTTGCCACACACGCAAGTGGGTTTCGAGGCATTTGTATGTTGTTGGCCCGAATCTGATCTTCTAGATAAAAGGGTTGTCATATGATCCAGCTTGATATTTATGCCTGAGATATGGCTTGCGATAAGATTTATTAAATCGATTTGTACGTCCATTTTGTTTGACTGGAAATTCAAGGCCCTAATTGCCTGATCCAGGGTATTTAATAGTGCCTCACTCCACGGGATCTTTTGGTTCGTTCCTGGTAATATTTCCTGCACGTCTGATACCTCTTCCAGTCTGCTCACCGAAGAGATCGTGATTGGGGATGTCAAATTTAGCTTTATTGGCCACCCTTTGGTTTTTTCATGTTTCTCATCTGGTGCAACATAGTTTTTGGCTAGACATATTGGTGTAGATTCCAGTCTATCTTCTTCAATCTTGTCCTTTACCTGTTCCTTTTCTCGTTGGTTATTTTTAGGAACACCTTGTGTTTGAATTTGAATGCATTGTTCTATTTGAGAGTTGGGTTCTTTTAATCTATCCGGGGTTATCTCCTTAGATGTTAAAAGGGCTGACCAAATTTCCTCTAGCGCAATTATTTGTTCTTCCCCGGTTTTATTCCCCTCTATTGTAAAGCTTTTATCTTTAGCCTTGTCTTTGGCCTTGGTCCTGTTCTCTTTTTTTGTAGTTTTCTCCATTACTATGGAACTCTGGTTATGTATCTGGGCTGTTACCACAACTGATTTATTATCTTCTGTTTTCCGTTTTTCCTTTCCAAAGGATTGAGAAATTTGTAACTGTTCCATTGAGTGAGTTGGGCTGTTCTCAATGGAGAGTTTTTGAGCTTCTTTTCCATCCTTCTTATTCCTTACTTGCAGTTGTTCATTTTTACTGTTATTTATCCTTAATGCAGGTACAATTGGGCTTGGAAAGTGGGCTTGTTCCTGTGTTTGCCCATATATAGCCGCCATTGGGTCCTTTAAGAAAAAGAATTTTTGAATCCCACATATTTTTTTTTTTGGTTAACGATGGTTCAGTTGCCGACACTAGTCTCTATCTTTGTTGTATATCCTTCTCTTTTTTTTTCCCCATCTTAGATGACCCCTGTTCTTTATCGTCATCGTACCCTTTTTTCTTTTCATTTATCTCCTGCCGCACTCTCCCGGATCTCATGTTCTCCCTTGTTGACGGCAATTATTATCACTTCTCCTTATTCCTCTCTCCTCCTTGTCCCCTCCTGGTCTCCTGGTCTCCAATGCTCCGACCCCCGTACTAGTTTTTTCCGGGTCACCGGCCTCCTTGTCCCCTCCTGGTCTCCTGGTCTCCAATGCTCCGACCCCCGTACTAGTTTTTTCAGGGTCACCGGCCACAGCCGGAGAACTAATGAGGAAAAACACGACAACTAACTATTTAGGCTTCTTTGTGGCAGAGTGGCGGGGAGGTTGAGGAAACAGTGAGGCAGCTAGGCCGGGGTAACTAACGGCAGGAAAAGCGGAAAAATAAAAAAGACGGGTGACCAAGAGTGGTTAAGAGTATTATGAGAGCCCAGCTAGGCTAGGGTTCACCAGTCTGCTCGTTATCCCTCCGCCTCCATCTCGTCGTCTTTCCTCATACCTCGTACCTCGCTTGCTGCCTGACTCCACTCCACTCCACGCCTCCTCCCGTCTCGCCCGTCTCGCTCGTCTTGCTCCTCCGTCTGCTCCTCCGTCCGGTTCTCTCTCCCGGCTTCCCGCTTCTGGTTCCGACTCCTGACTCCTGACACCCGCGTCTCAGATCCCAGGTCACGGGTCAGTGAAGTCTGCGGCTCCGCGGCTCCGCTGTCGGCTCTGAATCTGCTGACAGACACCGCCGCCAAAAGCTTCCGCTCGAAACTCGCGGCTCACGGCTCGCGGCTCGCAGCGCACGACTCACTGCTCTGCACTGCACTGCTCCTCCTCCTCTGAATGATCAAGAGCCTGGAAGAGCCCCTGAGGAGGAGATGGGACGTCCTGCTCCCATGCCTCCTGTTCGCCTATCGAGAGGTTCCACAGAAATCCCTGGGCTTCAGCCCCTTCGAACTGTTGTATGGGAACCCCGTCCGAGGGCCCCTCAGCCTGGTCAAAGAGGGCTGGGAGGCGAGCGTCCAAGATGCCCCCCCCCCCGACGTCTACAGGTACCTCTTGACCCTGCGGAACCAGACTCGGAAGTTCCGGGCCCTGGCAGAAGCCAACCTCAAAGCCAGCCAAGAAGACATGAAACGCTGGTATGACGAAAATGCCTCGACCATCGAGTTCGAGCCGGGCCAGCAAGTCTGGGTCATGTCGCCCGTGGACCCCAGCGCCCTTTAGGACAAATGGACCGGGCCCTTCAAGGTGGTTGAGAAGAAGAGCCCCGTCACCTACTTGGTCGACATGGAGTCCCCAAGGAACCCCCTCCGGGTCCTACACGCCAACCGGCTCAAACCCCACTTTGCCCGAACCGAACTATGCCTGCTGCTGGCTACCGACGATGGGGGCGAAAGCGACTCTGAGCCCCTACCCGACCCCCTGGGGTCCTCGGACCAAGACGGCTCCCTGGAGGGCGTCAAACTCTCCACCACCCTGACCCCAGAACAGCGCCATGACTGCCGGCAGCTGCTGCAACCCTTCGCTGCCCTATTCTCTCTCACGCCCGGGGTGACCCCCTGGTGCGTCCACGACGTGGATACCGGGGACAGCCCCCCAGTGCGACACCGCGCCTACAGAGTGCCCGACCGGGTCCGAGCCTGCATACAAACTGAGGTCTCCAAGATGTTCGCCCTCGGAGTCATCGAGCCATCCGACAGCCCGTGGGGCAGCCCTGTGGTCTTGGTGCCGAAGGCCGCCGCCCCCGGCACCCCCCCGGAACTCAGATTTTGTGTGGACTACAGGGGCCTAAACGCAGTCACCAAGACCGATGCCCACCCCCTGCCACGGGCAGACGAGCTGATCGACGGCTTAGGGGCCGCCCGCTACCTAAGCACTTTTGATCTCACCGCTGGGTACTGGCAGATCAGGCTCACCCCCGGCGCCCAGGAACGATCCGCCTTCTCCACCCCCGATGGGCACTACCACTTTCGGGTGATGCCCTTCGGTATGAAGAACGCCCCAGCGACCTTCCAGAGACTGGTGAACAAGGTCCTGGCTGGACTAGAAGCCTTCAGCGCGGCCTACTTAGACGACATTGCAGTCTACAGCAACCACTGGGCTGCGCACCTAGGACACCTCAGAGAAGTCCTGGCCGCTCTCCAAAGGGCCGGGCTCACGATTAAGGCCAGCAAGTGCCAGATCGGTCAAGGATCAGTGACCTATCTGGGCCATCAGGTGGGGAGTGGCCAGGTGGCGCCCCTCCAGTTGAAGGTCGATGCCATCCAGGCGTGGGAGCCCCCCGCCACCCAAACAGCTGTCCGGGCCTTCTTAGGCCTCACAGGCTACTACCGGCGATTTATCAAAGACTATGGCAGTATTGTGGGCCCCCTCACGGAGCTCACTTCCAAAAAGCAGCCCAAGACGGTGCACTGGACACCCCGCTGTCAGACCGCTTTTGAAACCCTCAAGGCGGCAATGTGCGCTGCCCCTGTACTACAGGCCCCTGACTACGGCAAGGAATTCGTGGTTCAGACAGATGCCTCGGAGTACGGGGTTGGGGCGGTCCTCTCCCAGATGGACACCGAGGGCCTCGACAGACCTGTGGCCTTCATCAGCCGCCGACTGCTGCCCCGAGAACAGAGGTGGAGCACCATCGAGCGGGAGGCCTTCGACGTGGTATGGGCTCTCAAAAAGCTCCGGCCCTACCTTTTCGGCACCCACTTCAGAGTCCAGACTGACCACCGGCCCCTGCGGTGGCTAATGCAGATGCGGGGCGAGAACCCCAAATTGTTGCGATGGTCCATCTCGCTGTAAGGGATGGACTTCACCGTAGAGCACCGGCCCGGCAACGACCACACCAATGCCGACGGCCTATCCAGATTCTTCCGCCTCGGCGAGGAGAACCCCCAAGGTGATGGGTGACTCTCCCTGCCTTCAGCTGGGGGGGGACGCTTGTTGCAGCCGGCCTCGTGGCGTGGTCCTGTTCCCCCTCGCCAAGCCGCACGAGGTCCCCTGCACCTCGGGGCTCCTCCATTTTGGATTGTACGTGCCTCTGCGCACCAGCCTACGTGACCCCGCTCAACCCGGCCTCGGCCCCAGCAAGCCCCGACATCAAGGCACCAACAACTGGCCAGGGGGTACCACGTGAACACTTCCCCACTCCCGGCGGAGGGCAGTATCGATGGGACCCCCAACCGTCCTCCCACACCTAGGTGCGATCGCCCCACAGCTCTCCTGGGCCTGGCGCCTCTCCTGCTAAGCGTCTGGCCGCTCCCGACCCGGCCTCTCCGCCCCCCCGGGTGCAAGGGTCCGGACATCAAAGGGCTCCAGACCTATATCTGGGGCGACCCTGCAACAGGACAGTAGTTGTATCCCGGAGTCAAGAGCCCTGCTGATCGGATCGCGGCTGACCCTACGGAGAAAGACTCATCCTGGAACCACGCTCTGAGCCCTGCTGACTACGTCGCGGCTCCACCGTGCTTAAAGACCTTCACGAACCTTTTGGGGCCCTGCTGACGCTGTCGCGGCCCGACCTTGTTGAACTTGCCATCAGAGCCCAGCTGATCTCGTCGCGGCTCGACCGTAGCGGACCTACCACCGGAGCCCTGCTGACTGTGTCGCGGCTCAACCCAAGCTGAACTACCACCCGAGCCCTGCAGACACCGTCGCGGCTCTCCACGTCCGAGCTGCTTTGAGACCAGCACCTGCCGCTCCGGTCCCCGGAGCCACCTTCGGCCTAACGCAAGGTCTGGCGCAGAGCTTCCCCGTACCAGGCTGGTACTAAGACTGTCCCGCTACCCTGTCCCTACAAAGACATTGAGACTCTTTCTGGATCTCTCGATCCCCCTGTAAATATTTCGAATGTGCTACTATTGATAAAGTACCTAGATACGCAACTGATACGGAGTCCTGTGTGGTGGTGTCACTGGGCCTAGTACGATCATAGGAGAAAGACCTCTCCTAGGAGGCTTCTCAGCGGCGCTCGGCTATAACTTTGCGGTAGGAAGGTGCCCCGGAGTGGTCCCCTTGACTCCCCGGTGGTCCTCCCTCCAACATACCACTTTTTGAAAGTTGGCATTTTCATTTTCTAGCCATTTGGTGCCTGCAGCGTGTGTTCTGGTAAACATGACTGTCAATAGAGAGGCATTTTTGTATTCCTCCCAGACAGTGAGACAAAGATGCTAGAAGGATTGATGTGGCAGAGCTGTTCCCTGGCAGACTTACATTTCAAAGGGCTATCTCCAGTACACTCACAAAGAAATTGACACCAGCTTTTTGTCACCCTAGACCTCTTGGAGCCTGGGCAGGGGAATGGGCGAAATTTCCAGAGCCAGATGTAGAAAGACCTACTAGTCTTTCCCACTTCAAATGCTGGGCCCAGGTATAAATATTGAACCCTCCGACCCACTATTCAGTTCACTGTCTTGCTGCTTGAACACAGGACGACCAGAGACTCCAAGGGCTAGTTGGGTGGCCTCCTGTTCTGAGCTACACGGACACAACAACCTCCAACAACCTTGAAGCAGCACCTGAACCCTGCCTGTAGTGAGTACTGACCCCTAAGGGGTCTCCAACCAGTCCTGGATCCTTAGAAGTGGTGCTAAAGGTGCTGTACAAACCTAACCCTAAAACATGTGACTTACAAATTTTTCCACCAAAAAGTGACCTGAGAACTAACTGGAGACCAGCATCTACCTGCTTGCCGAACCGTCCGAGATGCATCATGGGTCGGCCTGATTTTGCGGTAGCTCCAGCTCCTATTTTTCGCCGCAGCAGCAACAAATTCTGTTCAGCAGCCCCTCTCAGAAGGGGTATCTGGCCTTCTGAAGCACTAGTCAGCTGCAACCTGCAGCTTTATCAATCTAGAGATTTTCGACTTCTGAAAAATTGACAAAGTAAGAACATAGAAATCTTCACTGCGAATTTGTCAAGCAGCTCCATGGCGATTATGTGGGGCAAGGCATCTCGGAGTACACCACCTGCCTTACCCCGCTGAACTTTGCCATTTCAGCAACTTTTTCTTTAAATATCTTCTAGATCTGAAGGTAACCCGGGACGGGCCCAATCCACTCCATGTAGCCGAACCGTGCTCCATCGCCCTGGTCTAGTGCGTCTAGACACCAGTTGTGGGCGCTTAGTTCTTTTTGGTGCTATTTTCCACCTTAACCGTTGAAAATTCATAACTCCGGTTCTACTGCTTCAATTTACTTTGAGTCATTTTATTTATTAAATGTTATTCTCTTTATTGTGATGGATTTTTCTTTTGTTGTCTTTTCACTTGATTACTGTATGTGTGCTGCATAAATATCCAACACAGTGCCTCTAAGTTAAGCCTGACAGATTTTCTACTACGCTACCAGAGGGTTAGGCACAGGTAAGTCTGTGTCCTGACAAGGATTGTGGTTGTTGCTTGAGAAGGGTTAACACCCCATTCAACCAAAAAAAAAAAAACATTCTTACATGTGGCATTTAGATATCCCAGAGTACACAATTCTGCCCACTCCCTACATGGCTGGACCTTTCTGTGTGTGGAGGGCTCTACCCATCCAATAGGTGTGGCTACCTGGGGGCTACACTCCCATTGAAAAAAACTGTTTGACAGCGGCTTTTCCCTCTGTGCACGAGAAACCAGATTGTCTGTAAACAAAAGAGCAACCGCTTCCTAAAGTGACTCCCAATTGTCCTTCACAGATGGAAGAAACAGAGAAACAAGTGAGTTGGCACTCCAGAACACAACACACTCAACCCTCTCAGAGATCGCCGTAACAGGACACACCCTTTCGCTCTCTCACTCGTACTGTCATCAATAAGATAAACAAAAGATACAAAGGTAGTTTATAATATTTATTTAAGCTGTCATGCTCTAAGATACAGTATGTGTGCATGGTTAACAAACCATAAACCATCAAAAGGCCTGTCATGTTATAAGACAGTTTAGCCTACCCCCCTCTTTCTACTGAACCTAAATGATTATATATTATAGATCTCCGGGATTTGTGGCGGACCCCGTATCGCAGCATACATTGGTGCGTGTTCTACATCTCAGCTGACGCAGCACTCTTTCTTCAGGACTTTCCCTCAGTGTGTGTTTTTACAGAACCCCTGTCCTCAGTTATATGACAAGATATGTGTGCTCACAAACAGCAGCTGCATTCTCGTGTTATGTCTAAGTGCTAGCGACTGACCAGAGAGAATAACAAGGGGCATTGTTGCTTGACCTTGTCTAGTGTGTTTAGACTAAATCCCAGGAAAAGAATAAAATATGAAAACATGTGCAGGTTCTGCGTGAAAATACAATGTGACACAAAGGCAAGCGTGTTATGTAGTAACATGTGCAAAAGAAAAGCGGCCCTCAACGTGCACAGTGAGACTAATGTTGGAAACGGGTAGCGTGGTGCAGAGCGGGTGGGCCAAACTCTGGAGTAAATGTGCAAAGCATCCACGCAGTACACACAGGCGACACACAAGGCACACTACAAAAAGAGACACTACACCAGTTTGTGTAAGAATAACTTCTGTATTAACAAAACACAAGGTATTTCTGGGCAATCTCTATACTGCGCCAACTGGCGCTGGGTCAAAAGTTACAGGGGGGAATTATATACATGGCAGGGCCAATCGGGCCTCTGCCGGAACCATTGCGACATTCAGATATAACAAATGTACGTGAGGAATAAAGGTGCAGTCCATTGGCCTCAATCCTGCAATAAAACACATCAGTGCATAACATTAGGCATTCGTCCGGAACACCTGTACTAAAACATCATGACATCACCATAAGTGTAAGTGACATGAACACCCCTGAGGCAGGAAAGCTGTAAGGGGAAAACATTAGGCATTAGCAGATGTAAAGACATTACTCTCGAGCCTGGACCTGTGGACATAAAGTTTAGGCAGAGCTCACGAGGCAGAACACCAGCCAGGTAGCCCTAGGGAAAAGACCCCGTCGCATTATAAACACCTGCATTAGGGGGACATCATGGCCTCTCAACAATATGCATCTCATTAGGCATGCTCGTATCAGCTGCCCCCCTTAGGGAAAAGCATTAGGTACTAATCAGCAGCAGGGGAGACCGATCACGCTTCCGACTTTGTACATAGGGGCCATCAAGGGTCACAACAATCCATCTGGCCATCAATATATGTAATTCCCCAATCCTGGAGCATCCCGGACATTTGGCAGGCACCAGCATGACTACCCAGGACACCCTCCGGTTATAATGGGGCCTAGATCATAAGCCCAAAAGGCCACATCGCGAGGCGTACAGATACACCATACATAGTAAGGGCAAAACAGGGAACACCTAGTGCCATCTACAACAAATGCCTACAGATTGCAACTGTCCAGTGGGGGCAGTTGAGTCCAGGTCCGGGCCAACTGGGAGCGTGGGAGCCCCTCTTCTGGGGCTCTCGACGTCACAATGCCCACAAAGTAAGTATGGGCCCCACGGGCCCTCCGTGCAGCCACAGGGGGCGGGCACCGACTGTGTGCCCCGACTTCACCCCCCCACCAAGGCAAGGCTGAGCCCCACTCACCAGGCTCACTGACGACTCCGCTCTTTAGGGCCACACTCAAGTCCCTCTGACTGCAGCTCCGATGACCTGCACAGGGACACGGCGAACTCCAGCAGGACTCTTCTCTCCCCCCGACTGGGGAGGCTTCCACGGCCCACCGGGGATGCAGCAGGAATCCCAGGCGGTGGGGGCAGGTGCCAACAATGCGCCTCGGGCCCCCCCTTCCGCCTCACTCCTGGGCAGCTGAGCTTGCGGGGCGCTCTTCACCTCGCGAGAGCCCCGCCCACCAGGACACCGTTCGGGTCTTCACCCGGGCCCCCTCCTGGGACCCGGGACTCTCAGGCACAGCTCACGGGGCTCCCCCTCCACCACGGGAGCCCCACCGGTGACCAACGGCACTTCCGCTGCCTCTCCTCGCTCTTCACCCGGGTCCCGCTCCTGGGGCCCGTGACTTCATGGACGACACGCGGGGTCCTCCCTTCCAACTGGGAGCCCCGCGCGTCACTTTCTCGCCAGGGGGGAGGCGGGGTAGGCTCCCGCTCTCCCAGGACTCTCCGGCCGGCTTCCGGCTGCGCTTGGGCTCTCCCGGACTCACGGGCGCCCCCTCAGCAACGCCAGTCCTTCCTGCCTAGGCCCCGCCCACGCCAGGCAGTCTCCACACCTTCCGGGTCGCCGCGGGCAGCGCGGCGGCTCTTCTCTTTTCGTTGGCCACAGGCTGCGGCGGTGAAGTTAGTGGCTCTGAAGTGCGGGGTGGGCTCCCACGGACTTCAGTAAGCACCATGTCGCGGGGTGGGCACCCGCCTTAATTTTCCTCGGCACCAGTGCGCACACACGCGGGGTGGGCTCCAGTTATCTCCACAAGCATAGAGTGGGGTAGGCACCCGCTAAAGGCGGCATCACGCGGGGTGGGCTCCCGCTCCGATTTTAAATCATCTCGATGGTGCCAGAACCATGGGGTGGGCTCCCACGGGTTCCAATGTGCCCAAAACGTCACTGCTGCACAGGGGAAGCGGAATGCAGCGCCCACCAGACACTAGGGAGCAGGTAGCTGGGATTGCAGCACTCACCAGCAGAGCACAGTCCAGTAAAATGTAGCGCTCACCGGATATAGCGCTCTCCTTCCACAGGCAGCTTGTATATAGCGCTCTCTCTCCGCAGGGACTGCAGTCAGGGTCCCACAAGGTGCTTTCTGGTTACTGCGCCCTTGGTTGAGGGTTTCTTGAGGTGGGGGAAGTTGAGTTGGTGGCTGAAGGCGGACTAATTAGTCTCTGCAGGTCGTCCCTGGGTTCTCCTCCCGCCGGGCCAGATCAGTGGGTTAGTTCAGGATCCCTCACTCAAATTAAAAGGCAGCGCCTAAGCCCTGTCACTTCCAGTGGCATAGGTCCCTGACTAGACCCTACCGCCTAAAACTCCTGCATAGGTTCCTCCAGGTCAGCGTCACCCCAACTATAGTTTTCCCTCGCCTTGTGGACAGTAGGGGGGTGTAGGCAAGCTCAGGGCCCAGCACACAGGCCCATGTGGCGGTAAACCCTGGCAGCAGGTCCCCTCTCTCTTAGGTCCACCCTCTGACTGAGCACATGGCAGCCCAACTCTGCCCTTTATACGCCCCTCACCCCACCTTCCAGACAGTGCCAGAAGCTTCTAGAAGCGTCTGGGGAGACTGGCTCTAACTGGCCTAGGGGGAGGGGTAGAGCACCCTGGGTGCCAGGCTTCCCTCCAAAAGCTGGGGTTGCTGGGAAATAACAACTAGACTGGTAACCCAGCTCAGTCAGTCGGCACAACCACACAGCTATGGCATCCATTTTAAAAGCTTTAGGTGTAAATGGGAAAACTCAGTCTGCGTACATCTTTGAACAGTATTCAATATTTGCATTTCCATAACATGCGATTTCCCATAAAAGCGAAAAATTTCAGGGAAAAAGGGCCAAGTCCAACACATAGGGAAAGCGACAATGGGCCGAGCAAGAAACACACAACAGTGGCTTCACCTTTCAAGCTTGCCTTCTGGGTTCACACCCCGTCTGGCCGTCCTGCCAGAAGATCACGCCTCTTCCCCTGGGCAGGTCCTTCGTTCCCCTTCCTGACAGTTCTTCTCACCTCTCCCTCGGAGGGTAGCAGGCTGTCTCGAGGACAGCAGTTGTGTGCAACCAAAGACGGTTACTGGAAAGTTTTGGGTAACAAAGTGACAACTTTCTAGAAATTGCCATTTATAAAATAGTTACATTAAACTCAGCTTGCTCATTAAGTTAGATTTAATGCAGTGATTCTTTTGATACCTTAAAGCTTCAACTTTAGTAGTCCCATTTGGAAGTTAGCAATACTGAGTTGTCAGTGTGTAACTCCATACTAACCAATGAGGCTACTAGTCTTAATAGAGTGAAAACAACAATGCAAGGGTTTTTGCTGTCAGGACATGTAGACCATAACGGATATCCTTCTCTTTAACCCCTTTAGTGCCACGCCCTTTCCCCCTCCTGTGCCAGGCATTGCATTAGTGGGTGGGGTTCATGACGAGATAGTCTCGTCATGGGCACAGCGCGACCGTGCTCCATGACGAGACTATCTCGTCATGGGCACAGAAGAGGTTAATATAATGCACCCTGCCTTTGAGGCTCGTTAGACCTACCTTAGGTATGAATTACAAATATTAAAAAAGAAGGTTTGGGCTTTGACACAGATTGAAATGGCAGAGTAGAGTTAGCAGTTTTAAAGCTGCTCTGCCAGCCTGCATTGGCATGTGTGAGAGAGATGTTATAGCTGGTCATACTCGTGGTGGCACAATAAGTGTTGCAGTCCATGAGGAACACTTAACATATGGACCCTGGTACATCGGGTGTCATACATTAGGGACCAATGTATTAGTAAATGTATACCAATTGTAGATAAGCCAATTAAACATGCACTTTTAAGGGCCAAAGTACATGCACCGAGGCCTGGAAGGCAGGCTCCACAGGCACTACAGAGTCATTACACAGCACTAACTCCAGCAACAGCAGGACAAAAAGTACACTGGGAGCCTGCAAAAAGACTCTCTCGCACTTAACTATATAATTAAGCATTGCTTTTGTTCTTTTACTACAAATAAACGAACAGTATAGCATTTCACCTACTCATGAAATAAAAATAAATCTTAAAAAAAATAACAATGATAATAAACAGCATATTGCGTGTTACGGATCTTCATACGCCATGATGTTTTCTCATGAGAATTAGTCAGGTTAGTCACGATGCATTGTGGCTATAACATGGTTTTTTGTCACAGTAAGAAATGTTTGAATCTTGCTTTGTTGTAGCAAATAACGTGTTATTGCACATTTATTTTCACAGGTGTGTGTCTACATGTGTGCATATAAATTCATGTTACAAGTAGTCTTTTTAAAAAGGACAAACAGTTGTCATGGCGAGGGAATCTTAGAAAGAGAGCGAATGGGGTAAAATGGACTTTAAAAAGCTCTTGATCTGACACCATGGCGAAGATGATCTTTGCCTTTATACTTTCGACAATTATGCACATAATTATATTTACCAGTCACGTACCCCTGTGCAGAGCAAGACTACAATGTTTATAATATGAAGACATTGTCAAATAATAGAATAGGTAAGGTGAAAGAGAGGACTCTTAATTTGAATTTATCTTCTGGATTCACTTTTGTATCCATTCTATCTCCCAAATGCTGATATATTTCAAGTCCCCTTGCTTCACTACTATTCCACATTCTAGGCTATGAGTTTTCTACAATGAACGGATTCTCTGATTATTTTACAATATCTACATTCTTGTGAAGCTTTTGCAATGTTTGCCACAATTAATTCTCTCTAAAAAGGTTACCTGAGTGAAGCTTTTTCTAGATTCAGAACAACGAAAAGGTTTCTCATCAGTATGGATTCTCTGACAGTGATATCTTATCAGTAAAGCTTTCCCCACATTCTGTGCATGAATAGGGTTTCTCACCAGTGTGGGTTATAAGATGTCTTAAGACACCTTGCTTCTTAGTGAAGCCTCTCCCACATTCAGAACACCTATGCGGTTTCTCACCAGTATAGATTCGCTGATGCTTCAACAGCGTAGCCTGCTCAGTAAAGCTTTTCCCGCATTCTGTACATTGATAGGGTTTCTCACCAATATGGGTTCTCTGATGTACTAACAAATTGTTCTTCAGAGTAAAGCTTTTGCCGCATTCTATGCAATGATAGGGTTTCTCACCAGTAGGGATTCTCTGATGGTTCAACAGCTTACTTGTGTCACTACACCTTTTCCCGCATTCTGTACACTGATAGGGTTTCTCATCAGTGTGGATTCTCTGATGTATTAACAAACTGCTTTTCAGAGTAAAGCTTTTCTCGCATTCTGAGCAATGATAGGGTTTCTCACCAGTGTGGATTCTCTGATGATTCCCAAGCGTACTCTTCCGAGTAAAGCTTTTCCTGCATTCTGTGCAATTATAGGGTTTCTCACCAGTATGAATTCTCTGATGGGTCAACAGAGTCCTCTGCTCAGTAAAGCTTTTCCCGCATTCTGTACAATGATAGGGTTTCTCACCAGTATGGATTCTCTGATGATTCAACAGCGTACCCTTCAAAGCAAAGTTTTTCCCGCATTCTATGCAATGATAGGGTTTCTCACCAGTGTGGATTCTGTGATGTATTAACAAATTGCTTTTCTGGGTAAAGCTTTTCCCGCATTCTGTACAATGATAGGGTTTCTCATCAGTGTGGATTCTCTGATGTAGTAACAAACTGCTATTCAGAGTAAAGCTTTTCCTGCATTCTGTGCAATGATAGGGTTTCTCACCAGTGTGGATTCTCTGATGTTTTAACAAATTGCTTTTCAGAGTAAAGCTTTTCCCGCATTCTGTACACTGATAGGGGTTCTCACCAGTGTGGATTTGCTGATGTAGTAACAATTTGCTTGTCATAGTAAAGCTTTTCTCGCATCTGTGCAATGAGAGGGTTTTTCACCAGTATGGATTCTCTGATGATCGAACAGTGTGGTCTTCCGAGTGAATCTTTTTACACATTCTGTGCAGTGGAAGGGTTTCTCTCCAGTATGGACACTCTGGTGTTTCAACAAACTGTATGTCTTAATGAAGCTTTTCCCACATTCTGTATACCGATATGGTTTATAGGCGGAATTGCTTGTCTGATGCATCATCAGTGTGCCGCTCTCTCTGAAGCATTTCCTATATTCTGTACAGTGACAGGGCTTCTAACAAGTATGGGTACTCTGATGAGTGTACTGTAGCTATTCAAAGTGAAGATTTTCTCACAATCATTACACTGATAGGGTTCCTCACCAGTTTACATTATCTTATGATTCACCAGTGTGCCCTTTTCAATTAATCTTTTTGCACTTTCTGTACAGTCACATGGTTTCTAACCAGTATGGACTATTTAGCAACTGTGATTTCTTCTCAGCAAAGTGTTTCTCACATTCATTACAGTTATAAGGTTTCTCATCAGCATGGATTATCTGTTGCTTCACCAGTGTGCCTTTCTCAGTGAAGCTTTTCCCACAATCTGTACAATTCTAGCGCTCATCACCTGTATGAACTCTCTGGTCTCTCAACAGCTTCTTTAGTTTAGTGAAGCTTTTACCACATTCCGTACACTAGTTTGACCTATCCTCAGAATTAACTATTTGATGCCTGTGAAGCGAAGTGCCCTCAGTGCAGGTTTATCCACATTCCATATACAGGTAGATTTTCTCCCCTGTAAGCAATCTCTGATATTTCAACAGAAATGTTGTGGGGGTCACGCTTTTTCACACTCCTTACACAGGTATGACCCATCCTCAGGATATTCAGATTAACTGCTCTAATTTCACATTAGAACTACAATTGTGGAATTTCTCAGTGGCACTTTTGTACCAATCTGCACTAGTTTTGTTTCTCACTAGAATAGAACATCTGAGGTAATTATCATAGGTACAATTTCAGAGCAAAGGTTTTCCCACGCGGTATATTCAAAGACATGACCTCCTGTGTGGATCTTTGTAAACTGTCCATATAGATGAGCTGTGCATAAGTTTTATCACACGCTAGGTAGACCAATATTTTTCCCCTGAACGTATATCATAGGGTGTGTATACAGGCCCAACCTCAAGTTGAGAGTTTTCTCAGACTCTACACACTTATACGATTGATCATCTGGTGATACTACCAAGGGCTTTTCTTGTGCTGCTGCAGGTCTCTTCAAGTTCTTTGATTCTGTGAATGAGAAATAAATCTCTGTCAGGGTGGGAATGAAATCAGGTAGCGGTTTTCACCAAAGAGACTATAAAAATAGTGAAACTGGATGAGGAAACGTGATTTTGAAGGGGAGCGGCACAGAAGGAGGGACATTAAAAACAGTGAGGTCTACACTTGAGATATTAAGGTTTAATGTCACAGAGCATAAATGTAAAGTACAGTTTTCTGATTGTAACTGGTGAACTAGTTGAATCAGTTGGTGCCTCCGCCAATCAGATAAGAAATGGTCAGAAATGTTCAGTTTTGAAAAACTTGGTGCCCCTCAGACTTGACTCTGAATTGGTTGCTTGCCCAGCTACAGCACCAGTACCAGTACTCCGAAAACAGACCCATAACTTCTAGAAGAGTATGTGAACAGTACCTGCACTGACTCAGACTCCAAATACCAGATCACTGGAAGCGCCACTGGAACCACCCCAGGACCTTATTGACTTAGTGAAGTAAACTTCCATAATGAAATTAATAATGGATTACTTCTCTGAGCTAATTAGCAGTATTTCAATTTTAAGGAGAGGTTTCATGCCATTTCAGAGCCACAATTTGCTAACGCAAGTTAGTTATCTCCCACAAAGCATCAATGTGAGGACATGTCATTCCATTTCAAAAATTCAATTAGAGGTTTGCCGCAGAATCTTTCTCCTCTTGTACTCTGACCCTGACTGGATAAGGAAGCATAAATCAACCAACAGGGAATAGACACAGACAACTGGTCTCTGGAGGAATATATTATATATTTATTAACACACTACTAGTAAAAGACACACATCAGTGAATCATAAATCACATACACATACATGGGAGTACAAAGCCAACAATCATTTGTGCTCCCAACACGGGCGCCCTACCTCACAGAGCATAGTGTGTGATCCAAGACATAACTGAGAACAACAAGAGAGAGAGGGTTAAGCCATACTCTTAGTCCCCCTGTATCATAAGAAATAACAACAAAAGAGTATGAAAAAATGAGAAAAATAAATGGACAATAATTATCCTAAAATAAGGAAGAGGTGCCAGGAAGCAGATCAATCAGATGTGAAAAATAGAACCCTCACTCACCAACATAGTTGGTGACATGCTTCATCATGGGGTTCCACCAGGGGTGCCTTGTGCACCTCCGGTGTGCTTCGACGATTTGTTAGACAATGTGGTCCATACAATTGTGTGACTAACACTAATGTTCAACAGCTCCAAGTTTTGATCGAGAGCAAACAAGTAACATCGGTTCTGTTTAATTATTTATTTTGAATCTTGTCAAAAAAGTACTCAGCTGGACCATTAGACCAACGAGTCGTCATAAAAATACTGTTACGAAATAAGTGTAAATCACATTTAGACTAGGCACTATTAACAAAATCATATTGCAAAAGCAGGAAAACAACAGGAGCTTACGCGTATGTAGAAAGGAGTAGGCTCCTTAGGCAAGTAGGTGGGTGGCGGGACTACAGAACAGCTATAATGGAAAAAGAAACGGAAAGCTCACACTTAACCCGTTATTCCATTAAACAAGAAGTACCGCTCAACACATTTGTTCGTAAATATAACTATCGGGCGGTACTTACATCATCCAAGTCCTCTGCCCGGTTCTTCAACCTAAATGTACCACCGAGCCCGGAGTCAAATAAAGTGCAGGGCGTTCGGGTTTAAATAAAGCAAGCCAACGAAATGGCGGGAAGTCTCAAATAATCCCTGTAAGCCGGATCTCGCAATGCGTCAGCGGCATCAACAGGGAGGAAGGACCAAACCGCTGGTTGTCAGGAAAGGCTAGACCGCAAAACTACACTTCCGCGATTAAAAACTTTACTCGATAATCAGGGCGCAGACAAATCACAACAGACAGGGAAGTGTAAAGAACAGAGCCGCAATAAAGACACCAACAAAAGCGGCCAAGACCTAGATATTGAAGCACCTATCAATACAGTATGTAGTAGTTAGGGTGGAAAAGCAGTTATAGATCCAGTTGGAAACCATAACGGTATACAGTTATAAACCCTGTTGGTGTCCAGTTGTAAACCCTGTTTAGAACCAACGGGGTATATAAACAATCTCATTTGTGTCAGAATGGAGCTAGATGGATAAAATACAGAGAGTATTTAACAGACTCCATTCAAAATGGTACACATAACAAGATAAACTAAAAAAATCAGTTAATGACATTAGTTATTACGCCTCAAGACTGTTACCCACGAGATATTATCGTTTAGACCCACCAAGTTTGTTGATAAGCGGTAAATCCAGCGTTGTTCTTTTTCAAACAATAAGGATGGTTTCACTTGTTCAATGATAGTCCAATGTAGATCATCCACAGTGTGGTTTAAACGCAAAAAGTGCCGAGTCAATTTGGTCATGCTTTTTTTACACCGGATATTACTCCGATGTTCTCCAATGCGAAATTTAACCTTGCGTGTGGTCATCCCCACATATCTCAAATTGCATGGACATGTGATCAAATAGACCACGTCAGTTGTGTTACAATTTGTGTGGCTCCTTTGTGTCCAGATTTTGTCAGTTTCCAAAGCCAAAGTTTTAGTGGTGGAGGTAAGATGACAAATACCACATGGATAATGACCTAGAATAGGTGGTAGGCCCCACGCATTAAGGACAGAGATTTCGGTGGAAATGTTCGAATTTCGTGGTCTAGTGTGAACCAATGAATCCTTCAAACTCGTAGCTTTTTTATACGAGAATAATGGTTTATCCCATTTGATATTATTGCTCTCCAGTATTCGCCAATGTTTTCTGATAGATTTCGAAATGGTGTTGGAGGCAACATTATAGGTAGTCACACACGTGAGTGGGATGTCTCTGACGTGTTTGGGATAGTCTTGCAATAGAATTTCTCTAGGCTGATTCCAAGCCCTCTTGCAACTCATTGTCAGGATTCTTTCAGGATAACCCCTCTGTTTCAATTTTTGTGTTAATTCCTTAGACTGCATACGAAAATCATCCACCTTACTACAATTGCGTCGAATACGCAAAAATTGGCCGCAAGGTAAATTTTCCCGCAATGGTCGTGGGTGAAAGCTGGAAAAAGTCAAAAGGTTATTCTTGGCAGTGGGTTTATAGTATGTTTTTGTCAACAATGCCCCATCTATTTTGGTAACAACCACATCCAAGAATACCATCTCGTTACTGCTGAACGTATGGGTGAACAGCAAATTTGGATCACAAGTATTGATCCAGGACAAAAAATTAAGTAAGATGTTCTCAGGACCCTGCCAGATGATAAAAATATCATCTATATACCTCTTCCAAAAGGATAGTTATATTTACGAACAATTGTGTTGAGCGGTGTTAGACCTGTCAGCCCTTTGGGTGGTCCCTCCTCATCATTATTTATTTTGTCCCACTTTTGCCTCAAACCCTGTTAGAATCTTTCCTTTTTGGGAACCACCAGACTTTTTAGTGTTGATGCAGGGTCAGGGAGCCATTTTCCCTACCCCTGGAACTTCTGTCTGAGGGCCTGAGACACAAAATGGAGGCCACCTGTGACATCATCAGAGCCCACTGGAGATTTCCAGAACCTTCTGCAACATTCTAGAACCCTGTGACAGAGGGAGGCAGTTTAGAATGTTGGGAGGCCATCTCAGAGTGGCAGTTGGCATCTGACTAGAGAGGAGAGAGGACCAGTTCAGGAGGAGGTCGGAGTAAGGCAGCAGGGGTGGAAACCAGTGCTTGGAGTGGGGTCCAGAAACCCACCCTTGATGCTAGTCCCTACTGACCAAGCCCAGCCTAGAGCCCTGTGTGGGACCAAGACCAGAAAAACCATCTTAAGGACCTAAATATTGTGAAGGGGCCTTAAAGAAGAAGACCAGCAAGCTCCTGACCTGTTTAGCGGTGTCGTCCTGGAGTCCTGACGTCGAGAAGCCTGGAGACCTGAGGCCTGAGGTGGAGAAGCGACGCTGACAGAAAGCAGACGTCGTACCCGGAGCCGTCAGAGGTCGAGTGAGGGCGCCGACGGAGGTCGTGGAGAGGCACCGGAGGTCGAGTAAGGAGTCACCTGAGGTCGAGGTGAAGCGCGCCGGAGGTTGGGAGTGGAGATCGCACTCCGGAGTCGCCGGAGATCGAGGTGAAGCGCGCCGGAGGTCGGGAGTGGAGATCGCACTCCGGAGACGCCGGAATCTGAGGTGAAGCGCGCCGGAGGTCGGGAGTGGAGGTCGCACTCCGGAGACACCCGGAAGCGGGGAGACCGTGACCCTGCGACGCCGGAAGGCGACATCGAGCCGGAGCAGCCCAGCGACATCGAGCCGAGGCCGCCCAGCGACATCGATCCGGAACAGCCCAGCGACATCGAGCCGAGGCCGCCCAGCGACATCGATCCGGAACAGCCCAGCGACATCGAGCCGAGGCCGCCCAGCGACATCGATCCGGAACAGCCCAGCGACATCGATCCGAAGCCGCCCAGCGACACCGAACCGGAGCCGCACAGCGACATCGAGCCGAAGCCGCCTCACGACATCGACGGCGCCGAGCGGAGCCGATCATCGTGAAAAGGGCAGTAAGTGGTAGAGGGGGCATCTGAGGCCCTGTGGAGCCCTAAAAGACCATTCTAGGGGCTAGAGGGGTGTTAGAACCAGCCTGGGAGTGCCAGGGGTGAACTGAGACTGGTGCAGTGACCTCTGTGAGGGGTTGTGTATTTTGGGAGAGACAGATCCTTAGGTTACCCTTATTCTACCTCAGTTCAGGCCCAGCCTTGACCAATCTAGGTGGGACACCCCCCCATGTCAACCAAATGACCACAAGCTGTACTTGGGCATAGTAAAACCAAACTACCTCAGGAAAGTGATGTGAACTGTAATTGTCATTAATTGTGTTATTTAAGTTACTGAAGGTGCTTTATTTATTGACTGTATTTATTGTCTGACCGTATTTATTCCTGCATTGTATTTATTGTCTGACAGTATTTATTAGCCATTGGTATTTATTGCACCCCTATTTATTCCTTGCTTATTTATGACCTGATCCTATTTATTGAAATCCCACTGTGGTATTATTTATTTGACCTGCTATTTTCAAGTAAAGTCTTATAGTGTTGTATGTATGTTTTGAACCCTGCAACTAAGAGAAAATAAGATAAAGACAAACTACTTTCTTTCATAATTTTTACGGTGTAGTGTCGTTTTTGGAACGGATGAACGCATGGTTATTGTGAGGGTGTGACGTACGCTTAACACGGTGCCTGACCCCCAACCGCTCGAGCCAAGCTACCATTGTGCTGGGAACCTGGTGACTGCTAACCCGGTTGCCCGGTTTCCAACATAAAATTGGTGTTCAGTGGTGGGATTGAGCTGTGCTTGCGTCCACCCGACAATAACTGTGGGTAGTCCATAGGCCTACACCGGGAGTTTTCTCCAAGCGGACTTCCTAATTTTGAGTTTTGTTTTTTCCAAATTTACTTCTGGTGGTGGGAGGAGGTACTACAAAAGGCACCCCCCTGCATAGCTTCTGTAAGCAACTGTCTTCTATCCTGAGTGGGCAAAATGGAGTTTGTACTGGAGGATGTGGAAACTTATACTGTGGCCCAACTCAGGGAGTTTTGTGAGCGAGAGGGGGTGTTTTGTCCCCAAGGTGCAAAGAAGGGTGAGCTCCAAACCAGCTTGAGGGCTTGGGGGGAGGCACGACGAGAAAGTAAGGCTGAAAAGGAGGACAGGGATGGAGAGACTGACCGCGAGGGGGCTGGTTTATACCAACCTGAGGTGGGGAACCTAGTAGAGGGGCCCAGAACACTTTCAAGGAAGGGCAGCAGTGTCTCTAGTGGCGGCTTATCAGAAGTAGAATTAACTGACCGGAGGGAGAAAAGACAGCTCACATGGAAGTTGGCGGAGCTGGAGAAAGAGAAGGAGGAACGGAGGATGGCTCACGAGTTGAGGCTCAAGGAGATAGATCTCCAGATCCTACGAGTCGGGGCACAAACTGTTCCTAATGGTGGCAGCAAAGACAAAGAAATCACCAGGGAACCCAAACCCTATCTGCCAAAAGACATAGTAGCTAGCTATAGTGCAGGGGATGATATCGCCAAGTGGCTAGCGGCCTATGAGGTCTCTTTAAGAGCCCATGGGGTTCCAGAGAAGTATTGGGGAGGGGGATTGTATAAATACATGCCTCCAGCTGGTAGGGATACATTATTGGCCCTGGAGCAGGATGAGCAGACCCACTACCCCACCATGAAAGTGGCGCTCGTGAGGAGGTTTGGACTAACACCCGAGAAGTATAGACAGAAGTTCCGGGGTAGCCACAAACTGGGCACACAGAATTGGGTGGATTTCCTGGACTATGCAAAGAAGGCATTAGAGGGTTGGATACAAGGCAGTGAGGTGAGGGACTATGAGGGGTTGTTTGATTTGATGTTGAAGGAACACCTGCTCGAAAAATGTTTCCCTGAACTGCGTCAACACCTGGTGGATAGCAAGCTGACCAATCCCCGGAAGCTTGCTGAGGAGGCGGACATTTGGGCTAGTACCCGGGTGTCCACAAGGGGGACTGGAGGGGACTCTCAAAGGACCGGACAGGGCGCCCCCCCAGAAGAAAGAGGGAGGGGAAAAGAAAACGGAGTTCTCTAAAGGCCCCCAAAATAGTTCCCAAGGGAAGGGAACGGGATTCACCCCTAGGGCTAACCCACCCAGAAACCCTAATCCTGGCCAGAGTCAGCAGCCAAGGGTTGTCCATTGCTTTGAGTGCGGTGGTGTCGGACACTATAGGGGAGATGTGAAGTGCCCGAAAAGACCACCCCCTCCCATCGGAGGAAAGGCCCCCGGAGTAGCTAGTGTAGTGCTCGGGGAGGAGATGCCCTTAGATAAGGGAAGGGAGTGGGCGGGTGTCACTTTAGTGTCCCTGGGAGAACGGGAGATGGTTCCTAAGATCCAGGTGCCCGCAAATACCACAAAGTATGGGCAGTGGGTCACCATCAACGGCCAAAGAGGGGAGGCTCTGAGAGACACAGGAGCCAGTATGACTATGGTACGTAGCCAACTGGTGTCTCCAGAGCAGGTGATTCCCCATGTACTCCACCCTGCCGCGATGGCTGACGGCAGAATGGGTCACTATCCGGTGGCCGAGGTTCCCTTTGAATGGGAAGGGGTTGCAGGGTCACTGCGAGTTGCCGTAAGCCCTGCCGTGCCAGTCGATTGTCTACTGGGGGAATGACATGGAGCATAATGCTTGGAAGGAGGTGGAATACCGGACTCATGCTGAGATGCTGGGTACACCTGACTGGGCCTGTGTCAGCACCAGGTCTGCGACTACCCGGAGGGGGAGTTCGTTTAGGCGGGAGCCTGTAACAAAGGCACCGCCGGCTGCCAACCAAGGGAAGAACCGAAGGCAGGAGGAGCCTGCCTCGGCATCCGCGCCCCGTGTGACGGATAGGCCACCGGAGGTGGTGGACCAGGAGTCCGCGGAGGGGGATGTTACCAACCTGGAGAACCTACCCATCCCGGCCGAGTGGCACGTGGAGGGAGGGCCGACCAGGGAGGAATTCTGCAAGGGCCAGAGGGAGTGTCCTACCCTTGAGGGACTGAGGCGACAGGGCGAAGCCCAGGCAGCAGGTAACGTTGAGGGGAACTACCACATTTACTGGGAGGATGGCCTCCTCTACAGTGAACCCAAGGCACCCATGCACGGATCGTCACGGGCCTTGGTTGTCCCTCAACGTTACCGAGCCTTCCTTCTGGAATTGGCTCATGAAATCCCCTTGGCAGGACACCTGGGGCAAGACAAGACCTTCGCCCGTCTTGTCCCACACTTTTATTGGCCTCAGATGAAAGTGTCGTCCGACACCTACTGCCGGACGTGTGTGTCTTGTCAAGCCAGTGGGAAAACAGGGGTGAAGCTGAAAGCTCCCCTGGAACCCCTTCCTGTCGTTAGCACCCCCTTTGAAAGGGTGGTCATCGACATTGTGGGACCGTTAGATCCGCCTACTACAGCTGGTCACAGGTTTATCCTGGTTCTGGTGGATCATGCCACACGGTACCCAGAGGCCATACCTCTGAGGACCATTACTGCACCTGTTGTGGCTAGGGCCCTGATGGGAATCTTTACCCGAGTGGGTTTTCCCAAGGAAGTTGTGTCCAACAGGGGGACCAACTTCATGTCAGCATACATGCGGGCGATGTGGAAGGAGTGTGGAGTGACCTACCGGTTCACCACTCCTTACCACCCCCAGACCAATGGTCTGGTAGAGAGGTTCAATAAGACCTTGAAAGGCATGATCAGAAGTCTGCCTGAAAGCCTGCGGAGGAAATGGGACGTCCTCCTACCCTGTCTATTGTTTTCCTACAGGGAAGTGCCACAGAAGGGAGTGGGCTTCAGCCCCTTCGAGCTTTTGTATGGGCACCCTGTGCGTGGACCTCTCAGCCTGGTGAGAGACGGATGGGAAAGAACTCCCAGAAAGCTTCCCCAGGACGTGGTGAGCTACATGCTGGCCTTCCGGAGCCAAATGGCTAAGTTGTGGAAGCAAGCTTCTGACAACTTGGAAGCCAGCCAAGCAGTGATGAAGGCGTGGTATGACCACAATGCTCACCCGGTGGAGTTGGAGCCTGGCCAGAAGGTGTGGGTGATCGAACCAGGAGAGCTTAGCGCCCTCTAGGATCGCTGGTTAGGACCCTTTGAGGTGTTGGAGAAGAAGGGTAAGGCTACCTACTTGGTGGACCTGAAGACCCCTCGTCAGCCCCTACGGGTGCTGCATGCCAACCGCCTCAAACCCCACCATGAGAGGCCCGAAGTCCTATTGTTAATGGTGACTGACGGAGCAGAGGACGTGGAAAGCGAGCCTCTCCCCGACTTATTTGCGTCTCAAGAAAAGGATGGGTTGGTGGAGGGAGTGATTCTCTCCCCGTCCCTAACTCCTGAACAGCAGGAGGACTGTCGCCAGGTCCTGGGGCAGTATTCTTCGTTGTTCTCCCTTGTTCCGGGTAGGACTCACCTGTGCGTCCATGATGTGGACACAGGAGACAGGCCACCTGTGAAGTCAAAGATCTACCGGATGACAGACAAGGTGAAGGCCAGCATTCACAGTGAAGTCACTAAGATACTGGAGCTAGGAGTGATTGAGCCTTCTAGCAGCCCCTGGTCCAGTCCGGTGGTACTAGTACCAAAAGCTGCACCACCGGGTGCCCAACCGGAACTGAGGTTCTGTGTGGACTACCGGGGACTGAACTCAGTAACCAAGACTGATGCTCATCCGATCCCGAGGGCGGATGAACTGATCGACCGGCTGGGAGCTGCCCAATATTTGAGTACCTTTGACCTTACATCCGGGTACTGGCAGATCTCTCTGACTGATGGAGCTAAGGAAAGGTCAGCCTTCTCCACGCCCAAGGGCCACTACCAGTTCTGCGTGATGCCCTTTGGGCTCAAGAACGCACCTGCCACGTTTCAGCGTCTGGTGAACCAGATCCTCGCCGGAATGGAGAGTTTCTCTGCTGCTTATCTGGACGACATTGCCGTCTTCAGTAACAGCTGGGAGGATCACTTGCGTCACCTGCAAACTGTTCTCCAGGCCCTGAAACAAGCTGGGTTAACGATCAAGGCCAGTAAATGCCAGATCGGGCAGGGGTCGGTAGTGTACCTTGGACACTTGGTGGGTAGGGGAGCGGTGCAGCCACTCCAGGCAAAAATCGAGGCAATCATGGCCTCGGAACCCCCCAAGACTCAGACTGAGGTCCGAGCTTTTCTGGGCCTCACAGGATATTACCGCCGCTTCGTGAAGGGGTATGGGACCATTGTGGCCCCCCTCACGGAGCTTACGTCCAAGAAACAACCTCGACGGGTAGTCTGGACGGAGGCTTGCCAGCAGGCCTTTGTGAAACTGAAGCAAGCCATGTGCGAGGCCCCGGTTTTAAGGGCCCCAGACTTTTCCAAGGAGTTCATTGTCCAGACGGATGCATCGGAACATGGCATTGGGGCAGTGTTATCGCAACTCAATGAAGAGGGTCTGGATCAACCCGTGGTCTTCCTATCCCGGAGACTACTTCCCAGGGAACAGAAGTGGAGTGCAATAGAGCGTGAAGCCTTTGCAGTGGTATGGGCTCTGAAGAAGTTGCGGCCATACCTGTTTGGCTCGCACTTCCTAGTTCAGACCGACCACAGACCCCTTCGTTGGCTGATGCAGATGAAGGGGGAGAATCCCAAGTTGCTAAGGTGGTCTATCTCCCTACAGGGAATGGACTTTCAGGTGGAACATCGGCCTGGAGTGGACCACGCCAATGCAGACGGTCTCTCAAGGTATTTCCGCCTTAGTGATGAGAACTACCAAGGGGTTGGGTAGCTCTCCCTACTTTCAGCTGGGGGGGGGACGTGTGTTAGACCTGTCAGCCCTTTGGGTGGTCCCTCCTCATCATTATTTATTTTGTCCCACTTTTGCCTCAAACCCTGTTAGAATTTTTCCTTTTTGGGAACCACCAGACTTTTTAGTGTTGATGCAGGGTCAGGGAGCCATTTTCCCTACCCCTGGAACTTCTGTCTGAGGGCCTGAGACACAAAATGGAGGCCACCTGTGACATCATCAGAGCCCACTGGAGATTTCCAGAACCTTCTGCAACATTCTAGAACCCTGTGACAGAGGGAGGCAGTTTAGAATGTTGGGAGGCCATCTCAGAGTGGCAGTTGGCATCTGACTAGAGAGGAGAGAGGACCAGTTCAGGAGGAGGTCGGAGTAAGGCAGCAGGGGTGGAAACCAGTGCTTGGAGTGGGGTCCAGAAACCCACCCTTGATGCTAGTCCCTACTGACCAAGCCCAGCCTAGAGCCCTGTGTGGGACCAAGACCAGAAAAACCATCTTAAGGACCTAAATATTGTGAAGGGGCCTTAAAGAAGAAGACCAGCAAGCTCCTGACCTGTTTAGCGGTGTCGTCCTGGAGTCCTGACGTCGAGAAGCCTGGAGACCTGAGGCCTGAGGTGGAGTAGCAACGCTGACAGAAAGCAGACGTCGTACCCGGAGCCGTCAGAGGTCGAGTGAGGGCGCCGACGGAGGTCGTGGAGAGGCACCGGAGGTCGAGTAAGGAGTCACCTGAGGTCGAGGTGAAGCGCGCCGGAGGTCGGGAGTGGAGATCGCACTCCGGAGTCGCCGGAGATCGAGGTGAAGCGCGCCGGAGGTCGGGAGTGGAGATCGCACTCCGGAGACGCCGGAATCTGAGGTGAAGCGCGCCGGAGGTCGGAAGTGGAGGTCGCACTCCGGAGACACCCGGAAGCGGGGAGACCGTGACCCTGCGACGCCGGAAGGCGACATCGAGCCGGAGCAGCCCAGCGACATCGAGCCGAGGCCGCCCAGCGACATCGATCCGGAACAGCCCAGCGACATCGAGCCGAGGCCGCCCAGCGACATCGATCCGGAACAGCCCAGCGACATCGATCCGAAGCCGCCCAGCGACACCGAACCGGAGCCGCCCAGCGACACCGAACCGGAGCCGCCCAGCGACATCGAGCCGGAGCCGCCTCACGACATCGACGGCGCCGAGCGGAGCCGATCATCGTGAAAAGGGCAGTAAGTGGTAGAGGGGGCATCTGAGGCCCTGTGGAGCCCTAAAAGACCATTCTAGGGGCTAGAGGGGTGTTAGAACCAGCCTGGGAGTGCCAGGGGTGAACTGAGACTGGTGCAGTGACCTCTGTGAGGGGTTGTGTATTTTGGGAGAGACAGATCCTTAGGTTACCCTTATTCTACCTCAGTTCAGGCCCAGCCTTGACCAATCTAGGTGGGACACCCCCCCATGTCAACCAAATGACCACAAGCTGTACTTGGGCATAGTAAAACCAAACTACCTCAGGAAAGTGATGTGAACTGTAATTGTCATTAATTGTGTTATTTAAGTTACTGAAGGTGCTTTATTTATTGACTGTATTTATTGTCTGACCGTATTTATTCCTGCATTGTATTTATTGTCTGACAGTATTTATTAGCCATTGGTATTTATTGCACCCCTATTTATTCCTTGCTTATTTATGACCTGATCCTATTTATTGAAATCCCACTGTGGTATTATTTATTTGACCTGCTATTTTCAAGTAAAGTCTTATAGTGTTGTATGTATGTTTTGAACCCTGCAACTAAGAGAAAATAAGATAAAGACAAACTACTTTCTTTCATAATTTTTACGGTGTAGTGTCGTTTTTGGAACGGATGAACGCATGGTTATTGTGAGGGTGTGACGTACGCTTAACACGGTGCCTGACCCCCAACCGCTCGAGCCAAGCTACCATTGTGCTGGGAACCTGGTGACTGCTAACCCGGTTGCCCGGTTTCCAACAAGCGGTACTTCTTGTTTAATGGAATAACGGGTTAAGTGTGAGCTTTCCGTTTCTTTTTCCATTATAGCTGTTCTGTAGTCCCGCCACCCACCTACTTGCCTAAGGAGCCTACTCCTTTCTACATACACGTAAGCTCCTGTTGTTTTCCTGCTTTTGCAATATGATTTTGTTAATAGTGCCTAGTCTAAATGGGATTTACACTTATTTCGTAACAGTATTTTTATGACGACTCGTTGGTCTAATGGTCCAGCTGAGTACTTTTTTGACAAGATTCAAAATAAATAATTAAACAGAACCGATGTTACTTGTTTGCTCTCGATCAAAACTTGGAGCTGTTGAACATTAGTGTTGGTCACACAATTGTATGGACCACATTGTCAAACTATGTTCTGTGCCATTATTGCATTCAATCTGAATTTGGTTACAATAATAAATTTCAGATTAGTATATACGTTGATACAACATATGCATATTTTTTTTACAGATACCCTTTCTGAGTTGTGGAAGGCCTGTATTGAACCTGTGAGTGTATCGGTTTTTTGCACCTGAGGTTAGGGTAAGCTTTAGTAAGCTTACACCGCCAAGGTGCTATTTTTATTTTTTCATTAGGTCCTGAAGAAAGCTTTGTAAGAGACAATTATAAGCTGAAACATGTCGACCAATATGACCAATATAGGATGCATCTGACCAATTCATTGTCAGTATTAATCATCCTTCACTGTTTTTAATGTGTTCAGGTTTCGTCACTATTAAATTTACCTGTGGACGAATCTTGACCTTTTAATTTTTTTTCCTTCTTTGCACTTACTAGTCACTTAAAACTTTCTAGTCTGATTTTTTGCTCCGCCCTAACAAAGCGTCGAAGCACACCGGAGGTGCACAAGGCACCCCTGGTGGAACCCCATGATGAAGCATGTCACCAACTATGTTGGTGAGTGAGGGTTCTATTTTTCACATCTGATTGATCTGCTTCCTGGCACCTCTTCCTTATTTTAGGATAATTATTGTCCATTTATTTTTCTCATTTTTTCATACTCTTTTGTTGTTATTTCTTGTGATCCAAGACAGCCAATGCCTGGTGTGAGAAGTTGGCCTGGTATGTGCTGTCTAATAATTAAAGGGGGCACCTTGCACCAGTCCAAACAACCCTTATGATGATTTAAGAGGTCAAAGATAACCTTAAAAAGCTATCCAAGGGGTGGCTGTGAAGAGCAGCCTTCGGGCTTAGTCTTGAAGGAATGTTAAGCATCTTGTTTACAAGAATGCAACCGTATAGTATTGGTTAAATGAAATGAGAACCACACAGTAGTTATAAAAATATGTATTTATTACATAACACTACCTAGTATGACACAGTATCTCCTATATATATATATAAAATCACAAAGCACACAATACTTAAGCACAGAAATGATAGTCACTAGCACTAATACACAGTAGGCCCCGGGGGGGGGGACCAAACCATATACTAAAATAGTGGTATAAGAATCACGACTCAAGTCAAGACAGGATCGAGAGGATGTAGAATCGCTGGGACTCCAAGGAACCACCCAAGGTGAGTAAGAAGGGACCCCATGGAGAACAGGTGCAGTGTGAGAACACAACTGCATGCTCCGTACAATTCTATGGGAAAGTCGCGGTTGAAGTTTTAAAGTTTAAAGACCTTTCCCAGTGGACTTCAAAGAAACCCCTTGGAAGTTAGGAGGTTGGAGAGCCACCCCATCTGTGCATACAGAGGTATCCAAGTTACCTATCCCAGGAAAGCCGGGTCCATAGGTCTGAAGTGGCTTCAGAAACCGCTGTCGAACCCAATGGTGGACTTCGAAGAAGAGCCGCTGTTGGAAGGAAGAAAAGTGTCTGTTGGAATCCAAAGGTGGATTCTTGCCAAAGAGTACATGAAAACAATGGTTTCTAGTTGATTTTACTTCTGAACGTTATTCATTAAGTCAAAATGTATATGCATGGTACACATAGAAATCAAATTGCATCCTAAATGTACTCCAATTCACTCTCAATTCAATTAAATATACATCTAAATATACATCCACAAAATGACAAACAAGCACCAAAGATAGCTCCAATAGTGACTGTTTAATTCCACAGTTATGATAACAGATCACTGTAAATAATGCTTCAAAACAGAAAAAAGGCTCGCTACAAAGGGAGTTTGAAGAAGAAGAGTGCTCGTGAATTAGAAGAGATGTATAGGGAGTGAAATCAAAAGGATACATTTAAACAATCAATTTCACTCAGTAATGTCCTTAGTACAGCACGGATCCCCCGGACTGCGCCTTGAATGCCAATTGAGATGCCATGGGTGATTTATTCCCCGGTGTTTGATTGGATCAACACTGCAGCCTTCTAATCAATCAACCAGTTTACTGAGGACATTACTAAGTGAAATTGATTGTTTAAATGTATCCTTTTGATTTACCTCCCTATACATCTGTTCTAATTCACAAGCACTCTTCTTCTTCACACTCCCCATGGAGCAACCATTTTTTCTGATTTGGAGCATTATTTACAGTGATCTGTTATAATAACTGTGAGATTAAACAGTCACTATTGGAGCTATCTTTGGTGCTTGTAAGTCATTTTGAGGATATATATTTAATTGAATTGAGAAAAAATTGGAGTACATTTAGGCTGCAATTTGATTTCTATGTGTACCATGACTATAAATTTTGACTTAATGAATAACGTTCAGAGGTAAAATCAACTAGAAACAGTTTAGGACCATTGTTTTCTATATTGAACATTACCCAGGTCCGTAGACTCTTATGGGTCACCCCATTATTTCATATTGGAAGAGTACATAGAAGCAGAGGGGACAGAATCTGGGTCACTCATGGGTGACCAGGGGCTCGGTAGAGGTATGCCCACCGATGTCGGGTGTTTCAGGTGCGTTGATGGAGTCCTTGACTCTGCAGCTATGGGGACCAGGAGACATCAAGGACAACCAGGAGCTGAATATGAGCTGTCCCATGAAGGATGTAGAGTGCTGAGGTGTCAGTGTCTGGCGGGAGCACCAACAGGTCTTGGAAACGGCAACGGACGCAGAAGGTCAAAGATGCTTACGGTTCGAACCATCAAGGTCCAGGGGACTCACCACAGCAAGGGGAGTCAGGGCAGTCCTGGAGCAACTAGGGGAGCCCAAGAAAAGCAAAGTTGACCCTCAAGTGGACTCACAGGCTGGAGGCACTGGAGTCGCAAGAGGACCTCAAGCGATTTCACCAAACAACAGCCTACGGAGCACTCGGTGCGAGGATGCCAGAGTTCTTGGTTGAAAATAGGGCCAGTGGTTGGGGATACTCTGAGCCCAATGCACTTGTTCGGGAAACGCCAACAAGCATATGCACCTGCAAATGTACGCGGTGCGCACCGGTTCGGGTATTGCAGCTCCCACAAGGGATTCGGACCTCAAACTTGGTGAGAGGGCAGCTCCGACCTCGCGGGGGGGGGTAGAAACCTACACATCCTGTGTTGCTGAGGCCTTCGGAGTCCATAGGAGCTCAGAGTCAGCAGAGCAGACAGCAGTGTTGCTGTGGATGTGAATGCAGGGGAGTGACTCCTTCACTCCAAGGGAGAAATCTTCGGTTGCTCTTGATGCTCCATAGATCTTGCACGGATTCTGTACGGTGCATGGGAACAGACAATGCAGCAGACTGAGTGGGAGACAAAGTCGGGCCCAAACGAAGTCCAGAGTGTCCAGACGGTCGAAGTCCAGTAGTTTCTAGTTCAGAATCTTGTCCACGTTGCCAAGACGCAAGATGACCGCGGCCTGAACGCGCTCCGCAAGCCGTAATACAAATCTGTCAGGAATTATGACTAATTAGCAGTTTTAACCGCACTCCGATACACGCACCTTCATGTTTAGCGACGGAGCTTCAGTTTGATGCCTTGAAGACTCGGTGAGGTTTTCTCGGTACACGAGGAGACTCTGCGGCCTGATTCGAGCTCCGAGGCCCTGGAGACGCGATCGGTGACGAGGTGAGCGGCACGTCGGAACCAGAGTCTCCCAACGTCACGGCAGAGCGAGGTATTTATCCTGAGTGTATGCTGGCCCAGGTTGCGGGGCTTGCGCGAGCGGCTCGGCTGTGCTCCCAGCAAGATTGCTAATCTGCACGGAGATCGGAGGCAGGGCGCTGCACTCGCCAAGTCCAGAGCAGGTGGTGACTACCTCTGGGCCTGAGACGACGCCGGAAACTGAAGGTGATCCCCGGTGAGGCCTGTACGAATCGGTGACAGCATATACAGATGCTGCGCACAGAGCAGAGAAACGAATCCAGAGACTTCTTGGAGGTACGGAGCGCGCTGCCTCTGGAACTTCTGGCGCTCATTGCCAACTGGGATATACAATCTGGGGTGAAACTCGGCAACTAAAAGCGGCTGGCCTTGTAGTGTCCACACGTGATATACCCCGACAAGGTCTAAGTCACTATTGCCAACTGAGTGAAGGGCGGAACTGCATTACCTGGAAGTGCGAACTGTGTGAATAGCTGATCTGCCCCTTACTCGCCCGCATTGAGAGTGTAAGCGACAAACACCTTGCTACATAAACTGATACGCAACAGGCCATTTTAGTGGCGTTTTTGCCCATGCTTACTCGCTCAAGGCAAAGGGGGTATTATGCCATAATTGACATACAGACAATAACCGTCTTCCGGCATAATCGCACAGGAGGCTGCTCCAAAACAAGGAGCCACGCGATCCCTACCGCCCTCACTAGCCTGAACTTACAGAAGGGGAATCGGCGGGTGGTGTCTTAGGATCTGCAAATCCAACCACTGCCTGAAAAAAAGTACCAAACAGAGGACTCGGGCAGGCGTCGTTTGCCCACCACACACAGTGCTTAGAATAAAACGTACTTGACAATGAGGTACAGAGGGATATCTCCCGCAACCATATCAGAATGGGCAAGGTAGATAAAACACAGCCCAAAGCTGCAATTTGAACTGCATAAATCACAGAGCAAAGAGACCTGCGATACCCATGTACCGGAAGATGATGAACCGGTGGGGGAACTGCGCTAAATCCTTGCAGCCATGCAAAAAAGCCTGTCCACTATTGACGGCAAGATTGACTCGTCTTACCGAATGGATTGAATGTCCGAGAGGCTAGATAAGCGTGCAGAGCGTCTCGACATGTCTGAAAGGCAAGTTACCGAGATCGAGGAAAGGCAAACAGAGGCAGACTCGGTACATACAGGACAAAACCGAAAACCTTGAAGCCAGGTCCAGAAAAAAGTAATATTAGAATCACTGGCCTTCCAGAATCAACGCCCACGGGCAATATGTAGGCATTCATCGAGAGGATGCTGGTTACGAGGCTAGGCCGCGACACCTTTTCCAGTATGTTCGTCATTGAGCGGGCTCACTTCTCTCTGGGGCCTAGACCTTCCCCGGGTGCACCGCCACGCCCCATTGTAGCTAAGCTGCTAAACTATAGAGACCGAGATGTGGCATTACAACAGGCAAGAGAAAAAAAGACTTACAATATGAGGGATCGGGGATCTCGTTATACCCGGACTTCACTATGAAAGTACAGGAGGCTAGGTGGCAATTTGCCCCCATGAAGACGAAGCTATGAGAACACAATCTGGAATATGCAAGGCTTTAGCCAGACAGACTCAGAGTCACCAGCATGGCAAATCTGAGATATTTCTGGATCCAAAGTCCCTTCAGAAAGCCCTCAAAGACTACCTGCAAGCAGTAGCAAGAAATGAAGAAGCAGAAAAACTATCGGAGGCAATGGGGGTGCTCTTGATGAGAATGACAGGCAAGTAGAATTGTCACGTCTTCACTACGACAAGCTACAGAACTGTGGAGGTGGTGCTCACATAGTGAGGACTGCTGCAAAGGGAACTAATCCTAGTTTTTAACAATGGGCAGGTCGCCATTATAATTTGTATTCCTCTACCTCCCGGGGTTTAGTATGGTTATACCTCAAATGATCTGGGTCTAGATGTGTGAAACTACCGACAGAAGCCAGACTACATTATAGGCTGGGCAGGAGTGGGTGGTGTTCGTAAAACACATTGAATTTATGTACTATTTTGCAGAATGCTAAATGTCCAATATTGGCTTAGATGGCTTGAACAGTTCCACACAGTAGTGGAGATTCAGGAGGTGAAAAAGGCAACATCTGTCCCCACGCGTAAGACACTAATCTGGCGGATTTCCAGTTGTTTGAGTTGGGGAAGGGAGGGGACCTCGTTCATGTCAAGTTGGGGTCGACAAGGCGTGGGAGGGGTAAGGGGGTTTTGTTGATACGAGGGAATGCACACAATGTACATATAGATAGCAGTAACACCAATGGGGAAGGGACAACACAAGATAAGAGATGGGGCAGAAAGACTGATTAAATAGGTTTAGATATAGCAGGTGAGAATTGTCATCATGTCAGGTCAGAACAGACAGATTAGTTTTCTCAAATGGAATGTCAGACGCCTCAACGACTTCAGAAAATTACATAAAGTGCTTGCATATTTCACTAGACATGGTGTGGACACAACGCTCCTACAAGAGACTCACTTACCTATAGACAGCAAACTACTTACACACAGGCGGCTACACAGCCGTTTTCACGCCTCTTGCTTTTCAACAAATGCTAGAGGGGTCCTCACATGGATCAACTCAAGACTGACATTACAACAGAAGACAGAGACAGACAAGGAGGGTAGATATATCATTTCGAGATGTAGGAGACGTGGTATGGACTTCCTAGTTGCGAACACATATGGCCCAAATTACGGCAATTCCCAATTTATCAGAGGCATACTGGATAGATTACAACAAAGCATTTCCATCCTGCTAATATGGGGTGGGGATTTTAACTGCACCCTAGACCCAGAGCTAGATCGTTCGGGGGCACCGCCAGGCACCCGTCTGCTACAGCCAAAACTATAATAGATACTATTTCTCAGTTGGACATGGTGGACGTATGTATGACGAGTGTGCTCTGCAGGGAAGGAAGGCTTTAGGTTTAAATCTTTTTATTTGGTGGTTTACAGAAAAAAACCATCACTGTGATACATGCATGATATCATGGGGTGTACATGCCCGGAGCAGCCACAGTGCTGTTGAAATGAGTGATCAGCAAAATGAACAACTGAACAGTGAACGAAAAAAGGAAACTTATACTACCCCTGTCTCCTCCCACCCCTTCCCTCGTCCACTGAGTCATCTGTGATCAGAAAGGAGGCCTATTCCGTGTCCGGTGGCTACGAGCCCTGGTCAGTTACTGTGTAAGGTTCGGAAAGGTGTAAGAGGCGTAGGCACCTTGGGCACGTTAATTCACGGAACTCTGAGACAAGAAGGGATAAAAATGGTTGCCAAAGTTCCCCAAAGGCTGCACCCTTTCCTGCTAAGGTGAGGGTCATCTTCTCCATCCCCAAGACATGCCACAAGCATTGTAGCTAACCTAAGAGAGTAGGGATAAGAGATTCTCAAGTGGATCAGAATGTTGGAAGGAAGTCTTTATACATTATTCTGCATCTCACAATCTGCACACAATAGATTATTGGTTTATTTCCAGAACACTACTCAGTTGCTTCTGTAATTGTAAGATACACCCACATTCATATTCTGATCACTCTCCTATACAAATACTTATTGAAAGTCTGCAGAACAGGCCAGCTCCATTCACGTGGCGGTTCCACCCATATTCATTACTAGACACAGTTTTTAAAACTAAAATATCGGAAAGTATTGAAACTTTCTTCGCACCCAATTTAGGCTCAGTCAGCAAGTTGCTACTATATGGGAAGCCTTTAAAGTTTACATTCGGGGGGATAGCTATAGCAAAGCACTCAGGAGTCCTTCAAACGCTACGAGGGAGACTAGAAACGCTCGAAAAGCGATTAATGGAGATTGAACACGAGGAACTAACGAGAAGGGAAGGTCTAAATAGCGAAGAATACAAAAAAAAGTTAGAAGAATTCCATGACGTCGCAGACAGTGAGATTAAGCACATGGGAAAGTACGCAACAGAGAAAATATACGGGGAGGGCAAGAGACTTGGGGTGACCTTGGCGGCATTGTAGAGTGGCAGAAGGGAGACTGCAGGGATCTCAGAGCTACACTTTGCGACGGGTAAGACACTTAGAGACCCGGCAGCCATAGCTGATAGATTTAGGCAATGCTACACTGAGCTGTATCGCTCCAAAGGGTCTACTGATAGCGCAGCCATATTAGAGTACCTAGAACATATCAAAAAGTCCCGTGGCTAGCAGATGTTCACAGGGAATACCTCATGAGACCCCTGGAATCATGGGAAATACTTACTGCTTTGATGACAATGCGATCGAGCAATGCACCCGGACTAGACAGCCTCACTGTAGCCTTTTACAAGGAATTTAAGGATATCCTCCAGCCACACTTGCCTACCCTCTTCGGGGAAATGGGTGAGAGCGGGATATGCCTCCCTCTATGTGGGAATCTATGATAGCGACACTTCTGAAACTGAATAAACCTGCTTATGAATGCTCATCGTACCGACCCCTATCGCTCCTCGAAGTCAATACTAAACTATTTGCCAAAGTATTGGTTAATCGCTTGTCCCCGCTGATCCCTCAACTGGTTGGTCCTGAGCAGGCCGGATTTGTTCCAGAGCGTACCCTGACATACAACTTACGTACGGTATTCGGAGCGATACAACACAGAAAGCCAGATATAAAGGCAGCAGTGGTCTACCTAGATGCGGAAAAGGCCTTTGATACCGTAGAGTGGCCTTTTATGATAGAAGTATTAAGGAGGATGGGCTTAGGGGAAGTCTTCTTACAATTTGTAACAGTATTAAATCCGATTAAAATTGCCAAAGGCACTCAACAGGGTTGCCCGTTATCCCGGTTACATTACGCCTTAGTAGCCAAACCCCTGGCCTGTGCCCTTAGAGACTACCATGGGCTTAGAGGAATCAGGTTCCATGGTTACAACTTGATTGTTTCCACATATGAGATGACACACTCTTGTACATCAGAAACCCTGAGGCAAACCTCTCCCCAGTTCTGAGAGAGGTGGTGCGTTACGGGGAATTTTCAGGTCTTAAGAAAAGTTGGACAAGATCTACCATTTTTCCACTGACCCCGGTCATGGAACCCATTGAGATGAACTTCCTTCTCACTTGGACGTTCGACTAGGTAAGATACCCGAGGATTCAGGTGCACAAGTCATCTAAAACGTTTTTCACAGAAAACTACGGGAAAGCTATTTCAAAATTGGAGGATGAGGTGGAGCATTGGATTAGCTTACCGCTGTCGCCTCTAGGCCATGTTTCCCTGATAAAAATGGTAGTGCTACCTAGATTTGTGTTCTTATTTCTCAATATACCCATGGTCCTTCCCTCACATTTCTTTAAGACTTAAGCCACTATTAGTTAAACTGGTATGGGCTGGTAAGCAGCCGCATGCTCAGTGGAACGTTCTCACCCTCCCTTACTCCATGGGAGGACTAGCGGCCCCAGATTTAGAGCTCTACTACAGGGTGGCACAAAGTATGCACGCCTACCACTGGATGACACCCTTCCACACCTAAAAATCGAAAGGGTGGCAGCCAGATCTGCTCCAATCCAGAGATTTTTTTAAAGCTCTGACTAGGAGAACAGGTATATTGGACTCTATTAATTCCACAATACACGCTTGGCACAATCTACTGAAGAGACAGGCGAGTACAATTTTGTACTCACCACTGACACCGCTGGAGTGGTGCCATTGGATACCAATCTGCGGAGAAAAAGAGGTAGTAGTGGCACTGGGTACGCTCCGGATAACTAAAATAGGTGAATTGCTTCATGATGGCGTGACTTGTAAGAGGGCAGAGATTGAAGCAGAAGGGCATAACGCGACGCCATTAGCGAGTTTTCACCACTATAGGGTAACGTATGCCCTCCGAGAACCACTTGGGGAGGATATGTTGGAGCCTCCAGAGTTTGCCCCCTTACAGTTTGTCCTGCGAGCACAGTTTCCGAATAAATTAGTGTCTATACTCTATGGTATGATGCAAGAGGAACGTAAACATGCATATACCAAGACGAGACTGGCATGGCAAAACGACCTAGGAGTGACTCTGGATGATGACACATGGCGTTATTGCTGTGAATCTATGCAACGCATCTCCCTGAATGGCAGATACCGACTTATACAGATTAAATATCTAAAAAAAATATATTATACCCCGGAGAGACTGCATAGATACGGACTACAGGGCACAGCTGAATGTGAGAGATGTAGTACAAACCCGGCGGGTTGTATGCAGCTAATTTCTGGAGGCCAATATTTTTTAAACTTAGTGACATTATAGGATTCACCCTTCCCCCGGACCCACCCCATGAGGCACTCTAGACGTTTGCAAAAGGATACGCGACCCCTGGTAGACATGGGCTTATTGATGGCGAAGCTCAGAGCAGTGATAAGAAGGACCAGGGGCCCTGTGAGGAGTCCCCTCTACACATCGCGGCACCCGAGGAGTGTATGGTGGCGGCTGCAATACGGCAAACAGGAAGTCGGGTTAGCAGTCTAGTAGACCAACCTGACGTTCCCAACGAGGCACCAATGGGAGTCGACCCAGGTGGAGCTATGGGGGATATGAAGGCAGAGCGGGGAACACCAGGGAGTGCAGCGAAAGAGGGAGACGTGAACGCGGAGAGAGAGACGAGCACCGAAGGAACAAACGAGGAAGAGGCGACGAAGGAGACGGAGTCCGGGGACAAACAGCACCCAGACAAGGAGGAGCAGTACACCGACGGCCGCTCCAGGAGCAACACGCTTGAGTCCAGCCCTCCAACGCTTGGAGAAGAAGCTGCGACTCCCTCCCCCACGGCCCAGGAGGGTCGTGGGTTAAGGCAAGTATCCGAGGCTAGGTTCTTTTCTCTGCGGTGCTGGTGGGCAGGGGTTGAAGCTCACAACCCTTTCCTTCACTAAGCCTCTCCCTTGCACTTAGGCACAACACGACAGGGACAACAGTGAAGGGTGCACTCCCCCCTAATATTTTTTTTGTAAACCCCAGATCAGATATCCGATTCTTGTTTTCTTTCTTTTTTGTGGTTTCACTCTACATCGTCCCCGTGACGTCCACTGACAAGCCCCCTTTTCACGAATATCTATCATCCCTTTCTCCCCCTTCGGCCGTAGCGGGGTGGCTAGGAAACGCCCCATTTGCACAGACCCCAATAGAGGGAGGCCCATAAAAAAGACCCAAGACACGTAGGGAAAAAAGGGCAGAAAGACTGAAATTCCGGTAGGCCTGTGAATGTTGTCCGCCCCCATTCTTGTCTCCCCAGAAGAACCCCAGGTACCCAGCCGAAACTTCCGAGCCGCCCAGAGGGATGACACCACCTTACAGCACGCCTGGAATCAATCACAGGAAGATGACCCGGGGAAGGTAGGCCCCATTTTGTGTGTAAAAAAAGGTTTATTGTATCGGGTAACAAGAGAAAAAGGGCACACCAAGGAACAGTTGTTAGTACCCCGGCCCTTCCGCGAATACATATTGAATCTTGCACATAACCAGGCAGGGGGTGGTCACTACGGGAAAGAACACACCATAAAATATCTTCTCCATAGGTTTTACTGGCCTGGGGTATACCAGGAGGTAGCGAAATACTGCACGTCTTGTGTCCAATGCCAGTTGTCTAACAACCATGTCCTCCCTCGGGCCCCCCTCCAACCACTGCCAATTATCGATATCCCGTTCCGACGGGCAGGCATGTACCTTGTAGGGCCACTGCCCCCTTCAGCGCGGGGCCACCAATACATACTGGTCCTAGTGGATTACGCCACAAGATACCCAGAAGCAATACCCCTAACCAGTACAACCACCATGGCCATCGCCCAGGCTATGGTCGTCTTCTTCTCCCGTGTAGGGTTTCCCCAGGAACTCTTAACCGATCAAGGTACACCGTTTATGTCTCGACAGATCTGTACGTTGTTCGGCATTAAGCAGATTTGAACAGCTGTATACCACCCACAAACCGACGGCTTGGTCGAGAGATATAAAAAAACAATAAAAACCATGCTAAGGAAAACCATAGAAAAGACGGGGAAGGACTGGGATCGGCAACTGCCCCTAGTGCTATTTGCTATCAGGACCCATGAGCAGAAGTCTATGGGTTTCCCCCCTTACAAATTGCTCTTCGGGCGACCACCCTGTACTCTTCTGGACACGGCAGTTGAGCAGTGGGTTGAAGAAGACGACGAGAGCAAACCGTTATTACAGTATAGCACAACACTGAGGGATACCTTAGTATCCCTGTGGGAAAAGGTCCACACAAATATGGAGAAAGCCCAGGTACAGCAAAAACGCTTCTATAACAAAAACACAAAAATAAGGGAATTTAACGTAGGAGATCTCGTCCTCATATTACTACCGTCCACCGAAAAGAAGCTGCTGGCCACATGGCAAGGGCCATACAAAATCCTGGATAAAGTAACTCCTGAATCTTATCGAGTGGCCGTCCCCCACAAAGCACAGACAGGACAAACCTATCATGTTAATCTTTTAAAAGCTTGGGAAGGACCCCTACCGACTACACCAGGTAAAAGCTCCCCCATACATCACATCTCGCTGGGTAGACACCTTGACATCCCGTCATTCACGTCGAACCTTGACCAGGCAGAATCCGTTCACATAGGCCCCCAACTCACAGAAGAACAAAAACAACAGCTATTGACCTTGTGTTCTTCCTTTTCAGATGTTATATCAGGTACACCAGGACGTACAGATCTGGTCGAACACCACATAGACATAGCAAACGCAAAACCGATTAGGTTAAGACCATATCGGATACCAGCTGCCAGAAGACAGGCCGTAAATTAAGAGATACAAGCAATGCTGACAGCAGACATCATTGAGCCCTCCCACAGTGCTTGGTCCTCCCCAATCATGCTGGTCCCCAAACCCGATGGGAGTATTAGGTTTTGTATGGATTTGACAAACTCCATCTCAAAGTTCGACGCCTACCCCATGCCCCAAGTGGACGAACTTATAGATCATCTAGGAGATGCCAGAGTGATGTCTACAATCAACCTCAACAAAGGATATTGGCAGATTCCAATGTCCCCTGATTCCAGAGAAAAGACTGCCTTCTCTACCCCTTTCGGACTGTTCCACTTCAAAATCCTCACCTTTGGGCTACACGGAGCCCCGGCAACCTTCCAACGGCTAATGGACATCCTACTGCGTGAACCCCACACCTACGCTGTAGCATATCTAGAGGATATCGTTGTCCATAGCCCCGATTGGGAGATGCACCTTGTGCATCTACGCAACATCCTACAGACACTGAAGAAGGCGGGTCTTACCATCAATCCCAAGAAAACTACCCTTGGTACCGACCATATTCGTTATCTCGGGTATGACATCCAAGACGGACAAATCAGGCCACAGATAGATAAACTAGAGGTAATAAACAACATACCCCGTCCCACTACAAAGAAAGAGGTCCGTTCCTTCCTTGGGCTCATAGGCTATTACCGCCGGTTCATACCTCAATTTGCAGCCCTTGCAAGCTCCCTCACCGACCTTCTCACACTAACCATGTCCAGGAAACCCCCCCACTGGTCATCCGCATAAGAGCATAGTTTTACACAACTCAAAAAGGCCATAAGTAACGCACCTGTACTCTTATGCCCAGATTACCAAAAGACCTTCGTGCTTCAAACCGATGCCTCAGGTAGGGGTCTAGGTGCAGTTCTCTCCCAACCCGACGAGGACGGGTTTCTCCGCCCTATCCTGTACCTGAGCCGCAAGCTATTCCCTAGGGAGACCCGTTATGCCACAATAGAACAGAAATGCTTAGCCATTAAATGGGCCATCGAAGCCCTCCAGTACCATCTGTTAGGACGTCAGTTCCTGTTATTAACTGATCACGCCCCATTGACTTGGCTCTCTCAAAACAAAGACTCCAACCCTAAAATTCTCTGTTGGTTCCTTGCCTTACAGCCCTTTTCTTTCCGGACCATGCACGCCCCAGGGCGACTAAAGACGAACGTTGAATTCCTCTCCCGACATCCAGCATCAGAATGGCCCACACGTCCATTCCAGGAGGAGAGGTATTGTGAGGAGTCCCCTCTACACATCACGGTACCCGAGGAGTGTATGGTGGCGGCCGCGATATGGCAAACAGGAAGTCGGGTTAGCAGTCTAGTAGACGAACCAGACGTTCCCAACGAGGCACCAATCGGAGTCGACCCAGGCGAAGCTACAGGGGATATGAAGGCGGAGCGGGGAACACCAGGGAGTGCAGCGAAAGAGGGAGATGCAAACGCGGAGAGAGAGACGAGCATCGAAGGACCAAACGAGGAAGAGTCAACGAAGGAGACGGAGTCCGGGGACGAACAGCACCCAGACAAGGAGGAGCAGTACATAGACGGCCGCTCCAGGAGCAACACGCTTGAGTCCAGCACTCCAACGCTTGGAGAAGAAGCTGACTCCCTCCCCCACGGCCAAGGAGGGTCGTGGGTTAAGGCAAGTACCAGAGGCTGGGTTCTTTTCTCTGCGGGGCTGGTGGGCAGGAGTTAAAGCTCACAACCCTTTCCTCCACTAAGCCTCTCCCTTGCACTTAGGCACAACACGACAGGAACAGTGAAGGGTGCACTTCCCCCCCTAATATTTTTTTTGTAAACCTCAGATCAGAGATCTGATTCTTGTTTTCTTTCTTTTTTTTGTTGTTGTTGTTTCTCTCTACATCGTCCCCGTGACGTCCACTGACAAGCCCCGTCTCCCGTCACCTCCCGAGGACGCCCAGTGAAACCAGACCACGTCCCTGTAACAAGAGAAGAAAAGAACCCCAAACAGGTCTTGAACTGTACTTTCCCCTATGCCCCGATTCAGCCCTGTACCAGGACCAGGAGGACACTAAGCAGGAAGCTATCATTTTTTTTTGTATTACTTACATCTCTTAAAATAAAATAAAATCTTCTCATACGAGTCCGCAAGAACGAAATCTCCCCAGTGTGTTCTTTTTAATAAATAACACTAAGTGGCCCGCTCCTACCAGTAACGGTCTTACAGGCCCCGACACCTACAATAGTGGAATGGACTAGGGATATGATTTATTGCAACACACAATCTGATCGATACAGTGAGCTGCTCCCCCATCAGAACCGCCCCAAGGGTTTCTGGAGTTTTGTTTCAGAGTTATGTAGCCAGCAGTGAGTCAGACACACCAGGATGAAGCGATCCAGTGCTGTTGTACACGGATTCTCAGGGGTTGAGGTCTTTGTTATCTCTTGGGTAAACCCGGCGTGCTTTTGGCCAAACATACATCAACTGCTGGGCACCCTTGTGCAATCTGAGGATGTTGAGATACAGAACAAAGTCCATTGTCGACACTGTAATGTCTGTATTGCTATATAGATTTCTTTTGCAAAGTGCCCCATCTCCAGTACGGTGGATTGTAATGTATAACATGATATGATCTATACTGATGTACACTGTGTAGGAGATAATTGTATGTATCTGTCTGGGGATGTTCCCCACCCTGTTTTACTAACTGAAGGATAAAAGCACCTAGTAGACCAAGCGGCAAATAGCCTAGTAGACACTTCCCACCTTCTTGTGACTGTAATCTGATCTTAAATATAGGGATTCATCACCAGAGAGAACAAGCGAGGAGGCAGAGGTATGCTGTACAATAGATGAGCAATATTATAAGCTAGGCACGCTAATTTAATACCAGGTGCAGAAAAAGTTGCACCCAAAAAGTTTTTTTGTCAGCAATAAGGGTACACATTTCTGGGTTGTGTCTAGTCATAGATCTTGTATTAAGTTATACACATTGAAGTGAAGCTTACTGATAGACAGAGACAGAAAACGGTCTGGGGTGGAAAAACAATTTGTGCAGAATCCCTTGCTTAGACTGCCAGCAAGTAGAGGCCCATTGTAAATGGAGAAGGTCTTCATATTTACGGGAATAATTTGAGGAGGGGGTGGGCAGAAGCTCCCATCCTGTGCCTGGATGCAGAAGGGATTGCCTTTCGAAAGTAGTCTTAATGCCGATTTACTTTTAGCACAAATATGTGTCAAGCGCGATACAGCACAAAACTCAGCACTTGGTCAGGCCTGTTCTTACCTAGTGGAGCAAGCACTAGGTGGGTTGTGGAGGGGAATGCTGTCTTTCAGACTGGCAGCAACGAGAAGACACTGATTGAGTGTGGTCCTACGGCAGTGAAAATAGAAGTGCACAGAGCGAACAGCAGCATTGGTTACCCTCAAATTAGTGGTGAGTAGTGCATGCCTTAGGGAGAAAGAAGTATTTTCTTGTAGGATCTTCTTTCTTTATGGCTATCGAGGCAATGCCTGCCTGTATTGTGGGGAGAAATGATTTGATTCAGAAGCATTTTCTTGCCAGCATCCTTGCCCGATGCTCAGGGAGTAATTAGTCACCTAGACGTTGCAGTGTGAATACAAGGGCTGTATGACACTATATCAAGAATAATAATAATGACCATCAGTGATATTCCATCGCCTGCACTGCATACCACTACCTTGTGGTGGTAAGTACATAGTTTCTGTTGACCCCGTTTAATACTGCCTGAATTCACACAATGTGCAACACCAGGGCTGTATAAAAAAACAAATTGTCGGGGCCTGGGTAATGCTGCAGAGCAGGAGCATCCCTGTTGGGACTGAGGACTCAGGATGTGCACATGCCGCAGACATTAGTTTTATCCTTATTGATCTGGATGGGCGAGGATCGAGTCCAGAGAGTTCCAAATTAAACTCCAATCAGTGATCTTTCTGGAATGGGGTCTGACGGATTAGTAACTTCATTGGCCCGCAGGTCAGTCAATTGTCTTCCTTCTTGGTGCTCGATAGGTGTCAGGCCAACGCCGCAGCGAGGCCTTTGCTTTAATCGCTGGATTTCGCACAATAAAGAGTTAAACACAAGGGTCCGTGCCGGCTAACGTAGACTTTGTTAAAGAGGAAGAGTGTGGGTAAGCACACGGCCTGAGCACACACATTGGTAGCCAAAATAGTGTTTTATTCCGTATGGGTACGGAGTAAACCTTAAGCAAGTATCCTTTCTGGGAAAGAGCGAAAGAAGGCATTGCAGTTTCCCACCAGACCTCCAGGTAGTCTCCCCTATTTGTTTCCAAAAAGTATACCGCTTCACAGTGGTGCTGGAACAATTTTCAGAGTGGGGTTGCTGCCATCAGTAGTACATCACGGACGTCAAAGGGATTGTGAAAAATGCAAGTGCCACAGAAAGTACAGCATAGGAATAATTTCAATTAAGCAGGAGAGTGGTTGGGGTGTGGTATTTAGCTGGTGGTGCATTTTGGAGCACAATGACGCAAATATAAAACTAAAACATGGCTTGGTAGCGCACTGTCGTTTACAGGTAGCACATTTTCCATTGAAGTGGCAACAAAATTCGCACTGAGGTAGGTTTACTGATGAAACTATTTAGCGCACAAATGATAATGTGTGGAAATTGGGTTTTAACAAATAATGTTATCATTTGCACATCACCAAATAAAGTGTCTTGATTTGTTTTGATCCTAACAAAATCTTGGTTTTCACCCAAAAATGAAAAGAAAAAAAAAGGGGCTAAAAGGCTAGTACCGGGAACACCGGGGACACAACAAAGCTTGCTTCTGAGGGGGTGGAATCATACCTCCCACAACAGTTTCCGGTGTGGGGGTATGATTCCAACATGTTTGACACCATGTACGATAGGGTTTGTTTCAGCCGGTTTAGAGTTGGTCATCAAGCGGTCGCATAATGCCACTCTATGTGTCCTAACTGGCTGCTTCACTAACAACCCGGGAGAATGGTCTCCATAGGCTGCAGGGATATCCTGCTCATGCAGTGGCACCCTCTCACTTAGAACCAAGCACCCTGCCTTCAGGATTGTTAAGGCCTGCTATAGGGGTGACTTGTAGGTTTTAAGTGTAGTGACCCTTAGATATAGTAAACCTATATCTTAAGTAAGTGGTGCAAGCACCAATTCACACAGGCTGCAATGGCAGGCTGTAGTTCCATTTTGCCTGGCCTCTCATGGGTGGCATAATACATGCTTCAGCCCATGGGCGGCCTCTGGGGTAGCTATCCTCTGGGTACCATATACTAGGGACTGATAAGTTATCCCAGTATCCAATCTGAAGTGCACCCAAGTACATACCAGTTTAGGGAGAAACTGATTAGCAGGATCTCAGTCAGACTAGTCAAAAAAGTGTCACATTTAGCAAAAAGTGGGGGTAACCATAAGAAGCAGATCCTACTTTCCTTCGCCTGGTACTGTGAGGAACAGTATAGAACATCCTTAGCTCCACCCCTACAATTCCAACAGAAACTCTGCTCCAAAAAATAGAAAGATCGACTTTAATAATCTCAAAAAAGTTTCTTTCTCCTCATTCAGTCATAACACTTATCATGCTTCCACTATGAAACCTCTAGTGTGCCTGCTAAGCAACTGTCGCGCTGCTGTGAAACACGTCTCTGACATTGCTGACCTCATCATTAACGATAAAGTGGATGTGGCAATTCTAACTGAATCTTGGCTTACCGAATCATCTTGCCCTTGTCTGGATCTACTGGTCCCTCCCAACTGCAATAGCATAAAACTTGACAGAATAAACATAATAGGGGGGAGATATTGCCTGCATTCACAGCTCTGACCACCAAAATATTCCGTTACACACTGACCCTCTTGATTCTTGTGAATACCTTCCTCTCCGTTAATACTACAGACAATCAAAATTGCACACTTCACACATTTTACCATCCCCCTGGCAGGAACGCTCGGTTTATGGACCACTTATGGAGATCATAACAACTAATTTGTCTCTTCACTCTAATGACATATTCCTTGGTAACTTTAATTTACATTGGGATGAATCTAAAGACAATTTAATCTATATCCGTAAAGATTTCCGGGTGACCTATCCTTCACACAAACCTGCTCTCTCCCTACCCATACCAAAGGTGCTACCTTAGATTGGATCATCTCCAGAGACAACGTTGTTAAAATAAGCTCAATTGATCCATGTGATTCGTCGGACCACCACCATAACATTTCAAATACTGTTCATAAAAAAAGAAAAAAACCTTGCAACCTCTCAAAAATAAACATTGGGTACGGAACACCAAAAACGTAGACAATGTAACTGATTGTACGCTGTGAGAGAGAGCTTCTCCCACCAGACAATTTGGGTAATGTGAAAGATCGCACTGATCACTATAACTCTACAATGTCCAACTTAATCAGCTCGACTGCTCCTCTAAAACTGAGAAGAATTCATGATAAAGATAAAAATCCATGGTTCAATGGATCGCTAAATGATGAAAGGAGAAACCTCAGACTCACTGAAAGGAAATGGAGGCATCAACCCACATCATCCCATTTACAGATTCTAAGAAAGACCAGAAACTCCTACAACAAAAGCATTCTCAGATCAAAAAAAGATTTATTTTGTACTGAACTTGACAATGCCAAAAACGGACTGCGTAAACTCTTTGAGCTGATAAAACATCAATCGAAGAGGCTTGCTAAAACCTCACATGAATCACCCGTAGCCCAAATCAGCTGCAAGGAATTCTCCACCTTTTTTTCATCCAAAGCCAACACCCTGGATATCGAACTACTGACAACTGCTGATGCACTCGCCTACTCGCATATTCTTTATCCTGAACCTCTTCATCCTCCAATGCCAAACTCCAAAAACGGAGTACGAAGGTCAGACTTCAAGCTATATGACCACAATGACATTGCTAAACCCACATTGTCCGTTAATCCTAATATTCACCACAATGATCCCCTCCCATCCAAATGCCTTCCGTTACTCCAATGTATCGTCCCCAGTTGGACCAACATAATCAATGCTTCCTTAACTCAAGGTTCCTTACCTGACTGCCTCAAGACTGGTCAAGTCTTCCCAATCTTAAAAAAAACATACAGGGAATCCTGCCGACCCAAACAATTTTATGCCTTTGACCCACCTTCCTCTTTTAGCCAAAGTACTAGAAAAAAGTCTGAAACAACAGCTGAGCCAACACATCCAGAAATTCAATTTGGTTGATGACTGCCAATCTGAGATTAGATCTAGTCACAATACCGAATCTGCAATTCTTCATATAGTAGACAACGCTCTTTTGGCTCTTGATCACAACAAAACCTGTGTACTAGTTCCTCTTGACTTGTCTACCGCATTTGACACTGTTAACCACGAAATACTGCTAGCCAGACTCGAAAACAGCATGGGGCTTTCAGGTTGGACTGGTTTAAATCCTTCTTGCGGAACAGAACCCAAAGATATTTGGTCAACCATGATGTATGTATCCTTCCACAAGGCTCTACTCTCTCCCCTTCACTGTTTAACCTTTATGTCGAACCACTCACCGATACCCTCCAGCATACTAACACCTCCTACCACATGTATGCGGATGATACCCAGATTTACATGAAAATCTCATCTCTGGAGGAGATCAAGTCAATGGATGATGCCTTAAAGCTGACATTACATTGGCTAACCTGTAATAATCTTAAACTCAATCCGCAAAAAACAGAATTCATCTTGATTTCCGCGCCCAATAGCTCAGCGTATGTTAAGGGATGGACTAAGTCGATCAATGCTCTAAACTATACTCCTGTCCTGGTTGACTCCTCCAAATCCCTAGGTATTACTCTTGACAAGAACTTAAACATGGAATCTCAACTCGATGGCCAAAAGCGCACACTTTCACTTGAGCTATCTCAGGAAATTGAAACCATTCATTTAATCTACTGACCTTAAAATGGCAGTACAATCCTTAGTCATTTCTAGGATAGAGTACGGTTGCACTACACTTTCAGGCTTACCCAAGATCTCCACTGCTCCCTTAAAAATGTGCCTTAATGCTGCAGCAACACTCCTTACAGGATCAAAGGGCCAGAATTCAACTCAAACTGGCTTGTATTACCCACAAAGCCATCCACCACAAAACTCTGATGTACCTTGCTAAAGAAAATCAAGATCTCGGGGGAGGAATACCCTTGCAGAGTGCCAGGGATCTAGTCCTGAAACCCCCCTTATTCCAAAAGAAGAAAAACTATGACAGAGCCTTCTCGGGAGCGGACCCTAGAATCTGGAACTCGCTTCCCCCTCACATCAAAAGAATGAGCTCTACTTCTGCCTTCAAGAGGGAAGCTAAGATGTTCCTTATGGCCAAATTCTTAGCATACGCTGTCGACCTAACTCAATCATTATCACTCCGCAACCAACGCTGCCACCCAGTCCTTTCCTATCATTTCAATAGCTTCAAAACAGTAGCAGGTGCGGTCCGAGCTATTCCGCCGACGCTCCAGCTCCATGGCACCAGCGGGTCAGGTCCCAGGCCTCTTTGTGATCTACACAGCCTCAGTAGGGACGCAGCCATATGCCAGAGGCTGACCCGTTCTGTTCCCCCGGAGGTCTCCTGAACGCGGGTGCTAGGGAATCTCTACCGCGCCCGCCGCACTCTGGGAACTGCTCACCCATCATGTCAGGCCCACCCGCGCTGCCGTGCCTCCTCGCCGGGTTGAGTGATTCCGGTCAGTGATCACCAGGTATTTCCGTCTCTTGCCTCGGTACGTTGAGAGCCGCGGAGCGGGATTCCGCATACAGGGGAGGGGGTCAATGTTCGGCACCGATGGCCGCTGGGTCCCTGGGTAGCGCGCCGGGTGCCACCTCTCTTGTGCTTCAGGTCCACAACTCTCCTCTCTCCGCCTGGAGCCACAGCGGTGGATTGCTGTTCTGTGTCTTTGCGCACCCCAAAAGGATCCGGGTGTGTCCTGGAGTCCGATTCTCGCCCCCCCCTGCCAGGGAAGAGTGTGCAGAGCAGGCCATATCAAGGCGATTGCCCTAGCGGCGCAACCGCAAACCAAGTCCTACGCGGCCGCCATCTTAGCCACACCCCATCAGGTTGTATTTATTTTATTTAACTTATGGCAGGCCTATTCTGACGTAGAGTCAGGCTCTCCGTACAGTGCACTAAATGAGCAACACTATTTAGAGAGTCCAAGAATCCCCATGAAGAGGTTAGAGGTAGATAGTACAAACACTTTTGTGGTAGTGTGGGTGAGCAGCTAGGCTTATAACGGGGTTGTGCTAAACAATTTGTTGTCTCACACAGGGGCAATTAGCAAGTCACACAATCAAGACTAAATCTCAGACCAATTGTGTATAAAAATAACCAGTATCTTTATATTTAAGAAGCAATACTTCAAATTGAATAGATACTTTGTACACTTTTTATGATAGAATAAGGAGATGCAATGCAGTTACAAAATGCAATATGTTCAGTATCTTAGCACCGGAGCACCGCCACGCAGGGATCGTTGCAGTCCGAGGCAGGAGGAACAGAGTTGAATGGCAGAGGGCCGCCAGGCAGGTGCCAGTATGGTCACGATGCGCAAGACTCCGCCCAGGAGTTTCAGATGACCACGGTCACTTGGAGGTCAAAGCTTGAGTTTATTGCAAGGATGAAGGTTATTTGTAGGCCCAGGACTCAGGCACAGCAGGCAGTGGAGACTTCACCTGACTCAGGTGTAGCGGAGTTTGTGGGCTGGTCTTGGTTGACACCAGCAGCGGTCAGACCACCAGATGGGTGCAGGGCTGTCAGTCACTGGAGATGCGGTTGTGCCACTGATGATGCTTCATGCTGTCAAAGTCAATGTCAGGAGGGTACGGGTTCAGAGTGGGGCTGTTTCCAGGGTCAGTCACTTTGCTGTGAGGATCCCTCAAGTTAATGGAAGCAGGTAGATGTTTGAGTTCTTTTACAGTGATGAGTTGCATTGACACTAAGTGCCGGTCCTCAGTCTTTACCGGCGGTCACCGGGGACTAGAGCCGCTAGCCTAAAGGGAGGTTCTTGGCAATTGGTGAAGTCTGAAGGGGATGCGACGTTTCTTGGAAGACTCTTCAGGTTTCTGGAAAGACAGCAGGCCGCAGTTGTCCTTTTCACAGTTGGCAGGTTTGAGCTGGTTACTTCTGCAGCAGGGCTCAGCTCCTGGTTCACCAGCGGTTGCCTCCTGTCTTTTTCTTTTCGTCCTTCGATTCTGGTTTTGGGGAGAAACCAAAATACTGAATTTAAGGGCGTTTTAGGGGAGGCCTGGAAGTAGCCAATGGACTGCCTACCTGTACGGTGCATAAACCATCGTAATGCTCACCCCAGGAGGGGTAATACATACCCTGACTCCTAATAAACTACTATACCCATCCTCAAGATAGCGGATAGTGAAAAGTGGGGTCTACCTCGTCTGTCCCACCTGAGGGATGGTACAGAGTGAAGGTAGACACACATCTCCTGCTTTAAGTAATTTTTCCGCCAGTCCTCCTGCCTAAAGTGGTTTCCGCTCATATACTGTTTATGGCTTCCCTACATACTTACAATACTCCAGAATAGACTGGACATTGTATGGGCAACCCTGCTCACGCAGGGGTGTTCACACATTAGACATGATACACCCTGCCTTAGGGCTATGAAGACCTTCTTGAGAGGTGACATACCCATATTTTAAGCAGTGCTGGAAGGCATGGCACACGGGGATGCATGACATGTCGACTATTCATTTTGTACTGCAGCTGGACACACAGTCAGCGATAGCAGCACTGCCTCATTTGTGTGGGAGGTCCCTAGGGGACCTTCTTCTGTCGTCAAGCCCTAGGTACCAAGGGTACCATTTACTAGCGACTTTTAGAGGAAACAGAAGTTGTGCCAATCATGGTACAGTTTTAGGGAAAGAGATCCGGCGATGGGGACCTGGTTGGCAGAGACCCATCAAATTTACAGTTCCAAGTTACATGTTACATCATACATCAGGCAAAACGTGGGGCCTAATCATGCAAAAAGAAGCACTTTCCTACATGACACTACCCCAAATAAAGAGGATGAGACTAACTTTCCTCAAGAGAGTCTTCATCGTCTAAGTGGAACAACCTGGAAAGGCCATTGCATTGGCATGGGCAGTCCCAGGCCTGTGTTCCACTTCAAAGTCCATTCCCTGGAGGGAGATGGACCACCATAGCAGTTTGGGATTTTCACCTTTCATTTGCATAAGCAATCGGAGAGGTCTGTGGTTGATTTGAACAAGGGACTGGGACCCAAACAGGTAGAGTATCAGCCTCTTCAGGGACCAAACCACAGCGAAGGCACTCCCGCACTATTTTCGGGCGAGTAGTCTCCTACTTATGAAAAGAACAGACTAGTCTTGACCGAGGCCATTTATTTGGGATAGGATCGCTCCTATTCCATTTTCAGAGGCATCGGTCTGTACAATGAATTGCTTATTATAATCTGGAGCTTGCAGAACAGGTGCCAAGCACATTGCTTTCTTCAGAGCGTCAAAAGCCTTTTGACAGCTCACTGTCCAGTTCACCTTTTTAGGTTTTCTTTTGCGAGGGGTGTCACTATGATGCCATAATCTTTCATGCACCTCTGGTAGTACCCAGTCAAGCTAAGGAAGGCCCTGAGTTGAGTACTTGGAGCCACCCAGGCCAGAATAGTCTGGCTCTTGGGTTGTAGAGGTTAAACCTGGCCTCCACCAACAAGGTGGCCCAAATACACAACCTTTCCCTGCCCAATGTGGCACTAGCTTACCGTGATAGTGAGGCCTGCAGAACGTAGAACCTCCAAAACTTTCCAGAGGTGGATCAGTTAATCCTGCCAGGTGGAGCTAAAGACATCAATATCCTCAAGATATGCCACATTATAGGTTTCCAAGCCAGCAAGCCTTTATTCACAAACCAAATGTGTTGGAAAGTGGGTTATTAGTAGTGGTAAATGCGGATCTACCAGTGGCAATAAGGTCACTTACATAATATAGGGCACATAATAGGTCTCAAATTATTCCCATGCTCAACCCTGGATAGCTTGCCTCTGAGCAGGCAAGCTTTACTGAGGAGACAGGTATGTAAAGTATTTAAAAATCACCATTTCAGTAAACAGTTAAGACAATCAATCAATCAGGGATGTGTAGAGCGCACTACTCACCCGTGAGGGTCTCAAGGCGCTGGCGGAGGGGAGAGGGGGGGGGGGTGGTTTAGGGCATCTACGGTCATCCGAAAAGCCAGGTCTTGAGGCTCTTCCTGAATGCTTGCAGTGTGGGGCTTTGTCTGATGCGGAGGGGGGAGTTTGTTCCAGGTCTTGGCTGCAATATAGGAGAAGGATCTGCCTCCCGCTCTGGCTATGTGAATGCAGGGGATTTAGGCCAAGGCTAGATCAGCGAGTGGAGGTTTCTCTTTGGGGCATAGAAGGGGATTCTTTGATTGAGGTATTGGGGTCTGGTGTTGTGGAGAGCTTCGTCGGCGTGTGTGAGCAGCTTGAAGGTCACTCTTCTTTCGACAGGGAGCCAGTGGAGGTCTTGTAAGTGCTGGGTGATGTGGTCTTGTCGTAGGATGCTGGGGACGAGTATGGCTGCGACGTCCTGGAAGGTCGGGTGTTTGTGGAGTAGAGATTTGTTGATTACGGCATAGCGGGTGTTTCTGTTGTCCAGCCTGCTGTTGATGAGTGCATGGGTGACTGTCTCACTGGATTCAGGGGTGATCCATTTGAAGGTCTTACGTGGGTATTGAAGCATGTGGAGGATACAGTGTTGATCTGTCGGTTCATGTGAGGGAGGAGTCTAGTATGATGCGGAGGTTGCAGGAGTGGTCCGTGGGTGTGGGGAGTGGTCCGTGGGTGTGGGGCCACCAGTTGTCGTCCCACGCGGATGGGTGGATCGAGGAGGAGGACTTCCGTTTTCTCTGTGTTGAGCTTCAGGCAGCTGCTGCTCATCCAGGTTGCGACGTCCTTCATTCCTTCCTGGACGCTGTGCCTGGTGTTGTCTGGTTCCTTGGTGAGAGAGAGGACGAGCTGGGTGTCGGCGGCATAGGATACTATGCTGAGTGTGTGTTTTCTGACAATGGTTGTGAGGGGGGCCCAAGTAGATGTTGAAGAGCGTGGGGCTGAGGGAGGATCCATAACACAGCACACGATAAAAACCCCACACCAATTTATAATAATATGAAACATTATCTTTAAAATGACTCCCAGATGACAAAAATCCATTGTAAGGAACCGGAGATATACATTTTAAGAATAAACACTTCATACCACATAGAATCCTATATTGCCACTTTCGGACATCTGATCGCACTTGACCGGTCCAATGTCAAAGTTTCCAGTTGACTGCGATGGAGCCCTGCATGGCTACTCCAAACAGGAGGCCCCAATAAAAACTTTACCTTCGGACTTAGAAACTTTTCAGGAGCTTTTTCTGTTGGGATCCATCGATGCTCCTCACCAATCCAGATTTGGTGAGGGTTTGCTGGCTTCAGTTTTCGCGAGCTCATGGTCAAACTCTGGAAGTCGGACCTCAGGAGCTTTTCAGCAAAATGAACCAGCAGGGGAGGCCAGTAACCTGTAGCTTGCAGGGAGTCCACTTGAGTCTTTTAGAAGCAAGGTACATCCACAGGGCAGATTGTGCAGCAGGCGCAGTTAGTCGGAGTGCAGGGCCTGGTGGGGCAAATCCAGTTCCAGCACAAGCCCTTATTCTTCTCTTAGGTTCAAGCAGCAGATCTAAGAGGGTCTGTACCTCTCATACTTTTACTCAGTGTTCTCTGGGGTCAAGGAGGAGAGCACTTCTGTCCAATGAGGTGCAGGGCAACACCCCAGAGCATGACCACTTCCTCCAATGGGTGGCATAATCTTCTGCCAGAAAGCACTAATCCTCCAAAATTCAATATGGCTGAAATCTCAGCAGAGGAGCAATAACTAGTTAAACCAACCTCCAGTATGGCTCATTTTCATAGCTCTCCACCTACTAACATTTGCAAATTCCTGCCTTAGGTCTGCCATCTGGCTGGGTCAGAGAAGCTGAAGATGGGATGGGACTGGACTTTTCTGCCTGTCCCATTCCCCTTTGAAGCTCTAAGCTTTGCAACCCCTCCCCACTGATCTGAGTTGCAGAGCTCTCTCTGACAGACAGCCTCTCTGTGGGTGAACAACTTATCACTTCATCAAAGCAGCCTGACTAATCCTGTTAACGCTGACCAATCGAGGAGAAGGGCAGGAAGACTGAATTTTGGCTTACAGACAAGAACGTCTTATAACTTATTTTCTGTAGTCTTTAGGATAAATTCAACAATGACATTGTTGGATTTATCAATACCATTCTCCTAAGCCCTTGAATGGTATTTTTATTCAACTTCTAACAATAGTTATGAGTTCATAAACTATTACCAAGTTTTCCTATGTGGCTGGGGATCTACAATGGGGAAAATTAAACGTGCAATTTCTCCAACACCAGGGCATATAAAACATCTTTTATAAGGACCCTGCTTATAGTTTCGTGCCCGCCCCAGGACACCTGGGGGAGACTTTAGGGGTCCTGAATATGTAAAAATAGTGTAGATCTTCACTCCACAGTGCTCCTAGCACCAAAGTCGATTTTGGGAGGCACTTTAATACAATGGGAAAATTGAAATGTACAGTTTCTCTATCCCCAGGGCATAGAAAACATATTTTATAAGGGCCCTCCTTATAATTACCAGACCCCCACCCCTAGGATGCATAGGGGAGACCTGGGGTACCTAATATGCCACAGATTGTAGATTGTCACATTGTAAGTGCCATTGCCAAAGTCGAGTTTGGTCACAATGTACGTTTAAAAGCAGTGCTGCAACACAGGGCTGGTTTTAAACTGACCTCAGGCACTCAGCAGTGCACACATGCAAGTGCGGAAAGGCTGCTGGCCTCCAAACTGCCATGCCCCATTACATATTAGGGACTTAAAGGCAGTTTTAATATCCCTGGCCCTATTATCTACTAGGGACTTATAGGGTAGGCCATGCCAATTATAGAGGTACTGTTGGACTTGGCCCTTTTTGCAGGATCATTCATGAACTTTTTGCCTTCCTCCTAGTCTTTTTTTCTGACATGGTGTTGGTGGTTTTAGGACTCTGGGCACTTTATCACTGCTTTCGAGTGCAAAGAGCATGTGCTTTCTATAGTAAAACATAGTAAGATTGGTCTACAGCGGTTTGGCATATTAAATTTACCTATCAGTACCCAGTAAAATGGTATAACATATAATTGCAAATCAAATGCTACTGGTGGGCTTGCAGCACTGCTTGCGCCACCCACCAAAGTAGCCTTTCAAATCTGTCTGCCATTGCAGGGCCTGTGCGTGCAGTTTACTGCCGCTGTGATGTGGCACATAAAGTGGGTGCCACATCTGTGGCTCCCCTTTTACAACATATCAGTCACTACTAAGTTAGGCCCTGGCTAGCCCTATGGGCAGGGTGCGCTGTAGGTCAAAGGCAGGACATGTGCCTTAATTGTATGGCCTGTCCTGGTAGTGACAAACAGCCATTTTGGTTTCTCACTGCTGTGAGGCTGCCCTCTCATAGGAATGCATAGGGGATTCCCTGATAAGTTTTTCAGTGGTAATTCCTGATCTGAGAGGAGCAGCGCGATCAAGTTTGGTATGTTTGGAATAGTGGTAATAAATGCTGGGTATTGGAGTGCTCAGATTTACTGTCACTATTTTAGAAATGCCACTTTTAGAAGTGGGCATTTCTGTGTGCTATGTGTCTTTGTGCCTGCCTGTTTACTGCATGTCTGGCTCTGGAGTGACAGAGACTGGGGAGGTGCAGTGACTCCTGAGGGGCTGGGCGAGTCAGCGCTAGGCCTAATGGGCCTGATCTGCATTTGGAGAAATGGGAGGAGTAGCCCCTGACCCTGAATAGGTCTGTGCCTGCCTTGTACAGTGCTGGCTCTGCCCCCCTGTGGTGTGTCTGGGGCCAGAGCCTGCAGAAACAAAGGAGGTTGTTGTGCACTGAAAGGATGTTCCTAAGTGCCCCCAGAACTGGTTTGAATCGGGCACTGAGCCCTGTGCCAGGGGAAGAACAAAAGACACTCATAGCATAAATATAGGGGCTGTGACCCCATGAACTTTGTTCTTGCTTGGAGCTGAAGGACTGCTGGGCATCAGGAGGAACCGCCGTGGGACCCAGCTGCTGTCACCCGGAGGTCCCTACGTGGTGGCCCGCCTGTGCCTAGCTCTGCCCTAGGGAACATTAGGCTTAGCCCCTCGTGAGTGCTACATCGTTATTGCCTGAGCCCAAGGAGAGGGGCTCCAACCTGGCCTGTGGAGGAGCGCTCCTGTGGGAGGCAGCACTGGTGGCCTAACCAGTGCAGGGTAGCGTGGGCCTGGTGTTTGAGCCCCAAGAGTGGGCTCCATCTGACACTGTGCGGCGGGCGCCGTGCCTGACGGGGGGGGGGAGGGGGGGGAAGGCTCCCTATGCGGAGGAGAGACCCGCATGCCTTCCAGTTGGGACGGAGCCTCGCAGGTTCCCCGATGACTGCATCTGTCCTGATCATTTCGCAGCAACAAGAGAAGCCCCGGTGAGGGGGACTGGGAGAGCACCCTGTAGGTGCCTGCTGCTTGCCTACAAAGAGGGGTCCCGGTGAGGGGGGCTCCCAAGACACTGTTGGAGCCTGTTGCAATTTACACAGCTGCACCGCCAGATGACGGCAGCTGCACCGTGGGGGGCAGTTTGGTGTCATAAGGAGACAAGGATGAGCTGCATACTCATCCCACTTTGTGGTACCGGCCTGTTGGGACCCGTACCCAGCTGCATTGGCTGCCTGGTGGCAGACAAAAGCCACGTGCTCAGAGAGCGCTAACTTTTGGACAGGGGGCATTACGGGACAGTGCAAGACAGGCCCACAAGGAGGGCCAGTTGGCCTGGAGGTCACAGTGTATTTTGGAGGGGCGTAAGGCCCTAAGGTGATGTGTCCACCTCCTGAGTGTACTGTGGTGCACTGGTAATTTAGGATGCATGCCTAATGTGATCTATGCATGATGTGTTTATGCTACATGCAATGTTACCAGTAGTTACTTGTTGTGATTTTTACAAATGTTGTGCTCTAATGATAAGGACAGTGGCAGGCAAAAACAGCATTAATTAAAGCAATTAAGGGTAAAACACAATCCCTAATACAGTCCAACAGGATGAATTACAAACGGGTGATAGCTAGTGCTAAAAAGGATTGGGAGGATGAGTATTGGTATACCCTGAAAAAGGCTAGCTCTGCTAAGGATGCTAGACTTTTTTGGGATACTATCAGAGCTAGGAATAGACCTGATAGTAACCATATCACATGTAGTATCACCAGTCAAGCATGGGTTACCCATTTCTCCCAACTGTATACTTGCCCACAGGGGTCTAGCATCGGAGCACCATTTGATTACTCTGTTTTAGAGGGCGATATGACCGAGCCCGATTTCACAATTAAAGAAGTTGAGTCTGCTACCAATACTATCTTGCCCCAAAAAGCGGCTGGGCGTGATGGTATTCCTGGCGACTTGCTTCGCTATGATATCCCAAAGTGGGGGAAGTTTATACATTCCCTGCTTGTTGCCATCCATAAAGGTGCGGCAGTCCCCGAATCATGGAAGGGAGCAGAGGTCGTCCCTATTTTTAAAAAGGGTTTAAGGGACGACCCTTCTAACTACCGCCCTATAAGCCTATTGGATACAACCCAGAAGGTAGTTGGGAAGGTCTTATTGGGGAGGATCCAACAATGGATTGAAGATAATGATATCCTCTCCAATTATCAAGCGGGGTTCAGAACAGACACAGGAACAATAGAGCAAGTATTTAGATTAATGCTGATCTATTGGAAGGTTGTGGTTATAGGCAAAGGCAGTCTTTATCTCGCTTTCATTGACCTAAAGACTGCCTTTGACCTTGTGCCTAGGGAGATCTTATGGGAAGTCCTTCATAAAATGGGCCTCCCACGCTATATTCTTTCAATGTTGATGAGGCTCCACGAAGGTAATTTTGCCCAAATTAGATGGGGTACACAGGGCGAGAAAACAAACAAAATCCCGGTGGATAGAGGGGTCCGTCAGGGATGTGTTCTTGCTCCCACCCTCTTTTCTTTATATGTCAACGGTGTGGTCGAGCATCTGTTAAAAGATCCTTCTGATGAACCATCCCTGGCGGGCGAGCGTGTCCCCACTCTCTTTTTTGCGGATGACACGCTTTTGTTATCCAAATCCCCAATGGGCCTTCAGAAGCTCCTTAACAATTTTCAGAACTTTTGTTTGGAGCGGGGATTGGTCATTAATACTGACAAAACCAAATACTTGGTGATGAATCCCCCCAAAAAACTTGCCCGACCCCCTGTCCTGAACTCAGTTCCCTTAGGTAGGGAGAGGGCATTTGATTATTTGGGAATACGCATCTCACAAACAATGCAATGGACTCCCCATTTAACCAAAATGCTCCTAAACCATAAGAGGGTGACAGGGGCCCTACTAAAGGAACAACGTCTCTGCATAATAAAACCGATAGCCCCGGTTGTAGACATCTATAAGGCAAGAGGAGTTAGTTCTGCTCTTTATGGAGCAGAACTATGGGGTACTCACAATATAGATGAACTTTCTAAGTCGGAAAACAAATTTTGCAGATCATTGATGTTGCTCCCCCAGGGCACCCCAACTCTACTGTTGATGCTTGATTTAGGCTGTCGTTCCATAGCTGATCTCGCAAAACTCCGGCCATTGCTTTTATGGGCCCAGTTGTGGCGAGTCCCAGAACTCGCCAAATACGCTAAAGGGTTGTCCGAAATAATGGCATCACCGGGATGGCATAAAATAAAGTGGTTGAGAGATGTAAAAGCTTTACTTATCGCTCTTGGACTAAGTGAAGCATGGGATAATAGATCATCTCCACCAAAGGCAACTCTAAAGATTTTATATTGGAATTGGGTTATGTCCCGAACATATGTTGACCAGTCATTGGGAAAACTTACGGAGGACTTCTTGAAGTTCAAGGACTTACCCATTCGGGAACTCTATCTGGACATTATTGAGAAACCGTTCGATAGAACTCTCTATTTCAAGTTTAGAGTTGGGACTCTCCCACTAAGAGCGTTTACAGCACGATGGAAATTTCCGGCACAGACAACTGCCTTTTGCCCTTTTTGTATAACTAGCATCGAGACCCCAGCGCATTTTTTGTTCCAATGCCCGGAGTATGTAAAACCCAGGAAAAAGTGGCTCAAAGCACTGTGTCGGCTCTTAGGCACTAGGTCACATATTGAGGCCTTGCGTATTTTAACGTCAGATTCACGCCCACTTTATGTCTGTGGTTTATCTAAATATTTATCATGGGCCTGGTATCTACGTAGCAAAAGGCTTAAATTTAATGTTTAATTCTCTTTTATTGTCAAATTGTATTAATTGCTTTTAACCCGTGTAGAATGTATTTACTTCTTCGCTGAAAACTTATGAAATTTAGTGGTTGTTGTAAATGCTTTTTTAAAAAAGGAAAAATTTATTTATATTCAGCTTTTATGATATGTTTTTATCGAAATAAAGCCTTTTTGATAAGGACAGTGGCCTGATCGGCCCTGTGATGTATAAAATCCCCTGTAAAGTAATACCAAGTGCCAGGTGGCACAGTGTACATATGTGATTCTGCTCTGATGTATTTTATGGATAATACAAGGGCTATTTTTATATAACCTTATGTGGAGTTTCTTTTGTAGTGTGCCTAGTGTGTCGCTGCTGTGTGTGTGTGTGTGTGTGTGTGTGTGTGTGTTGCGCAAACGCTTTACACATTGCTTCTGGGACAGGCCCGACTGCTCTTGCCAAGCTACCAAGGGGGTGAGCAGGGGTTATCTTCAGTGGGTAACTCCCTTGCCCTGACTAGAGTGGTGGTTTCTGCCTGGCTTAGGCACATACCCTAACCAACCAGAAATCCTTCTTCTAACAGGTACCCTAACCCATAGTGTACACTAATTTATGTGTGCGTTTTCACTGTGTTTTCATATAGCACAGGCCAGGGCATCCACGTTGGCATGGGCAACCCCAAGTCTGTGTTCCACTGTAAAGTCCAGTCCCTGTAGGGAAATGGACATTCTCAATAGGTGCACATGGTATGTTTTCTGTTGCAAGGTTGAATCGCGGTCAGTTGGCTCAGTGTTTTGTGCTTCTGAAAATAAAATGTCTTAGTTTAAGATGTATGCTGTAGACCGAACAAGGTTGCAGAAAGGGGCTACCGTTTTAGCTAGATGAAACAGGTCTTAAGTAAAAACCTTAAAAACACAAAGCCTTGCAAGAATGGCATCTATATCACATGCATGTCATTTTTAGGTCTCGCTGAGCCCAGCGCATGCGCTGGCTCGGAGAGACATTATGTATATGAGCTTTCAAAATGCTGCTGGCTGGCCTAGCGCTTGCGTTCACGCGACCGTGCACGCGCGAACCGCTAGCCTTCAGCAGCACTTTGAAAACTCGAGCGTCATCGCGATCACTTTCGCTTTCAGAGCGATCGCGATGACGCATGCTTTCAATGCTTGTTAGCTACTGCAGCCAACTTACTGAGAGAAGCACGATTGGTGTAGCGTTATCGTATTTTTAACTGAAAAACTTGGTTTAATCGCTATTTAGAAGCAGTTCTTTACTCTCTTCTGCATACACACAATCCACCACACGGTCCTCCATTTGTTTGTCCTTTTCATTCCATCCTACTAAACGATTTCACGAAAGTCAGCGATGCGAGAACAAGAGCATAGGGGTTGCAAGACTGCTCCCTTGCAATAAAAGACAGGAATGTTTCCTAAATGCTTTTCTCACAATCATTACACTGACATACAAACAGATGGCAAAAAGGCAAAAGGGATTTGAGATTGTTCTTTTTGATTGCCATAAAATGATGACAGCATGGCTGCAAACTCTGCGAAATGCACCCTCCTGCTCGCAAACGTTAAATGGAGCTTCTCGGAGGAAACTGATCCTGCAGGGATGCGTTACCCCTGCAGCCAGGGTCACATTTCCACAAATTGGCACAGTTAATAGCTGCCATCCCTGTGTTGTCATACAATAAACACTTTAGTATGCCAGCAGAACATTGATCTTTTAATAGGGGCCATTCTACGTCTGCAAAGATGACATTTACTAAATTGGTTGTTTGCAATATTTACAGTGAAATAAAAATGTATGACTGCGGCTCCAATATAATCACAAAGCTATTGCTCTAGCTGTGGGTTCGGGCACCATCATTTAAAGGTCTCGGAGTACCACAAGTACAGAACGGCAGGACGTAAGCGCTACAGCAGAGTTTCACAAAGGTTTAATTGACGCCATAAATCCCCCAAGTTTAACGGAGCCGTGTTACCTGGGGTTTCAACATTACTTATGTGGCTATGGTCAATAACTGACTGGTCTGCCCACGTGCTCATGCCAGCCTACGCTGCTTCCCAGGCTGGCGAACCCCCGCTCTGCACTAGAGTACACACTATGCATCAAGCTACTCAGATATCTGTTCCACCGAACCTTTGTTTACATAAGCTAATTAAAATGTGTTTGCACGCTCAACACAGCATACCACTGGAGCCGCGACATTTTACCAGGCTGTGGGGCGTTCAGTGCATTTCCGAGAGGTTTAATTTCCCACTTAGATCCTTTCAAGGTTCCCCTACAGTTGACCTCCCGTGAGCCAGGCCAACCTGCTCCTGTGACCCAGGCCGGCCTGCTCCCCCGAGCCAGGCTAGCCTGCTCCTGTGAGTCATGCTGACCTCCTATGTGCCAGGCCGGCCTGCTCCTGCGAGCCATGCTGCCCGTCTTCTACAGAGAGGGTTTACTAAAGCGGCTACATTTTGCAGTGGCACCAGCTGTTAATATAGGCACAAGTGGCCCCTGACATGCTGCATCTGTGGGCGTCAGCATATGTCAGGGTTGGGTGCTCCTGTACTTTACTGTAAACATTGCGTAATGTCATCTTTGTCTCGTGCCCATGTGTCCTGGAAGTGCCAGCACCCTGGTAATCAGTAACGCGCATGTAGAGAAGAGAGGTTTGCAATATGACCCTTCAGATTATGAAGCGAAGTACATAATATGGGCTGGAGGCACTCCAGATTTGTAGAATAACCATAAACATTTACATAGAGCAGAATTTATTGACATACGTAATGATTATCTTGATTATATGGCATGTGTCCGCCGCCTTCTGTAGAGCTTCAAGTATGAAGCTGACTTACAGTCTGGTAACACAACCAACTTCTCCTAGGATAAAAAGAAACCTCAATAGGAGCTATTCTGCTCCAATAGGATCCCTGTATCTAGAAGTCCACATGCCGCCAGGATACACCGAGCAGGTCCTCACAGTCTGCGACAAGCCAGCTATGGCCTTCAACCACAGGGGCAGCGAGCGGGACTGCGCACCATGTCCACCCAGGACAATGTTCAAAGTTTGCACGGTAGAGACTGGTAACAAACATATTACGAACTGAAATATTAATTCTCTGCATGTTTGCAGTTGCTACGTTGGCCTTTTGCACTTCTACTTTTTTCAAGTGCATGCTCTGTAGAAATCGGTTGTTTTTTTTCATCCCGGTAGTGGCATAAAAAGGGTGTCATGACCCCTGTGAAAGATTGGAAAATGAGACCTCCCCGAATAGTCTGTTGAAAAATACATGACAGCCACGATTTGGGGTGCATTGCCACCCCACATCTATGTGTTCTGGTCCCATTTCACTTGCTTCAGTAATAACAGTTATGTTTCTCAATCTTGGAATTGCACCAGTGCCTACATTTTAACAACAGTTTTGCTGCCTACCTACAACGCACAACTCCTAGTTTAATACTACAGCTTCCCTGTTTGTCCCTACCACTTTCACTGCTAAGTGGTTTCCTGCATTCAATTGCCTTTATATAAACGTATTGTAAATAAACTGCAGAGACTCTGTTATTCCCTTAATAAAATGTATTTTTCAGTAACACGGTTTCCGCAGAAAATGCGACTATCACTACCATGTTTATTTCTATAGGAACTTTGACTATTTCTATAAACCTGCCATCCCGCCGCTTTTTTACTGTACATAAATATGCATTTTATGTCTCTTATCACAAGACTTGTAGTGCACAAGGCTCGAATTTTGTAAACCTGTCGCTGGACTGATCAGTTTTCACCTCACAGGAGATGAGATGTATTAGACGTTTTTATTCCCCTCAAAGCTTGCACGGAAATTTGCCATACACAAGGTCATTGTTCACAAAAGAGGAGTTACCCACTTTCTTGAGATTAACAAGGAAATGTATCAGTGGATTGTGATTGTAGCTGTGGTTGCAAGTACCAACTTTTTCTCTTTGAGATGGTAACCATTTGCAAAGGGGCATCAGTCAAAGTGGTACAGAGTTCACTGTGCTAATCGCAGCTGAGAGCATCGGTGGGGAGGGGAACGGAGATCTCATGGGCCTCTGAATGCTCTGCCCGATGTCCCTTTTGCAATATAACATTTGCTTTGCTACTGCAATCATGTCCCTCTGGGGAGAAAGGTTGGTCTGCTGACACTTTACAAATGCAGAGTTGGGTGTCTGCTGTTTAATGGAGCTCTTCCTCAGTGCATTGTGCATGGGTTCAAGGAATCACAGCAGGCTTCTTGCCTTTCGAAGTAACAGAATTTCTAAAAGTCCCTAAAGCCAACGCACAGGTTTAAATTCTTGGAATCTGCTGCATGGAGTCCGCCGTTTTTGGATACTGCAGAGGCAGGGCACGCTTCTTCAAAATCCCTTCCTAGCTAAACGATATGGTTCATCAGCGATATGTAACCTGTGTAACAAGCATTTGCAATGCAATAGGTCTCGCATTTACGCGAGTTTAAGCTATTAGTATTGTAAATGACATGCCTTTCATTTATGTTTTAAAAACTAAAACATAAATAAAAGGCATTGTCATTTGCAAGGTTGTAGGATGTAGAGATAGGCGGACCACAGAGTGCTTTATAAAGGGGTTGGGGTCCCTGGTTTCTTTTATTAAGGATGGTCACAAAGAGAAATCAAAAACGAACACTGTGGAATTTAGTCTGGCGTCGTTCTCCTTTGAGGAAAGGATTCTTCTCCCTTCTCTTGACACTGTTGGGCTGAGGTCCCTCTTTTTCTTGGATGTTGAGGCAGACCGAGAAAAAAACACAAAGAGGCACTGGTCAGTGCTCGGGGTACCACAGCATGTGAACAAGCGGGGAACACCCGTGTTGGATTCCACCTAGGCGGCCAGCAAGAGTGATGTAGAGGGGTTGGAGGAAGATCACCGTCACCAAAGAAAAAGGCGGGGGAGAGATCAAGACTGGCTCGTAGGAAGTCTCGGTCTTTACCGGCAGGGCGTGTGAGCCCGTCCCTGATTAGCCTGTCGTTTTCTGTGTCCCCACCCCACTCCCAATCCCCGTACTCGGGCACGCACCTGTTCAAGCCACGACCCTCCGGGGCCGTGGCTGGGCGCTGCGTCCTCCTGAGGGTCTCTCCGCTCCTTCCATGCGGTCTCGGCGTCTGGAACAGCTCTTCTCTCGATCCCCGGTGTCCTCGCGTACTGGAGCCAGTCCTCTCCTTCCGTCTTCCTGGGTCCACTGTCGTCATCGGGCGGGCTCCTCTTGTTTGGCTCAGGGCAATGAAACTCCGCCCCCTTGGAGGAAGGGGTGGGAGTAAAGGGCCAATCATCCTCTACTTCCTCGTTCGTCCCGAGGTGTTCGCGGCCGTCAGGGGGCTGGAATGGAGAGAAAGCGGAAGGATCAGGGGAGTCACCAGGTGAGGCCGCGGCGGGACGGGGCACAGTCTGACACACCCCTCCCCTGGAGTCGTCCCGTTCGGGGAGGATAGGGAAGCGGGACAGGAAATCAGCATTAGCGTTCAAGATCCCTTTCCTGTGCCGGACTTCAAATGCAAAGGGCTGCAAGGAGAGGAACCACCGCATCACCCTAGGGTTGTTTCCCTTGTTCCGAGCCAACCAGACCAGAGGTGCGTGATCCGTAAACAGGGTGAAACTGCCACCCTCCAGGTAGTATCGCAGTTTTTCTACCGCCCACTTGATGGCCAGACATTCCTTTTCGAGGGCAGGATAAACGGTTTCTCTATGGAACAGTTTGCGGCTAATGAACAAGATCGGGCGTTCCACTCCTTCCTTCGTCTCCTGGGAGAGAACAGCTCCTATCCCTACATCAGAAGCGTCCGTCTGTAGGATGAAGGTCCAGGAGAAGTCAGGAGAAAGTTGCACAGGACCCTGTATGATGGCGGTTTTTAGATCGTAAAAGGCATGTTGAACAGTGGGGGATGGAGACAGCAGATCGCAAGTCTTAGCTTCCTTTTTTAGAAGGTCTGTAAGTGGAGCAGAAAGGGTAGAGTAATGGGGTATGAAGCGCCGATAGTAGCCCAGGATACCTAAAAAGGCTTGTATACCCTTCTTTGTGGTGGGAAGGAGGGCGTCCATGATGGCCCTCACTTTTTCCTTTTGTGGTTCTATGCAACCATTACCTAGGAGGTATCCTAGGTATTTGACCTTGTGGAACCCGACCTTTGATTTTTTTGCGTTTATATGTAGTCCTGCCTGTCCTAAGGCCCCCAATATCAGCTGGATGTGTTCCAGGTGTTGATCCCAATGTGTGCTGTATATGACTATATCATCTAGATAGGCGGATGAGTATCCCTGATGGGGTTGTAGAACGTGGTTCATAAGCCTTTGGAAGGTGGCTGGGGCACTGTGTAATCCAAAAGGCAGGACAGTGAATTGAAAGAGGCCATCTGGTGCTATGAAGGCGGTTTTCTTCTGGTCCGCTTTACACAAAGGCACCTGCCAGTACCCTTTTGTGAGATCCAGAGTGGTTATGTATTGGGCGTCACCCAGCCGCTCTATGGGCCCGATTCACAGAACTAACTTAGGACAAAATCCTAAACTTACTACCATTTTCATATTCACAGAAAGCACTTACTCATTTTGGTATTCACAGAAGACACTTACTCATTTCGGTATTCACAGAAGTTAGGAGTCCTAACTTTAGGACTCCTAAATGCCTTCTGTGAATACCAAAAGTCTTAAAATTAGGATTTTTTTCAGTTTAGGAGTCCTAAAGTTAGGACTCCTAACTTCTGTGAATACCGAAATGAGTAAGTGTCTTCTGTGAATACCAAAATGAGTAAGTGCCTTTTGTGAATACCAAAATGAGTAAGTGCCTTCTGTGAATACCAAAATGGTAGTAAGTTTAGCATTTTGTCTTAAGTTAGTTCTGTGAATCGGGCCCAATGAGTTCGTCGACTCGAGGCAGGGGATAGGCATCGAGAGTGGAGATGGCGTTCACCCGTCTAAAGTCGATGCAAAATCGGGTACTGCCATCCGGTTTAGAAACAAGGACGATAGGGGACGACCAGTCGCTATGTGAGGTTTCAGTAACTCCCATGCGTAACATACTCTGGATTTCTTGGGTCACGGCTGCTCTAGGATTAGCGGGTATTCTATAGGGGCGCAGGCGGACTACTTTACCCAGGAGGGTATGTATGTTGTTTTCGACTAGGGTGGTTTTTCCGGGCTGATCGGAGAACAGGTGAGCAAATGGTGTTAACACGTTTACTAGGGACGTTTGTTAACAGGGGCTCAGAAGATCGTTCATGACTGGTTGTTCCAAGGTGCTTTCAGTGGAACCAGGGACCTGGACAAGATGGGTATCGTGGGTGGAAGGGAGGGGTCCTAGCCATTTCTTTAGGAGATTGATGTGATACGTTTGGGTGCGATTTGGCCCGATTGCTAATCTATAGGTGGTTTTTCCAAAGACCGTTATTACTTTATAAGGCCCCTTCCATTCGCTCTTTACGGTGGCCAGGGAGCTTAGCAAACAGACCAGGGCCCAGTCACCCACCTGAAGAGAACGCCATTTCTTTCCCTCATCATACTGGGTTCTCTGTCTCTCTTGCTTTTTCCCAAGATTGGCGTGGGCTAGGTCACGCAGTTTGGCCAGATGGGATTTTAACTGGCGGCTATATTCCAGTAGATCAAGGGCCTCATTGGGCTCCTCCTCCCATGCTTCCCTGGTCATCTCTAATAAGGTCCGGGGTTGCCTTCCGTATAACATTTCAAATGAAGAACAGCGCAACCTCGCCTGGACCGGTCCTCGTATGACAAACAGGGCAAGCGGGAGGAGGTGATCCCACTACCTTCCTTCCAGGGCCAACATCTTTTTAAGGGTTAACTTCAGGGTCCCGTTGTATCGTTCCACTAAACCGTCAGTTTGAGGGTGATAAGCTGAGGTTTTTATCTGCCTGATCTTCAAGAGGGTACAAACTTGTTTCATTAATCTGGAGACGAAGGAGGTTCCCTGGTCTGTTAGGATTTCACGGGGAAACCCCACACGGGAGAAATTCTCCAGGAGTCGATCGGCGATGGCTGCGGTGGTGGGTGCTCGAAGTGGAAAGGCCTCTGGGAAACGTGTACAATAATCCACCAACACCAATACATATTGGTATCCTTTTGTGGTCTTAGGTAACGGTCCTATAAGGTCCATGCCTACACGTTCAAAAGGTTTTCCTATGATTGGCAGAGGTTGTAGGGGAACAGCCCTTGGACGGTAGGGGTTCTTAGTTTGACATATAGGGCACTCCTGGCAATATTTCTTTATATGGGCGTATATGCCTGGCCAGTGGAAATACCTAAGGAGATTGTGGGTCAGCTCATCCGGACCTAAATGCCCTGCTAACAAATGAGAATGGGCGTAAAACATGACCTGTTCTCTAAAGGCCTGGGGAACAAGCAGTTGAGGTGTCTCGCCTTCCTTAGCAATCCTATACAACAACCCCTTTGTTATCTTAAACAAGGGGTAGAAGGGCGAGGCGTTCTCGGCTGTGGTTCGGGCTTGTTGTCAAGCGGTAGCGAGTGAGGGATCGCTAGTCTGGGCCCACTGGAATTTTTTATCCTGGTGCCAGGGTTCCTGGGTAAGCAACGCCTTCTGACCCCCTGCTCTCTTTATGATGGGACGGGCTGTCTCCGTTTGCTCCTGTTTAAGGGATATGAACCCCGGGTTATCAGTGCCTAGGATCAACTGTTCGGGGACGGCAGCTAAGATCCCGACTGTAATGCTGGTGGGAGCAGTTTTGTGATAGGTTAAGGGTACAGTGGCTATAGGGTATTCCTTTACATCTCCGTGAACACACCGGATATGTGCCTTCCCCCCTGGAGTGAATTGTTCCTTTCTCACCAGACTGGCATGGATCACGGATTGTCTACAACCCGTATCCAAGAGGGCTTCTATGGGAACCCCGTTTACCTTAACGCTCACATAGAAACAGGAGCCCACTTCTTCCGTGTAGAAGAGGCTGCGGGGTATGCAGCTGACATCCATGGGTTCGTCGGTATGTTTCTTGGGGCATGTTCTGGCGATGTGGCTCCAACCCCCACAGTCAAAGCACTGCGGCCCCCGGTTAGGAGGGGCGTCCCCTCGAGGAAGCGGTATTCTATCTACATCCTGATGGGTCGCAGTGGTTTCCTAAGGATGGAATGCCCCCGGGAGGATTTTTCAGCTTCCGTGTGGGGTATTCGGGGTTGGGCCCGGGAGTACGAGGCAGCCATGTCCACCGCTTGTTCCGGCGTCAGGTTGGAATGTTGCTTTAACCACCTCTGCGTTGGATAGGGTAACGCTTCCACGAACTGTTCCAGATAGATGGAATTCATAATTTCTTCTTTACTGAGTTCAGTAGGTTTCAACCATTTATCCGCCGCCATTTTTAGTTTGAAATACAGAGTTTTGGGGTTGTCTCCTGGTGCCCCCCTCTCTTTCCGGAACCTCATCCTATAAGTTTCTGAGTCTATACCCAGATGATCAAGGATAATGGCCTTCACCTCTTCGTAGGGAGTGACACCTCCCGCGTTGGCAACCTGGTAGGCTGCCTGTGCTTCACCAGACAACAACGGGGCCAAAAAGAAGGGCCATTTTGCTACAGGCCAACCAGAGGCCCTAGCGGCCCGCTCAAAATTCAAAAGGAAGGCATCGGGGTCTTCCCCAGGAACGTACTTCTGAAGGGAGACCGTGGGTGTGGAGGAGAGGATCTTGCTCCCTTTGGTGGTTCCGCCTCCCTGTACCGCCTCCTCCCCTACACGCAGAAGGGCATCCATTTGTCCCTTGATCAGGTCTTTAAACAGGTCCCGATCAGCTTGGGCAATGGTCATCTGTCTCTCCATGGCCCACTCCAGTTTCTTTTGACCTTCGGTCAAGTGCTGGATTAAGGCCTCCATTCTGTCCTGCAATGGAGTGTTGCTCCTACATGGCTCGCCACTTGTAGGATGTAGAGATAGACGGATCACAGAGTGCTTTATAAAGGGGTTGGGGTCCCCGGTTTCTTTTATTAAGGATGGTCACAAAGAGAAATCAAAAAGGAACACTGTGGAATTTAGTCTGGCGTCGTTATCCTTCAAGGAAAGGATTCTTCTCCCTTCTCTTGACACTGTTGGGCTGGGGTCCCTCTTTTCCTTGGATGTTGAGGCAGACCGAGAAAAAAACACAAAGAGGCACTGGTCAGTGCTCGGGGTACCACAGCATGTGAACAAGCGGGGAACACCCGTGTTGGATTCCACCTAGGCGGCTAGTGAGAGTGATTTTCTATTTATTTCTATTTAGGGAGTTTTGTAAAGCGCTTGGTGACGCACAGCGGCGTGTCCCCGCCCTAAGGAGCGGCTGCAAACTGGAACCTACAGATGTGCATACTTACTGTTCAAATAGTGCAGTTTTGAGCTTAGCTCTAAAGATTAGTTCAGAAGGTTCGAGACGCAGTGTTAAGGGTAATGTATTCCATCTGACGGCTGCAAGGTACCTGAAGGATCTTCCGCCCATACGTGCTCTTGATACCTTGGGGACAACAAGGCGTCCTGAGCCAGAAGATCTGAGGGAGCGGGGCGGTTCATAGGGCGACAGTAGTCCTTTCAAAGGGAGAGGAGACCTCCCGTTGATGATCCGATGGCACATGCAGAGTGCTTTGAAATCAACCCTACTTCTGATTGGGAGCCAGTGCAAGGACCGAAGGGCCATCGAAGATGCGGCTCTTCTGGGTAGTCTAAGTACCAGCCTGGCAGCGGCATTCTGTAGGACCTGTAGACGGCTCAAATTCTTTTTCAGAGTCCCTAGATAGAGGAGGTTGCCATAATCCATCTTAGAGGTGACCAATGCGTGCACAAGGGTTTGACGGGCCTTTACCGGTAGAAACTTCAGTGCCTTCCTGAGACTTTTGAGGGTCCCAAAGCATGATCCGACCACCCGGTTGATCTGAGGGCCGAAGGTTAAGTCGGAGTCGAACCAGATGCCTAAATTCTTCGCTTTCAAACACGGAGTAGGTGTTGAACCTAGGCAAGGGGGCCACCAAGCCGACGTCCACGCCGAGCAATCTCCCCCTACGAGGGGTTGGAGGAAGATCACCGTTATCAAAGAAAAAGGCGGGGGAGAGATCAAGACTGGCTCGTAGAAACTCTCGGTCTTAACCGGCAGGGCGCATGAGCCCATCCCTGATTAACCTGTTGTTTTCTGTGTCTTCACCCCGCTCCCAATCCCACGTACTCGGGCACGCACCTGTTCAAGCCACGACCCTCCGGGGCCGTGGCTGGGCGCTGCGTCCTCCTGGGGGTCTCTCCGCTCCTTCCTTGCGGTCTCGGCGTCTGGAACAGCTCTTCTCTGGATCCCCGGTGTCCTCGCGTACTGGAGCCAGTCCTCTCCTTCCGTCTTCCTGGGTCCGCTGTCGTCATCGGGCGGGCTCATCTTGTTTGGCTCAGGGCAATGAAACTTCGCCTCCTTGGAGGAAGGGGCGGGAGAAAGGGCCAATCATCCTCTACTTCCTCGTTCGTCCCGAGGTGTTCGCCGCCATCAGGGGGCTGGAATGGAGAGAAAGCGGAAGGATCAGGGGAGTCACCAGGTGAGGCCGCGGCGGGACGGGGCACAGTCCGACAAAGGTCAATAGCTCAAACTCGCGTAAATGCGAGACCTATTGCATTGCAAATGCTTGTTTCTTTTGTGACCCTTGTACACAATGTTTTGTTTTATTATGTTTTGGGAAGCTCGCCCCTGTTTTCATAAAGCTTATGTGCATGGTTTTGTTCAGCATTGTTTCTATAAGTCCTCTGAAGGTGGCCATTGTTTTTGTGAAGCACTTGGTTCAGTCAGAGCTTTCTGCCTGCAGCTTCCAGACAATCTGCCTGTTGCATCCTCCTCCTCCCTCCCACTCCCTTTCCCTCTCCCAGCAGCTTGTAATTTGATCCTGTGATAGCGCCCCTGCTCCGGGTCTCTGACAGTCCGTAGTCGGCGAGTATGATCTGTGCCCACAGCCCCCACAGCTACTGTAACTGCAGACAGAATCTTTTGTACGCCGGTCGACAGCGCGGAGCAGTGCGCTGTCATTTGTTTAGTGGCACCCCACAGCAGAACACAACATCGCAACACTGCATTCTTTGAAATATTTTATAACAAATACATTTCGAAGGAAAGTAAGAGATATTTAATTTTCTGGAACGAGTAGGTTGTTGTATTTTTGGGAATATATGGGCAGATTTACAAGCCCCTGGCGCCACTTTTGCATCATTTTTAACATGGGAAAAGTGACGCAAGGGGCTTGTAAATCTGCCCAATAGTCTTTTAAGCAGCAGTCTGCTACTGAGTACATTTATATTCTCCTTTAACACGTGTTTACTTGCTTAGCTTAATTAACCATTTTGTCAGGGATGTTGGGGGAGATTTCCCGCAGCTCCATAAATGGCTTTCATCTGGTCCCCCGAGGGCTTGTTTTCGAACTGAATAAAGTGATGACTTGAAGCGCTTTTAAAAAAGTGTCACAAAATGATGCTCCTTGTAAAGTTTTGTGCATCTTCGTTTGGACATTTACCAAAAGCATGGTTACTACCTGATGAATTTATCTGCACATAATTATGACGCACGAGGGATTCACCAGTGGGGACACTCTTCACCCGAGACTTATTCCTGCATGGAGAACATCCTGCAAGTCGACGAGTGCACATTCCATGCCACCGGGACAAACTGGATTTCTTTCTTACAGATCCTGTATATGGAACAACCATGAATTCCTTACGTGGCACCCGGTGTAAGCAAAGCTCATTATTAGCTTTCTGCTTTAATCATAAATCACGAATGTTTCACAAAATGTCGACACCTCTTTTAGCCGACATCCGACTGCTGTGAGCCAGCGACTGCAGTGCAGAAGTCCTCAGTATAGCCCCCTTCCCCTCTTTATAAATGTAATCAATGCAAGCCCAGCCCTTAACCTAAACAATCCTGTCAAAAGTGCTAGCTGCTGCTGCAAATTCCCACAAGCAGGGCTTTAATCTTCCACCCCAAAACCCCTTCCGGTACTCCACACGGTACAGACAGTCGTGCTTCGAAAAATGTCAACAATGTATTTTCACGAACCCAAGCAGTCCTTCCCAGCTTGTTCGCCGCCGCCCCCCCCCCCCCCCCAAAAAAAAAATACACATTATTCTCCCCTGATGAATCCTTTTAAAGCAAAACGGAACTTCAAACCCAAAAAGTAAGTCCCAAATTTAATTAGACTTCCCTATAGAATGCAATTGTTTCTTCAGATCTTGCCAACCAAATTATTCCAGTTTCCCATATAGTCAACGGGCCAAATCAGCCCTCACTGTCAAATCATTATTATTTTTGCAATTTTATATAACACAAACTCGACTGTAGTGCTTTACATGAGCCCCAGCTACATTACACAAGCTCATTTTAGTTTATTTTACACACTGAACTGCACAGGATCACAGGATGTTAAGCCCATGGTCAGACTCGAACCAGATTCCCCAGTTCCAAAGACGGTAAATCAGGCCCTAGAGCATTCCAAGTCAACCGCAATCTAAGGCCCGCAGAGATCACTGGACAATAGTCAATTGATGCAGACTGCGCCAGCTGGCTAGTCCTTTCAGAATCCTATTCAGTTCCTTGAACCTTTGTCTTAGAATAAATGAGTTTTCTGGCATATGGTGTCACAACATAAAATAACTGTTTGTTTTGCTTGTTCATTTAATGTTATTATAATGTTTGACACATTCTCCGAAAGAAATCCATCTAAGAGGCTTGGGGTAAAATGAAAGGTGGCCAGATATTTTCATATGAGCTAAGGCTGAGAAGGGACAAAGGACAAAGTGCTGGAAACGATCATATTTGAGCGAAGGTTGGGGGTCAAAGGATAAGGTAGCAGACACATTCATATGAGTTAAGGCTGGGAGGAGAGGAGGAGCAAAGGGTGAGGTGTCTGGAGACATTTGTATGAGCTAAGGCTAATTTTCCACAAATCCTTTCCAGAAGGACTGCGCAGAAGCAAACCAAAGATTCCTTATTGGTGTCCCTGTTCCAAAATTTACTATTGAGGGTTAAACTGAAGATTTACTATCAGAAAATGTTAGGGAATTAAATACAACATTCAATTAGCAGCACAGTAAAAAAAAAAAAAAGTAGAATCCCACATGCAATCCATTCTCATAAAATGCAAAATCACAAAACATCTGAAACAAGCATTGGCATAGCCAATAGGTCTCGCCTTTGGAACCTTATAAGTGTTTAGTTCTCCACCCCAATATCCTTGGTGCAACAACATTAACCGTTGCAAGACTAAACACTTGTAAGGTCCCAAAGGTGAGACCTATTGGCTATGCCAATGCTTGTTTTTAAATGCAGCCCGTTTTTCTTAAAGGTAAACGGGATGCGTTTAAAAAAGAAAAATGAAGCATTTTTGTTTCATTTTTCAAAGGCAGGTAGTGTCGTCCCTGGAACCATTGCCTGCCCCTAAAAAATATTTTCCCCTGCATTTGCAATGGGGAAGGGGCCCCCTTCCCTTTTGTGATTGCGTTACCACCCTCTTGAAGAAGGCAGTAAATTGCGAGTGTTTTGCAACCGCAATTGCGGTTAAAAAACATTCGTACATGGCTTGTGAAGGCTATTAGGAAGGGAACGCTCCTTCCTAATAGCGAGTCGCAAAACACTATTTTGTGAGTCACAATTTATTTGCGACTTTCAAAATAGTGTCAGTACATGGCCCAGATGAAAATTGCATGCGCAAACGGGTCGCAAACCCGTTCGTGCATGGAATTTTCCGTCGTACATCTGGCCCAAAATGTGTACAGCGGCTGTGTGTTCACAAATGTGGTCTTTTTAAACGATACTGCTTATGGTTTGTAAAGATCTAAGCAATGGGCATTGAAACGGGTCCCTTCTGAGCCCTGCGGTCATGCCTTAACTTTTCAGGCAAAAGCACTCACTAATTTCTGACTAATGACTGTAAAAAGAAAGAGGTAACCATGTTGTTCCTGCTTACATTTCACATGCTTTACTTAATCTTGCATTCCCTATTAGTGTTTGCTTTTTATAGGATGTTGTTAATTTATTTTTTAGGCAGCATATTGCTCTTGTCTATCGCATAATATGAATTGAGTCACATCCAGGTGTTTATAGCGAGTCAGTGCAGTTCAAGTTTCTCTCAGTGGGGCAGTATGGTGTTCAGTGGGGGAGAGGATGTGGCACTGTGGTCAGAGCTGCAGAATTTGGAACTGGGGAACCAGGTTCAAACTTCATGATCAGTCCACCAGACCACTCCCCCTGAGGGGGCAAATTCCCATGCTAGACCTTAAAAGGCCCTGCAGGATCTGAACAGCCCTGGTGTCTTAGCACCAGCAGGTGGACCCTAGCAGTGGCAAGTGTGGGTTAAACTGAAGGCCTGTCCACCGCAATTCATTCTCAAGTTCACCTCCAGTCTTGCAGGCAGGCCTAGGAAGCAGCACACCATAGAGTGACCGTGACTGTCACTGAGGTCACAGGACCCTTGAGCAGGGTGGCTCAAGGACAGTGCGACCGCACTAGGCGCTGACAAGCCGCGGTCCGTGCAGGTAACATCGGTGGGGCAGAGGGATCGGGTAAGGGGGTTTTCTAGGGACGATGCAGAGGGTAAATTAATAGTTAATTTTACCTCTGCACCGTCCCTCAAAATCCCCCCGTACCCGGCCCCACGCCCCACTGATGTTACCTGCACGGACCGAGGCTGGCACGGACTTCAGGTGAGGCGTCGTGTTTGCAAGTATAATACGGTTTTAAAAGTACTTGCTGCCTCCTTCCTGGCCTCCAACAATTTTTGGCAACTATAAAAATGTCATGATAACTCCAGTGATTAATGTTCTTAGTAGAGCGAGATGGTGATTTTGTCTAGTGGACGTTTTGACTCATGGAATGGAAGCGCAGAGGGTTAATGTGCCTGCTGCTAAGAACATGTACCATCCAGATCACAAAGTGCACATAATGTAAATAGGTCAGTGGGTTACTGCTTTTGTCAGAGAGACCCTGTAGTTACTTGCAGTTAATAAGTTAAAATCCTAACATAGAACAGCGAGCTATTAACTGTCATGTAAGAGCTGCATACAAACTGTAAGGTATAAATTAGAGTGTTATGGTTTTTCCCCTGTCTTTGACATCCCAATGTTTCAAAAATGGGTTAATTTGGGTAGAAATCAATTCTGATTATTAGAGAGAACCCCCAACCATGGTATTACGTTTTAAATTCCGAGTTTCTGTTTCTCCTGACCAATCACTATTAAACTATTCTGCCTACTAGTATGGTTGTCATGTGACTCCTACACTTTGAAGTCATTTGTCTTATGTAACATTTCCTATACAGTGATTTACACATGTATGATTGATTGTCTCTGTGTGATATGTGTGATATAAAGTGCTCTGACACCCTACACTGGTATTAGTGGTGCTGTAAATTTTCTGATACTTTATTATTTTGAAATTTTTACACATGCTAACAGTCTATGCGAAGTTTTTTACATCTCGCCTACGCAGCGCGCAAGCGCTACGTTGGAGGGACCTCTTGGCATCGCTCTGTACTTTGTTGGAAACTTGTGCATGTTTTTCACTGTTTCCAATGAGTACTCGTGCATTCAGAGCGTTTGCCTTGCGGGAGCGAGCAGCAGCGCCATCTGTTGGTAATTATCGCGCCTGCTACTGCTTGCTCCCGCAAGGCAAACGCTCTGCATGCATGAGTACTGTAACTTTCGCGACCGTGGGCCGCACTTGCGTTTCAGCGCTTGTTTTAACTGGCGCGGAAAGCCTCATGCTGAAAGCAGCTGTCCAGCAATTCCTTTTCTATTTCTTTACTTTGGCCTCACCTCTGTTTAGGGACTGCTCAGCCCTGGGAGCCGACCCCCCCAGAGCGGACCGTTACGGTGCCCCTGAAGGCGACGGGCTTAAAACGCTATACTATGATGTTTGAATGCGCTGTACTTGCAGCCTCAGCGATAGTAATGGCTGCCACGTCTTTCTTTTTTCCGATTCTTACTTGCAGTGCCAAAGCTCTCCCCTAACGCTTTCATTATTCATTAACTTTTTTTAACTGGCGCGGAAAGCCTCATGCTGAAAGCAGTTGTCCTGCCGTTTCTTTCCATTTCTTTACTTTTTCATATTTTTTTTTACTTTTTCCTCTGCCGTGCTTTATTTTCATAGCTTGGCGTGTCTCCTTAGTGGGGTTTGCCTGGTTCTTCCGTATTGGGCTAACCCCCACCCTCCCTTACTCCATCCCCCCTCTACATCACACACGGCGCTGCCTCTCCTCCAGTTGTAGCCAGTGCATCTGCAGCTGCGCAAAACCAGCCTTCCCACTTTCACTCTCGCAGCCTAGCTATGGACAAGGGAGGGGGTGGAGGAAGGATCCATGAACTTCCCCGGGGCTTAGGTAAAGAAAGCAGTCCCATATATAACAATTCTTAAAGGGGGGGAAGTGGTGTGTGTTTGGGTAAATATCGCTTATGTTTTCAGCTTAATTGTTTGCAAACTAACAAGGATCGGCTCAAAACATAAGCACTTTAATCTTGTGTTTTCATCCGCCCCTCACCCCTCTCCCTCGACCATGATTGACTTTATTTTGTAACTGTCACTCCTCACACTATAAAGCGATCGAGGAAAATATGTTGCATCTTTGTCAAACAGAAGTGCAACATAGCAAAGATAGTTTATTTTCTGAGTCTACGACCAAAGTGTTAGACGGACCGGGAGGGTCGGCCGAGGACAAGGGGAGAGGTCTCCGGGGAGAGCCGTCTCCAGCGATCGTACAGACGAATAACTTCCCCCCCACAGATGTACACCACACAAGGATAGGTTTTAACGTTCTTTATAAGTAGTTTCTTAAGGTACGATGGAATGGTACAAGGAGGTCTGGACTCAGGGGTCCCCTCGGTTCTAGTCTCTGGGTTTGGGAAAGGGGGTAGCGGGACAGTCTGGTTACCAATCTGGTAGATGAGATGATGGATAGCTCACAATCCTCGAGCTCGGTATTCTAGCTTGGACGGGCCGCGGCAGCGCCAGCAGGTCCCGGGGAAGGTGGTCGTTACACGGTCCGCGGCAGCGCCAGCAGGTCCCGATGAAGGTGGTCGTTACACGGTCCGCGGCAGCAGGTCCCGATGAAGATGGTGGTTACACTGGCTATATTTTCTGGTGTTGGCGGGTAGGGGAGCCCGCGGGACCATGTCTCTTCCCCCTAGGCACGCTAGAACCATGGAGGCCGGTTCCCACTCTTGTTGTGCCTGCTCATATTCCTCTTGTTCTTCGGAGATTTGTTCTCCCCCCAGGGCGGCGGCAGCTACCTGGCGGGGTTTTGGCGTTTGGTTCTGCGGGCAGTTCGGGTCATTGGCGTAGTGGCCGACTCGCTGGCATCGGTGACACGTGACGTTGGCCCGGAACCCCGGGCGCATCGGGGGGTTGCCCCGGCCGGCCGGGGGCGGGGTGCTGGCAGCGGGAGTGGCCGGGACGGTGTCTCTCCCTCGCCCCTGGCCTCCTCCTCCTCCTCGGGGACGGTGCTGACCTTGGTGGTTCCGGTTCTGCTCGTGTGGCACTCTCCGACCCACTCGGGTGCTTTCCCACCGGTCAGCTTCGGCGGCGAGTTGCCGTGGGTCAGTCAATTTACTGTCGAGGAGGTGCTGCCTGAGCTCGACGAAGCAGTTGTTAGAGAGGTGCTCCCACACCATAAGATTAAAAAGTTGCTCGTAGGTCGTTACGTGGCTTCCCTTGATCCAACCCTCGAAGGCTCGGGTGAAATAGTTGACATATTCCACCCAAGTTGTACCTGGGATCCGGGTGCAGTCTCTAAACCTCTGGCGGTACATTTCGGGCGTGAGCCCATATCGGGTGAGGAGGGCAGCCTTCATGTGGTCATAGGATGACATCTGATGGTCTGGGAGCTGTAGCAGGGCATCACGGCCTTCGTTGACGAACCTCCCCCATAGACCGGCTCCCCAGTCACTTCGATCGATCCGGTGGGAGGTCATGGCGATCTCGTAGGCCTTGAACCACTGTTGTATGTCGTCCTCTCGGACATACTCTCGAACGACATCCTTGGGGATGTGGACTTTCTTTTCTGTCGCTCCCGGGGTGCGCGGTCGCTCGGGCACCTCCGGTTCTTTGTTCTGCTTCCGTAGGTCTATTTCTGCCAGTTTGCGCTCGTGTTCGTACGCTAGTCTCTTTTCTTCGAGCTCTCTCTGCCTCTGTTTTTCTTCCCGTTCTTCTCGGAGCCGCAGATGTTCTAGGTTCAGTTTTTGCTCTGCTAATTTTAGTTCACCGTCCATTTTGAGTCGTGCCATTTCTAACTCATGTAGTCTGTTTTTTTCTCTTTCTTGGATCTCTTCCTGTGAGAGGCCCGTTCCTCGCTCCTCGGGAGCCGTGGTGATCCTCTCTGATGCTGCACTGTTTCGGTCTGGGGATCTGGTGACCCCGGTTTCTGCCCACGACTCAATGGCGTGCTTGAAATCGTCTTTGGTACTCAGGCCGGTGGTAGCAATGCCTAGTTCCATGCAGAATTGTTTTAATTCACGATGGCTGTACTCTTCCAATTTATCCATCTGGAATTTCTCGGTGGATCCGCTCTCTTTGGTTGACATTGTGGTTTTGTCGTGGGGTGAGCTACTCTCTGTACGATTACGCGTTGATTCGGATCGCGCCGCTGGCCACCAATGTTAGACGGACCGGGAGGGTCGGCCGAGGACAAGGGGAGAGGTCTCCGGGGAGAGCCGTCTCCAGCGATCGTACAGACGAATAACTTCCCCCCCACAGATGTACACCACACAAGGATAGGTTTTAACGTTCTTTATAAGTAGTTTCTTAAGGTACGATGGAATGGTACAAGGAGGTCTGGACTCAGGGGTCCCCTCGGTTCTAGTCTCTGGGTTTGGGAAAGGGGTAGCGGGACAGTCTGGTTACCAATCTGGTAGATGAGATGATGCATAGCTCACAATCCTCGAGCTCGGTATTCTAGCTTGGACGGGCCGCGGCAGCGCCAGCAGGTCCCGGGGAAGGTGGTCGTTACACGGTCCGCGGCAGCGCCAGCAGGTCCCGATGAAGGTGGTCGTTACACGGTCCGCGGCAGCGCCAGCAGGTCCCGATGAAGGTGGTCGTTACACGGTCCGCGGCAGCGCCAGCAGGTCCCGATGAAGATGGTGGTTACACGGTCCGCGGCAGCGCCAGCAGGTCCCGACGAGGATGGAGGATGCAGAAGGCCGCAGCAGCGCCAGCAGGCAGGACGATAGTTCACAAGGCAGGGCTACGGCAGCGCCGGTAGTCCGTCAAGGATGAGTTCTTCTCGGTATCTCTCGACTCCAGGATACAACTGCCTCCCTGCTCTGGAGCTGCCCTAGTTATAGGTCTGGCGCCCTTTGATGTCCGGACCCTCGCACTTGGAGGTCGGGAGGTCCGGGATGAGGGAGTCCAGACACCCAGCAGGGGGTGGAGCCAGCGCCCGGGGGAGCTGGAGGGCGATCGGCACCTGGCGGGGGAGAGCCATCGACACTCCTTTCTCCCATCGACCTGCCAAGTGGTCCGTTCACCTCCTGGGTGGATGGTGGTGCCGGGATGGCGGGGCCTGGCCAGGCCCAGGGTTAGGGTCGAGCTGAGGCCATGCGGCCTCGTGGTGCAGTGTCCAAGATGGCGGCTGGTCCGGACGGGGGAGCCGGGAGTGGGTCGGCCCCGTGATACATCGATGTCCGGGGGCAGGAGTTCCGTCTGGAGACGGGTTGCGGGTTGGTCCTGTGGGTCACACCTGGAGGGCCGGGGCTTGGGCCGTGTCATGCGGGGAGGGAGCAAGCCCTTCATGTGGCCTGTCTAACACAAAGCATTTAACAGTAAAGTATGAGCTTCCTCTGTGAGTTGCACGCATCCTCACGTTTGGTAAAAAATGCAAAGTCCGCTAAGTGTGCATAATAATCAAGTCCTGGTGGAGAGCCAAATATATATTCAGATGAGAACACAATTGTTCTGCTCATGTGGTAACAACACCGAAATCTGTGGTCCTGAAAATACATCCTGCCCAAAGAAGACCCCAGGTCACCAGAAAGTGCATATGTGGGGTCCTTTTCTATCCTGCACACAGCAGTAGGACGTATGTCACTATCCCTTGCTTGCACCAGTGATCGGGATGGCTTGTGAAGCCATTCAGGCCTACAATGCGGACCCTCACCACAATTACTAGAAATAACGTGACTCCATCGACAAATGCCGCCCTGTTTACTGGAAAGAAAGCGAGTATTTTAAACACCAGTGCATAATTCTACCCACGTTACAACTACTTTCAAATACTGGCATGCAAGTGGGTTGAAATCCCTTTCTAATAATCTCTTTGCAGTAGGCAACAAGCAACCACCACTCTTGCACCATTGTGGCTTTCTGTAAAGTGCATTGCAGACAGTATCACACTCAGAAAGGAGCCCTTTGTATGTTTCTTTGGAGGTAAAATCTATACACATTTAAAATAAGGATGACACACCACTATGGAATTGCCACAAACGTGTCTCGTCTATGTCTCTTAGTGTGGCCTTACGTACAAAAATATTAGCAGTATTTCAAGTTATAGAGACATTTTTAGGTGTGTGTGTGCTAAATACCTACCTAGTGTCAGCATATTCTCAGACCCAAGAAGCTGATACTGCAAGCTAAACTGATTATGAATCAAGAGCGACGGAAATACAAACCAAAGCACCAAAACAATAGAAGACAACATGGTGTGATTGAAAGAAGGCATATTTACAAGAAGTGTAAGTACTGAGCCGCCTTCATGTACATACAGATTTTTTTTAAACGCATCTAAAAAAACATCTTGAGTGTGAAAAAAATTAAGTAACGTCCAACTCTGGTAGAAAGGCAAAAAAAAAAAAAAAACTGTCTTGGGTTGGCACCATAACCAACCGCTTTATGTAACAAAGTCTAAAAGCCACTCAGTGCTTCACTACAAATGTCTACAAATCCTGAACCGTACAATATTAATAACAAAAATCCACATGTTGAAATGTCTTCAAACCTCATGGGCATGTAGAGAAATGTGATAATCCCTGAACAATGTAGAGATGGATAGAAATCCTTGTGTAAAGTTAGTAGTATTCAAGCCTTTGATGTAAACCTATAAAAGTACACAAACCAACTGACTGAAACAATGGTTGAAAAGCAATTTGGCCTATTTCAGGCATACACGATTTTACTGAAACTATACAATAACCATCAAATTTTTAATATTTGAACTTAATATTTGTTCACACTGTGGTGAAGGCTACTGTGTGTAGGGACAGGCACAAGCCCCTTGTTCCCATTATGCAAAGAATGGAGTTAGCATAGTAAATTATCTAATCACACTATATCAGAACACTGCAGTACAGATGTAAAAACTCAATTTTTTGCTCATAATTCATTGCTCTCTATCAAGACAGGACACTTTTGCCATCATCAACCTCTGCTGGAAGGATCTTGCAAGAGAGTACTAAATTAAACTAATTCCTCCACCTGTTTATTTTCCACTTTTCGTTCATAACGTTTGCTTTCCCTTTCCCTCTCTCTCACTCCGTCTCCTTCCCATTTCTTTACTGTTTTGACCTCCTATCTTCTCTTTTCCCTTGTCTCTACTCATCACTATCTTCTTTACACGTCGTTCTTTCCCTAGCCGCCTTTCTCTCGTTCTCTTATAAACCTCTCCACTCCCGGTTTTTGCCTTACACCTTAAGCTCGTTTCTGTTTCTCTTCTTCCTATCAGTACCTTTCTACAAGCATTTGCAATGCAATACTTCTCGCATTTCTTAAAGTTAGAGCTGTTGGCGTTAAAAATAATGTTTTTACTTTTGCTTTTTTATACCAATAGCAATTGCGCTATGCAAATATATTTACAACACTGCAAATAAAAAAAACAAAAGTAACAAACATTGTAATTTTCAAAGTCAACAGCTCTAACTTTAACAAATGAGAGACCTATTGCATTGCAAATGCTTGTTCCTTATTAGTACCAGCAGAACATACAACTGCAGCAGTGAAAAAGGTGACCAGTCAACCTTTGCAAAGGACTCTCCACTTCACAGCAGCACAAGTCACATTTTTTTGCAACTTTTTATCCGTTTGAGATATAAACAATTTATTAGTTAAAATTGTCAGATTATGCAGCAGATGTAGTATTATGTGGCAACTAAGGCAGAGACATAATTATGTAGAAAACATTTGCAAACTAGGATATTTTGCCATCATGTTTCAACTGCTCTTGTGAAAAAAAAGGTAGGAAAAGTGCTGATGACAGAAACTCCATGGCTCGGAGACAAATGGCTTGCGATTCCACTTTAAAGGATATTTGGGACATTCTGAGATTGGAAACGTATCCCACTTTGTGAATGTATTTTAATGTCAATAAGTCACATTAAACCTTAAGTAAACATACGTATCCATTATTTAAATTAAATAACGTAATAAGCTGCACCCGGTTAGTGAAATCGGAAACAAATACTCCCTCCTTCTCCCACTGTACTTCCTCCCTTTTCCCCCTCCCCCACCTTGCCCCGTCCTCCCTCACTCCCTCCCATTTCCCGCTCATCCATATCTCCCCGTCCTCAATCACTCTCTGCTCCACCTCTCTTATCCCATTCCCCCACCCGTCCCCCCTCTCCCTACACACTCCCACCCCTTTCCATCAAACCACCCAACACTCCGTGCTCAGCTCTCCTCTCCCTAGAAAATAAACTTGATTCTCTCATCTCTTCCATTTCCCAGCTTGTAGTGTCCATCTCACTGTTAAGCGCTAAGATGTCCCCCTTACCTAATACCCTCCCGAGGAGTTCCGTTCTCCCACGCCCCAATAAAGCAAACCACAGTCTGTCCTCTACAGACATCTCCAACTTACTAGCCAGCTACAAGACCACCAGCGTCAATCCCCCCTACCTTCATCTCCCATTAACTCTACGCAGTACACTATTGAAACCATCTCCTCTGTCAGAACCTACCAGCCTCCGCCTTACCGGGCACCCTCATTCAAGAATCTTATCCCTATATCCCTTAACAGCCCTAACACCCCCATCACTAAAACAGTTGTGTCAGAGCTGCACTGCTTGCTACACAACTGCAGATCTGCAATCAAACACAAATTGGAAATTTCTGACATTATCACCCTCCAGAATCTTGACATGTTCTTTCTCACTGAGACCTGGTTTAATGACTCCTCTCATACTTTGTTTGATCTTCTGGTACCCACTGACTACTCTATCCTCAGAAATGACAGATCAGACAAAATTGGGGGCGGTGTCGCTATCATCTTCAGGAATTCTCTACAAATGAAACCCTTCCCTACCACCCTTTTCCGTACATTCGAATGCCTATCCCTAGAACTTCAAATACATCATGGCTCACCTTTTAGATTCCATACCATCTACCACCCGCCCGGTAACAGCTCTTCCTTTGTGGAGGAACTCACTGACTTCATCGGTGACCAATTTTCTCAAAGTGACAGACAGATCTTCCTGGGTGACTTTAATCTCCATTGGGGCTCTTTGGAAGACTCGGCTGCCAACAAGCTTGCCACATTTCTCTCAGCCAACGATCTCTTCCAACATTGCTCTGAAACCACTCATTCCAAGGGCTCAATTCTGGATCTTGTTATATCCAAAGCAGACCTGCTGACTTCTGCTCCCCCCATCCATGTAAACTGGTCTGACCACTTCCTCGTTCCCTTCCGTTTTCATCTTTCGCACGTTATAACTCTCGGCCAACCTAAAAGAGCTACTACCTGGTTCCGCAACACTAAAAACATTGATTTTGACACTTTTTGTGACTCTGCTATGCGGTCACTTCCTAGACTTGACCCTAACGTGGATGTCAACGCTATCACCACTCAGTGCCTCTCAGTCCTAGCAGTTGAAATCGACAATGTCGCTCCACTCCAAAGCAAAAGGAAAAGACACACCCCCTCAGCACCTTGGTTCAATAAAGCTCTCTACAATGAAAGGAAAAACATTAGAATCCTGGAGAAACATTGGATCAAGTCGCCCACCCCACTCCCTTTGAGGAGCGGAAATCCTTAGTCACCTGGCAATACTTTGACGCCATCTCGGAAGATGACCTCCTCAAATGCATCCTTGAAACCAAACCATCCAACCACTCCTCTGACCCCATCCCTAGCATCATCGCCATTGATTTCTACACCCATACTCTCTCTTACTGGACCGGGCTAGTTAATCTCTTCCTCAGTTAAGGCTCCCTCCCTGTTGCCCTTAAATCAGGACAGGTTACCCCTCTTCTAAAAAAACCTCCGCTGATGCAACCGACCTCAACAACTTCCGCCCTATCATCAACCTCCCTTTTCTTTCGAAAATCACTGAAAAATGTGTTGCGAAACAACTTTCCCTACATATTATGGACAATAATCTCCTCGATGTTTTCCAGTCTGGCTTCATCCAAAATTGCAGCACTGAAACAGCCCTGCTGCAAGTGATTGATGATGCGTTGCATATACTCGACTCCGGGGAATCCTGTCTTCTGATTCTTCTTGACCTCTCTGCAGCCTTTGACACTGTTAATCACAGCACCCTCCTCAACACTCTTCAACAGAGAATGGGATTGGATGGCACAGTGCTTAAATGGTTTGCCTCTTTCCTCTCAGACAGATCCCAAATGATTAAGATAGCGAACAGTCTTTCATCTCCATTGGCTGTAGGTCAAGGTGTCCCTCAAGGCTCTATCCTGGCACCCACTCTGTTCAATCTCTACCTGGAACCATTAGGGAACCTCCTAAGCAAATCTGGGATCCATTACCATCTTTATGCAGATGACACTCAAATCTACCTCAAGGTGTCTTCCGCACACAATCTCGCTTTACTCGACTCTACTCTCAACGCCATCCACAACTGGATGTTAGCTCACCAACTCATTCTAAATCCCGCCAAAACTGAATTCCTCCTCCTTTCGACCTCTCTATCACCTACTCCTATTCAATCGTGGATGGATCAGCTGAACCTGCTCAACAACAAACCCATCATTGTCGACAGTGCTAAATCTCTAGGTGTCATTCTTGACAAAAGACTCAACTTAATCTCCCACATCAAGTCTATTGCCAAATACGCACGGTACCAGTTGCGCCTTCTATGGGGGATCCGTCGGTTCTTCCCGGAGAATGACTTAAAAACTTGGTACAATTGCTGGTTCTCTCAAGACTGGATTATTGCAAGTCTCATTCTGACGGGCCTACCCAAATCCCACCTCTACCCTTTCAAATCCATCCTCCATTCAGCAGCTCGCTTCATTTCAGGGTCTAAATGAAGCGACCACATCACTCCTATCCTGTCCTGTCCTCTCTTCGATGGCTTCCGATTGAGGCAAGATCTATTTACAAAACTGCCTGCATCACACACAAAGCCTTGCACAAGTCCTCCCCTCGTTGCCTGGCAAATAAATTGAAACTGTCCTGAGGCTCTCGACCCTCTCGTAATGCAGAAAAGCTTCTGCTTGAGCCCCCCCGTCTTCAAAAGGGAAAGATCGATGGCGCAATCCTTCTCAGGCAATGCGGTGAGAATATGGAACTCACTTCCCCCATTGCTCCGTGCCACCTCCTCTACCCGGATCTTCAAAGCTGAACTCAAAACTCTTCTCTTCCAAAGACACTTTCAGAACTAATACTTTCATACTCCGGCCCCTCTTGTAAGTTCGCTCTTCATTGAAAATTTTTATTTTTTCCTGTGCGTCCCTCCCCCCTGCGTGCTGTGTTGGATTTTGTGTTTGTGCACCCTTTATTCTCAGGCCCCTCTTGGAAGTTCGCTCTTCGTTGTAAATTTGTATTTTTTCCCTGTACATTCCTCACCCCTGTGTGCTGTGTTGGACTTTGTGTTTGTGTACCCTTCTTTTTTAGTCTGTGTAATGTTATATTCTGTACCACTTTTCTCTTGTAACGTAACTTGCTCTATTGTACAGCGCTCTGACACCTTTGGGTAATGTCCGCGCTTTATAAACATGCACTAAATAAAAATAAAACAAGCATTGGCATAGCCAATAGGTCTCGCCTTTGGGACCTTATAAGTGTTTAGCTATGCACCAGTTGCATAACTAAATACTTATAAGGTCTCAAAAGCGAGACCTATTGGCTATGCAAAGCGGCCGTGAAAGTGATAGCGAAAACGATCAAACATCAAAGCGGCCGTGTGGCCGCCAAAGTGAAAGTAATCGCGGTAAAGCGCGGCGCGCGCGTGCACATGCACTGTAGCTCTAGGCTGGCCTGGTAGCACTTTTTGGAGCCCTCTCAATAAGTCTCGCCAGACCAGCGCATGCGCTGGGTCAGGCGAGACCTAAAAAACAAGCATTGGCATAGCCAATAGGTCTCGCCTTTGGGACCTTATAAGTGTTTAGCCATGCAACAGTTGCATAACTAAATACTTATAAGGTCCCAAAAGCGAGACCTATTGGCTATGCAAAGCGGCCATGTGGCCGCGAAAGTGATCACGGTCAAACATCAAAGCGGCCGTGAAACCGAAAGTAATCGTGGTAAAGCACGGCGCGCGCGCCTGCGCACATGTACTGTAGCTCTAGGCTGGCCTGGTAGCATTTTTTGGAGCCCTCTCAATAAGTCGCCAGACCAGCGCATGCGCTGGGTCAGGCGAGACCTAACAAATGAGGATATCTTCCTCTTTCTGCCACACCTCTGACCCGATCCACGGGTTATCCCGCCCTCTGATTCTCCGCCCACAGTTCCCTTACTCTCCCCCCCTCCTACCACTGGACACAGCCCATTAAAGCCCTGCTCAAGGGTAGATGCCGGGTGTTGAACAGGAGGGGTATACTCACACTCACGAACTCAATTTCGTGCTCTTTGGGGTGAGGCTCCTCTGCTTCCACTTTTTAAATCTGTGTGCTCCTTCACTTCCCCCTTCGATTCCTTGCCCTCCTTCGCTTCCACCTTCAGAGTCTTTAAGTTCACACCCACTCGGGGCCGGTTAGAGGCCTCAATTCTGCTAGTAGTGAGCTCACTATGCTGTCTGCCTGAGCGACTACGACTGTTGATGATCAATGTGGGGTGTTGAGCCAGGATTCGCCTAAGACGCTACTCTCTTCCACCGTGCTGTCCTGCTAACGAACTTCCAGTTCGGCCTGGCGCGCTGAACAATCAACTCCCGGGTTACAACGTCACCTCCGATTCCATGTGCTTGAGCGAATAGCGCGCTTCCTCGTCGCCACAGTAACTAACGCCGATGCAAGGAAGTCGTAGTCCGAATGTCCACGCACTAGCGGTGAAAAACAAGCATTGGCAAAGCCAACAGGTCCCGCCTTTTGGCTTTGCCAATGCTTTTTGCTGACTCTGCTCAGCATTTTAACAAACAGTGGTGTGCCGCGGGGGTCGCATCTCACGGGCCGCTACAAGTGGGGAGGGGGCGGAAACAAAAAAAATTGCAGACAAGGGGGGGGGGCGCGGAGCATGTTTAATATGGACAATGGGAGGGGGTGGGAGCAAAGGGTATGCGTACAACGGGAGCGGGGCGGGAGCCTGGTGAACATGGACAACGGGAGGGAGAGGTGGGTGGTTACCTCACGGGTCACCGGAAGTGGGGAGGGGGCGGTCTACAAAGGAAATAAAAAAAAATATTTACAATGCCATAGGCCTCGCATTTAAATGAGAGACCTATGGCATTGCAAACAAGCGACTGCCACTGTCCCAGCTCAATAAAGACAAGCATTTCCGAGACTTTAAGCTTTTGGCATTGTAAATGACAATGCTTTTTTAGGTCTTGCCTGCGCGCTAGCGCAGGCGAGACCTTTAGTAAGCGGGTTTTCAAAGTGCTACCAGAGTGGCCTAAAGCCTGTGTGCATGTGAACCTGCACAGGCCTCTCCTTTCGCGCACACAATTTGCGTGTTGTTTCTTTTTTTGCACGTGCGCGGGCACTCAACTCCCGGGCTTGTTGCTCGCGCTTCTTGGTTTTTAAAGAAAGCACAAACACCGCCCCTCCTCCCACTTAAAAATCACCTGACCCCGGCTATCAAGCCCCGTACGCCACAACTATCCACAATTGCAGCGGACTGCAAGCACCCTCTGGGAGTAACAACCACTCTTCACTCTAAGCCTCCAAGCTATCCTCTTGGCCTGTGTCCTCCTCACTCGCGACTTAGGTATCTGCACACTCCGCGAGCAAGAATAGTTTCTCTCCTCTTCCGGCGTCTCAGTTCCTGGTTGACATGTCTCCGAACGGCTGACTACTCCTTTTCTCCTCCTCCCAGCGTCGGGGATTGGTCTTCTCACCTCTGCTTCCTGCTTAAAGGAACAGTACTCTGTTGTTTCATATGTGGTTTGTTTTCCCGGGTTTATTTTAACCCCTTCTCTTTCTTTTGTTTTTTGTAGGGGCATGTTCGTTTGGGATGACAGTTACGGGAGCACAGTTGGTTCACCCCGTTCATTCTTTGGTGTAAGGCCACCAGTCTTTCCAGAAATCCCTCCCTCCTTTTACTACTCTGCAAGACTATCAACTGAGTAAAGCTGGCAATTGTGCCTTCTGCCTGGTTAGTTCCCTCTTCATCTGTCCTTGTGTGCCAAGTTGCCTTTCCATGTCCCCTTCATGGAAGGTACCCTTCAAAAAGTCACACCTATAATGTGGAGATATAACTGCCACCTCAGTTCATGTTGGAATGTACCACTATCCCAGTCTGCGGCTTTCCTTTTTTGCATATTGTCGTTTTGCCTTAACACCCAGTGTAAGCCTTTCATAAGTTAGAATTTTGGGATTGCACTCATCTTTAAGTGAATGTCCGGTACTAGACTCACAGGGTCCCGCTCAAAGTGATTGAGGTGACCAGTGTTTGACTACAGTGGGAACGCAGTAGATTCTTGTAACTATTTTTGAACCAGATGAAGATTTCAGCAGCTGTTCTAACAATTGGAGATCCCCTTTTGGTCCTGTGTCCCAGAAGTAGTCTATTTTATTCAGTCTTGAAGGTCGGTAAGCAGAGAGTTTAGAAATATGACTATGTTCCTATGCATGCATACAACACATCCTCATGCTTGGTGAAGGTATTAGGACATTTAAAGGTGATAGCATCTGCATACTGTAGTATTCTGCTTAGGAACTGGGAACTTGGAATAGGAATGTTGCGGGGAGATTCCATGTGGTGATTAGTTGGTGACCGTTGAGGAGACTGGTCACTTTTCAGTTAGGTGGATGTTAAGCTGCCTTCTTTATGAATAAATACAACCTACAAACCCACATCGTGTGTGTGTGTATCGTTTACTACACAAATTGGCGACGATCAGGAGTCCAAAGAAGAAGGCAGTGCTCACCTGGTTATCTTTTTGTACCTTGAGCGGCTTTACACATTGATTTCCGTCTGGCGTTGGAGCTGCAACGGAGTTTCCAGGTTACCAGAAGTTAAATAAGTCTAAAATTCCATATTTTCTCACCTTCAACTCGTACAGCTTTACTAAAAACTTCAACCACTCTCACAGGATCAGACCATTTGGATAACTTCCTGTTTATCATACCGCCCAGTTTTTCCCGGACCATGCCCCCCACTCCTCATTTTCTCCTGATGCTTCTTAACACTCTCCCTTTAGCAAAATCCATAACTGTGTCCTACAATTTTTCCCCGTTCAACCACCATGGCATAAGTTTACATCCTGGTTTCCTGCCCCATAACATTTCAAACGAATATAATCCTGTAACAGAATTGGTCGACGTTCTATACGTCAACAAAGTAGCCCATAATGCCATTCGCATGACACAGTTATGGATCATGCCAAAGTCAGGGAGTGTGTTAAGAAGTATCCGGAGAAAAGGAGGAGTGGAGGAGTAGTGGTTCCAAGGGTCGGTTAATATGGTTATAGTTATGGTTCCATAGCCTTAAAATGTCATCCATTCTCGAGTCGTTCTCAGCTTAGCTCCCTGAGAGTTATCAGAGAAATGAGATGTCAAAAGTTGGTAGCATGTTGAGGTATGCTGTTGCCGAGCTTAAAGACACCCAGTTTCTCCAGTTTTGTGACTAGTGGTAGATGGAGAGCTCAGGGGCTGCTGGAGAGTCTTCAGATCAGCCACTGTTCAAATGTCCATATGGGCCTAATCAGTGACCGCAAAGCTCCAGGTGCCCACAGGAGGAGCAGTTGAATGTGACCCTCTAAAATCCTTCAGGTGAGAGAGGACAGGTAAAATGCACAGTGCAGAGCTCCATATCTAATAAGTACAGAAGTTACCTGCAAGCCATGAAGAGAAGAGAGAGACTACAGGAGCTGCCACCCATGGTAGAAAATCAAGGGCTGTTGAAACATGGATCGGTCCTGCAGGTCTCTGAGTTGGTGTAGGAACAGGGTTGGATTGGGATTAAAAATCGGCCCGGGCACGCTAAAAAAAAGTGGCCCACATTTGAATATTGCCGTTCCGCAAAACACTGCTTTGGTGAAATTTGATAAACAAGCATTGGCATAGCCAATAGGTCTCGCTTTTGGGACCTTATAAGTATTTAGTTATGCAGCATAATATCCTTGGTGCAACAACATAGGCTGTTGCATGGCTAAACACTTATAAAGTCCCAAAGGCGAGACCTATTGGCTATGCAAATGCTTGTTTTATTTGTATTGATAATTAACACATAAAAAAGGCATTGTCATTTACAATGCCAATGGCTAAAACTCTTGTAAATGCAAGACCTATTCAAAGAAGCGGCCACCATTGTCCTGGGCTGCTTGGAAAGTGAAAGCACGCATGGCGTGCTGAATGTTGCAGGAAAGCATGTGATGCTTGCAGTAGGAGAAATTAACCCTTTCTGTGCCTATCACGAGCTGGACTTGTCATGGAGCACAGTCGCCATGTGCCCATGACGAGTCCAGCTCGTCATGACACCCACCCACGGGGGAAGCGCTGGTCGATCCTTTTTTTTTTTTTTTTATACTAGGAAGGCAGGGGAAGACTTTCCCCTGCCTCCCCCTGCGTCATTGGAGGTTTCCCCTTTGTTCTCCGTCGTGCAGGAAGCCATTTGCTTCCTGCGTAACGGAGAAGAAAGAGGTGAGTTTTGGGGCTGGGGAAGGGGGATTTGAGTGTAAGAGGCCCGATCAGTGGTGTAGCTAGGGTGGGGCGGTGGGGGCACTATTTTGGGGGAGGACAAAGGCATTCAGATGAGGCCGGTTTGCTTTCGTGGACGTTCGGGGACGGGCAGAGAAGGAATAGGACTCGGGTAATGTCCTCTTCTTTTTGCGCTGGCAGCTGTCCCCCCCTCTCTTCCTATTATTCCCTCTCTTTCTGTCTTGCTCCTCACTTACTGAAAACCGTGACTTGAAGAAACGGTTCACAACCTCTATTTCCTTCTTTCATTTAGTTGCTTCCCTGTGAAATGGATCCAAAAAAGAAAAACACTCTTCCGAGCAATGCCCTTTTTCTGACATTTTTCTATTCCAAAGTGTAGCAGGATGGAGAGAAATAGAAGGTTTTAAATATGAAAAATAAATACATAACTAAATAAAGCAAGACAGAGAGGTTGCAAAGTGGCCAGATTGGTTTTATTTACATCCAAATACATCAGCATCACTTTACAGAGTTTGCGAGTGAAGCGCTACTTTCGTTTTCTCTTCTTTCTTTGAACAGCATTGTTGTTCCCAGGTGGGAAAGTGACCATTCCTGGAGGTACTGCAATACCTGGTTGATGGTTGGATTGGAAAACACAATGTGTACCATGGCTCTGTGTTTATGGATGTGGTCTTTTTATACCATACTGCTTACGTTTTGTAAGGATATAAGCAATGGACATTGAAACGGTACCCTTCAGGGCCCTCTAGTCATGTCCATAACTTTTCAGGTAAAACCACTCGCTGATTTCTGAATAGTGAGTGAGAGATCGTTAACCCCTTCGATGCGCGTGACGGAGTGGTTCCGTCATGCGCGTCGGTCGCGCTGTGCGAATGACGGAACCACTCCGTCACGGCCACGCCCGCGCACGATCCCTTCAGCACAGCGCGGAAATCCGCGCTGAAGGGGTTAAGGTAACCATGTTGTTTCTGCTTACATTTCGAATGCTTTACCTAATCTTGCATTCCCTATGCGTGGTTGCATTTACTTTTTTTTTATAGGCAGCATATTACTCTTATCAAGAGCATCATTTGAATTGAGCCACATCCAAGTGTTTATAGCGGGCACAATTAGGTTATAGCTGAAGGCAGTGCGAGTTTCTCCCAGTGGGGAAGTATGGTGTTCAGTGGGGGAGAGGATGCGGCACTATGGCCAGAGCTGTCGAATTTGGAACTGGGGAACCGGGTTCAGCCTTCATGACCAGTCCACCAGACCACTCTACTGAGGGAGCACATTCCCATGCTAGACCTTAGAAGGCCCCACTAGACCTTAGAAGGCTTGATGTCTTAGCACATCAGGTGTACCCTAGTGGTGTCAATTGTGGGTTAACCTTGAAGGCCTGTCCACCACAATCCATACTGAAGTTCATCTCCAGTCTTGCGGGCAGGCCTACGAAGCAGCACACCCTAGAGCAACAGAGATCCAGTCGCTGTGACTCTGTCACTGAGGTCACATGAACCTTGAGCAGGTTAGGGCGATGCGAACGGTGTGACCTCACTGGGTACCTATTTCGGGTGGGTGCGTAGTGTTTGCAAGTATATTATGGTTTGAAAAAAACTTGCTGCCTCCTTCCTGGCCTCCAGCAATTTTCAGAAACAATAAAAATGTCATGATAACTTTGGTGATTAATGTTCTTCCTAGAGAGAGATGGAGTTTTGTCTAGTGGAAGGGTTGACTCCTGGAAAGGTAGCACAGAGGGTTAATGTGCCTCCTGCAAAGAACATGTACCATGCAGATCACAAAGTGCACTGCTTTAATGGGGGGACCATGATGAATGGTCATTTAATGTCAGCTGTAGATGATGGATCCCTGAACAGAGTCATGTATGTGCATGTTTGCATTGTGCTGAGGGGTTTACCAGGTAATTATTCACGCAGCTCTCTGATGGATGTCACATGCGGTTTTTCTGAGTCCCCAGATAGATCATGCAGTCTGTGTGTTCTCTTTTGTACTGCCAGTCACCGGTGTATTCAACTGTGTAGCCTTGGACCGTGTCATGTATGTGCATGTAACTTGCATGATCGAGGTAACTATTAGCGGCGATACTACATGTCTCTCGGACCTCTTTCAAGTGGTCTCCGTCCTTTTTCCCCAGCAAAACCCCCTCCCTAGGGGCAGCAATCTGAGAGATAGCCCCGGGCGCCACAAGCTCTAGCTACGCCTCTGCCCCGATGTCTCTTTAATGCACGATCGTGCAGCAGGAATGGCCACTAGCGCCAGGTTTTTTTTCTTTTTTTAGATTTGGGGTTGTTTGTGGGAGCGGCCCCTTAGGCAAGGGTCGCTCCCCTTAAGGCCACATTATTGTTTAAATATTTTAAAGTGCAAACAAAATCAAAGAGGTAGCAGACGATACGTTACAAGAGGAAAAAGTGATGCGTGCATGTTACAAAAGAGTACAAAATACAAGTAGAGGTAAAATACTGCAATAAATGGCAGACACTCAGAAAAAAAGAGCAAACATTACGTTACATGAGGCAATGGTGGTAATTGTGCATGTATCAAAAGCAAACAAAATACAAGAGGTAGCAAACAATACGTTACAAGAGGAAAAGTGACGTGTGCAAGTTACAAAAGAGTACAAAGTACAAGTAGCAATAAATGGCAGACACTCAAAACACAGGAAAACACTGGGAAGGCACTTCTATAGGCATGGAGAATAGAATTTCCTATAATGTAAATACTTCCTTCAGATAATAGAGAGGGTGTGAATTAAGTTTGGAAGTGTCTTTGCAGGAGGAGAACTTTGAGGTCAGTTTTGAAGTACTGGGAAGAGGGGGTGGTCCGGAGCTGAGGCTGAGTTCCAGATTCTCGCCGCGTTGCCTGTAAAGGATTGGGCCATCGATCTTTTCTTCTTGAAAGTGGGAGGTTCAAGCAATAAATTTTGCGCAGTACGTGATGGTCTAGAGCAATATATGCATATGTGACATTAATGTTTTTTCTCCTTTTTATTCTAGTTTAAAGCTTTTGATTCCTGTTTCCGGTTTCGACAGTGGTTGTTCTGCAGTTTTGTGTAGTTGCATTTTTTTGGTAAGACATTTTTTGTTGTTGTATTTACTCCAAATGAGTAATATTGTAATGTTTGAATGAATTCTTTTGTAAGTGATGTCATAATGGCAGCATATTTAGTTAGTGGTTTGAGCATGAAATTCTTTGCGATGTGTTTTGCATGGTCTTATGTGTAATTTCTTTTCTCTTTCTTTTTTAGTGGGATATTGTTGATCCATACTGTGTCTGTGCAGAGTAGGCAGTGGTGAGTAGTTTAGCTGCCTCTGGCAAGTGAGTGGTATTGTTTTGGAGTATATATGTATTTTTGATAAAGGTGCTTTTTGTTTATTACTTATTTTACAAAGTGTTTGTTGTTGTTGACTTGTTTGTCAAGTTACCTTTATTAGTAAGCATTATGGCTAGCCATAGAATGACTGCTCAACTGGTGGTTGGTATGCTTCTTGAATCGTCCTCTGAGCATTATTATGAGACTGACAGTGCGTCTGAGGGAGACGAGGGAGGGGAAGATTCTGGCAGTGAGTTTTCTCTCCACATGGAATCATCGGATGATGAAGGTACTCTCAGTGCAGATGGAGGGACTCTTGGTGTGGATGAAGCGACTCTCAGTGCGGATGAAGTGCCTGTTTTAGAGGAGGAAACTACTGTGCCGATGGTGCAAGAGGCATCTGGATTGCAGTCTGAGGCTGCTAGGCTTCCTACCGGAAGTGCTGGACTTTGGGTTGATCCAAACATGGTGCAGCCGGTGTTGCCTGCCTTTAGCGGTGATGCAGGGTGTAGAGTGGATTGTGAACATTTTTTGCCTATACAGTTTTTTCAGTTGTTTATGGATGATGTATTTTTGGGTGAGATTGTTAAGCAGACGAATTTGTATGATGAACAGTTTTTGAGGGACAACAGTGACAAACTTAGGCCCCAGTCTAGAGCTACCCGGTGGACTCCCACAAGCTCTAGCTACGCCTCTGCCCCGATGTCTCTTTAATGCATTCCTGCTGCACGATCGTGCGATCGTGCAGCAGGAATGGCCACTAGCGCCAGTTTTTTTTTTCTTTTTTTAGGTTTGGGGTTGTTTGTGGGAGCGGCCCCTTAGGCAAGGGCCGCTCCCCTTAAGGCCACATTATTGTTTAAATATTTTAAAGCGCAAACAAAATCAAAGAGGTAGCAGACGATACGTTACAAGAGGAAAAAGTGATGCGTGCATGTTACAAAAGAGTACAAAATACAAGTAGAGGTAAAATACTGCAATAAATGGCAGACACTCAGAAAAAAAGAGCAAACGTTACGTTACATGAGGCAATGGTGGTAATTGTGCATGTATCAAAAGCAAACAAAATACAAGAGGTAGCAAACAATACGTTACAAGAGGAAAAGTGACGTGTGCAAGTTACAAAAGAGTACAAAGTACAAGTAGCAATAAATGGCAGACACTCAAAACACAGGAACACACTGGGAAGGCACTTCTATAGGCATGGAGAATAGAATTTCCTATAATGTAAATACTTCCTTCAGGGTGTGAATTAAGTTTGGAAGTGTCTTTGCAGGAGGAGAACTTTGAGGTCAGTTTTGAAGTACTGGGAAGAGGGGGTGGTCCGGAGCTGAGGCTGAGTTCCAGATTCTCGCCGCGTTGCCTGTAAAGGTGGGCCATCGATCTTTTCTTCTTGAAAGTGGGAGGTTCAAGCTATACATTTTGCGCAGTACGTGATGGTCTAGAGCATTATATGCATATGTGACATTAATGTTTTTTTCTCCTTTTTATTCTAGTCTAAAGCTTTTGATTCCTGTTTCCGGTTTCGACAGTGGTTGTTCTGCAGTTTTGTGTAGTTGCATTTTTTTGGTAAGACATTTTTTGTTGTTGTATTTACTCCAAATGAGTAATATTGTAATGTTTGAATGAATTCTTTTGTAAGTGATGTCATAATGGCGGCATATTTAGTTAGTGGTTTGAGCATGAAATTCTTTGCGATGTGTTTTGCATGGTCTTATGTGTAATTTCTTTTCTCTTTCTTTTTTAGTGGGATATTGTTGATCCATACTGTGTCTGTGCAGAGTAGGCGGTGGTGAGTAGTTTAGCTGCCTCTGGCAAGTGAGTGGTATTGTTTTGGAGTATATATGTATTTTTGATAAAGGTGCTTTTTGTTTATTACTTATTTTACAAAGTGTTTGTTGTTGTTGACTTGTTTGTCAAGTTACCTTTATTAGTAAGCATTATGGCTAGCCATAGAATGACTGCTCAACTGGTGGTTGGTATGCTTCTTGAATCTTCCTCTGAGCATTATTATGAGACTGACAGTGCGTCTGAGGGAGACGAGGGAGGGGAAGATTCTGGCAGTGAGTTTTCTCTCCACATGGAATCATCGGATGATGAAGGTACTCTCAGTGCAGATGAAGGGACTCTTGGTGTGGATGAAGCGACTCTCAGTGCGGATGAAGTGCCTGTTTTAGAGGAGGAAACTACTGTGCCGATGGTGCAAGAGGCATCTGGATTGCAGTCTGAGGCTGCTAGGCTTCCTACCGGAAGTGCTGGACTTTGGGTTGATCCAAACATGGTGCAGCCGGTGTTGCCTGCCTTTAGCGGTGATGCAGGGTGTAGAGTGGATTGTGAACATTTTTTGCCTATACAGTTTTTTCAGTTGTTTATGGATGATGTATTTTTGGGTGAGATTGTTAAGCAGACGAATTTGTATGATGAACAGTTTTTGAGGGACAACAGTGACAAACTTAGGCCCCAGTCTAGAGCTACCCGGTGGACTCCCACAAGCTCTAGCTACGCCTCTGCCCCGATGTCTCTTTAATGCATTCCTGCTGCACGATCGTGCGATCGTGCAGCAGGAATGGCCACTAGCGCCAGTTTTTTTTTCTTTTTTTAGGTTTGGGGTTGTTTGTGGGAGCGGCCCCTTAGGCAAGGGTCGCTCCCCTTAAGGCCACATTATTGTTTAAATATTTTAAAGTGCAAACAAAATCAAAGAGGTAGCAGACGATACGTTACAAGAGGAAAAAGTGATGCGTGCATGTTACAAAAGAGTACAAAATACAAGTAGAGGTAAAATACTGCAATAAATGGCAGACACTCAGAAAAGAAGAGCAAACGTTACGTTACATGAGGCAATGGTGGTAATTGTGCATGTATCAAAAGCAAACAAAATACAAGAGGTAGCAAACAATACGTTACAAGAGGAAAAGTGACGTGTGCAAGTTACAAAAGAGTACAAAGTACAAGTAGCAATAAATGGCAGACACTCAAAACACAGGAACACACTGGGAAGGCACTTCTATAGGCATGGAGAATAGAATTTCCTATAATGTAAATACTTCCTTCAGATAATAGAGAGGGTGTGAATTAAGTTCGGAAGTGTCTTTGCAGGAGGAGAACTTTGAGGTCAGTTTTGAAGTACTGGGAAGAGGGGGTGGTCCGGAGCTGAGGCTGAGTTCCAGATTCTCGAAGCGTTGCCTGTAAAGGATTGGGCCATCAATCTTTTCTTCTTGAAAGTGGGAGGTTCAAGCAATAAATTTTGCGCAGTACGTGATGGTCTAGAGCATTATATGCATATGTGACATTAATGTTTTTTCTCCTTTTTATTCTAGTCTTAAGCTTTTGATTCCTGTTTCCGGTTTCGACATTGGTTGTTCTGCAGTTTTTTATGTAGTTGCATTTTTTTGGTAAGACATGTTTTGTTGTTGTATTTACTCCAAATGAGTAATATTGTAATGTTTGAATGAATTCTTTTGTAAGTGATGTCATAATGGCAGCATATTTAGTTAGTGGTTTGAGCATGAAATTCTTTGCGATGTGTTTTGCATGGTCTTATGTGTAATTTCTTTTCTCTTTCTTTTTTAGTGGGATATTGTTGATCCATACTGTGTCTGTGCAGAGTAGGCGGTGGTGAGTAGTTTAGCTGCCTCTGGCAAGTTAGTGGTATTGTTTTGGAGTATATATGTATTTTTGATAAAGGTGCTTTTTGTTTATTACTTATTTTACAAAGTGTTTGTTGTTGTTGACTTGTTTGTCAAGTTACCTTTATTAGTAAGCATTATGGCTAGCCATAGAATGACTGCTCAACTGGTGGTTGGTATGCTTCTTGAATCTTCCTCTGAGCATTATTATGAGACTGACAGTGCGTCTGAGGGAGACGAGGGAGGGGAAGATTCTGGCAGTGAGTTTTCTCTCCACATGGAATCATCGGATGATGAAGGTACTCTCAGTGCAGATGAAGGGACTCTTGGTGTGGATGAAGCGACTCTCAGTGCGGATGAAGTGCCTGTTTTAGAGGAGGAAACTACTGTGCCGATGGTGCAAGAGGCATCTGGATTGCAGTCTGAGGCTGCTAGGCTTCCTACCGGAAGTGCTGGACTTTGGGTTGATCCAAACATGGTGCAGCCGGTGTTGCCTGCCTTTAGCGGTGATGCAGGGTGTAGAGTGGATTGTGAACATTTTTTGCCTATACAGTTTTTTCAGTTGTTTATGGATGATGTATTTTTGGGTGAGATTGTTAAGCAGACGAATTTGTATGATGAACAGTTTTTGAGGGACAACAGTGACAAACTTAGGCCCCAGTCTAGAGCTACCCGGTGGACTCCCACAAGCTCTAGCTACGCCTCTGCCCCGATGTCTCTTTAATGCATTCCTGCTGCACGATCGTGCGATCGTGCAGCAGGAATGGCCACTAGCGCCAGTTTTTTTTTCTTTTTTTAGGTTTGGGGTTGTTTGTGGGAGCGGCCCCTTAGGCAAGGGTCGCTCCCCTTAAGGCCACATTATTGTTTAAATATTTTAAAGTGCAAACAAAATCAAAGAGGTAGCAGACGATACGTTACAAGAGGAAAAAGTGATGCGTGCATGTTACAAAAGAGTACAAAATACAAGTAGAGGTAAAATACTGCAATAAATGGCAGACACTCAGAAAAGAAGAGCAAACGTTACGTTACATGAGGCAATGGTGGTAATTGTGCATGTATCAAAAGCAAACAAAATACAAGAGGTAGCAAACAATACGTTACAAGAGGAAAAGTGACGTGTGCAAGTTACAAAAGAGTACAAAGTACAAGTAGCAATAAATGGCAGACACTCAAAACACAGGAACACACTGGGAAGGCACTTCTATAGGCATGGAGAATAGAATTTCCTATAATGTAAATACTTCCTTCAGGGTGTGAATTAAGTTTGGAAGTGTCTTTGCAGGAGGAGAACTTTGAGGTCAGTTTTGAAGTACTGGGAAGAGGGGGTGGTCCGGAGCTGAGGCTGAGTTCCAGATTCTCGCCGCGTTGCCTGTAAAGGTGGGCCATCGATCTTTTCTTCTTGAAAGTGGGAGGTTCAAGCTATACATTTTGCGCAGTACGTGATGGTCTAGAGCATTATATGCATATGTGACATTAATGTTTTTTTCTCCTTTTTATTCTAGTCTAAAGCTTTTGATTCCTGTTTCCGGTTTCGACAGTGGTTGTTCTGCAGTTTTGTGTAGTTGCATTTTTTTGGTAAGACATTTTTTGTTGTTGTATTTACTCCAAATGAGTAATATTGTAATGTTTGAATGAATTCTTTTGTAAGTGATGTCATAATGGCAGCATATTTAGTTAGTGGTTTGAGCATGAAATTCTTTGCGATGTGTTTTGCATGGTCTTATGTGTAATTTCTTTTCTCTTTCTTTTTTAGTGGGATATTGTTGATCCATACTGTGTCTGTGCAGAGTAGGCGGTGGTGAGTAGTTTAGCTGCCTCTGGCAAGTGAGTGGTATTGTTTTGGAGTATATATGTATTTTTGATAAAGGTGCTTTTTGTTTATTACTTATTTTACAAAGTGTTTGTTGTTGTTGACTTGTTTGTCAAGTTACCTTTATTAGTAAGCATTATGGCTAGCCATAGAATGACTGCTCAACTGGTGGTTGGTATGCTTCTTGAATCTTCCTCTGAGCATTATTATGAGACTGACAGTGCGTCTGAGGGAGACGAGGGAGGGGAAGATTCTGGCAGTGAGTTTTCTCTCCACATGGAATCATCGGATGATGAAGGTACTCTCAGTGCAGATGAAGGGACTCTTGGTGTGGATGAAGCGACTCTCAGTGCGGATGAAGTGCCTGTTTTAGAGGAGGAAACTACTGTGCCGATGGTGCAAGAGGCATCTGGATTGCAGTCTGAGGCTGCTAGGCTTCCTACCGGAAGTGCTGGACTTTGGGTTGATCCAAACATGGTGCAGCCGGTGTTGCCTGCCTTTAGCGGTGATGCAGGGTGTAGAGTGGATTGTGAACATTTTTTGCCTATACAGTTTTTTCAGTTGTTTATGGATGATGTATTTTTGGGTGAGATTGTTAAGCAGACGAATTTGTATGATGAACAGTTTTTGAGGGACAACAGTGACAAACTTAGGCCCCAGTCTAGAGCTACCCGGTGGACTCCCACAAGCTCTAGCTACGCCTCTGCCCCGATGTCTCTTTAATGCATTCCTGCTGCACGATCGTGCGATCGTGCAGCAGGAATGGCCACTAGCGCCAGTTTTTTTTTCTTTTTTTAGGTTTGGGGTTGTTTGTGGGAGCGGCCCCTTAGGCAAGGGTCGCTCCCCTTAAGGCCACATTATTGTTTAAATATTTTAAAGTGCAAACAAAATCAAAGAGGTAGCAGACGATACGTTACAAGAGGAAAAAGTGATGCGTGCATGTTACAAAAGAGTACAAAATACAAGTAGAGGTAAAATACTGCAATAAATGGCAGACACTCAGAAAAGAAGAGCAAACGTTACGTTACATGAGGCAATGGTGGTAATTGTGCATGTATCAAAAGCAAACAAAATACAAGAGGTAGCAAACAATACGTTACAAGAGGAAAAGTGACGTGTGCAAGTTACAAAAGAGTACAAAGTACAAGTAGCAATAAATGGCAGACACTCAAAACACAGGAACACACTGGGAAGGCACTTCTATAGGCATGGAGAATAGAATTTCCTATAATGTAAATACTTCCTTCAGATAATAGAGAGGGTGTGAATTAAGTTCGGAAGTGTCTTTGCAGGAGGAGAACTTTGAGGTCAGTTTTGAAGTACTGGGAAGAGGGGGTGGTCCGGAGCTGAGGCTGAGTTCCAGATTCTCGAAGCGTTGCCTGTAAAGGATTGGGCCATCAATCTTTTCTTCTTGAAAGTGGGAGGTTCAAGCAATAAATTTTGCGCAGTACGTGATGGTCTAGAGCATTATATGCATATGTGACATTAATGTTTTTTCTCCTTTTTATTCTAGTCTTAAGCTTTTGATTCCTGTTTCCGGTTTCGACATTGGTTGTTCTGCAGTTTTTTATGTAGTTGCATTTTTTTGGTAAGACATGTTTTGTTGTTGTATTTACTCCAAATGAGTAATATTGTAATGTTTGAATGAATTCTTTTGTAAGTGATGTCATAATGGCAGCATATTTAGTTAGTGGTTTGAGCATGAAATTCTTTGCGATGTGTTTTGCATGGTCTTATGTGTAATTTCTTTTCTCTTTCTTTTTTAGTGGGATATTGTTGATCCATACTGTGTCTGTGCAGAGTAGGCGGTGGTGAGTAGTTTAGCTGCCTCTGGCAAGTGAGTGGTATTGTTTTGGAGTATATATGTATTTTTGATAAAGGTGCTTTTTGTTTATTACTTATTTTACAAAGTGTTTGTTGTTGTTGACTTGTTTGTCAAGTTACCTTTATTAGTAAGCATTATGGCTAGCCATAGAATGACTGCTCAACTGGTGGTTGGTATGCTTCTTGAATCTTCCTCTGAGCATTATTATGAGACTGACAGTGCGTCTGAGGGAGACGAGGGAGGGGAAGATTCTGGCAGTGAGTTTTCTCTCCACATGGAATCATCGGATGATGAAGGTACTCTCAGTGCAGATGAAGGGACTCTTGGTGTGGATGAAGCGACTCTCAGTGCGGATGAAGTGCCTGTTTTAGAGGAGGAAACTACTGTGCCGATGGTGCAAGAGGCATCTGGATTGCAGTCTGAGGCTGCTAGGCTTCCTACCGGAAGTGCTGGACTTTGGGTTGATCCAAACATGGTGCAGCCGGTGTTGCCTGCCTTTAGCGGTGATGCAGGGTGTAGAGTGGATTGTGAACATTTTTTGCCTATACAGTTTTTTCAGTTGTTTATGGATGATGTATTTTTGGGTGAGATTGTTAAGCAGACGAATTTGTATGATGAACAGTTTTTGAGGGACAACAGTGACAAACTTAGGCCCCAGTCTAGAGCTACCCGGTGGACTCCCACAAGCTCTAGCTACGCCTCTGCCCCGATGTCTCTTTAATGCATTCCTGCTGCACGATCGTGCGATCGTGCAGCAGGAATGGCCACTAGCGCCAGTTTTTTTTTCTTTTTTTAGGTTTGGGGTTGTTTGTGGGAGCGGCCCCTTAGGCAAGGGTCGCTCCCCTTAAGGCCACATTATTGTTTAAATATTTTAAAGTGCAAACAAAATCAAAGAGGTAGCAGACGATACGTTACAAGAGGAAAAAGTGATGCGTGCATGTTACAAAAGAGTACAAAATACAAGTAGAGGTAAAATACTGCAATAAATGGCAGGCACTCAGAAAAGAAGAGCAAACGTTACGTTACATGAGGCAATGGTGGTAATTGTGCATGTATCAAAAGCAAACAAAATACAAGAGGTAGCAAACAATACGTTACAAGAGGAAAAGTGACGTGTGCAAGTTACAAAAGAGTACAAAGTACAAGTAGCAATAAATGGCAGACACTCAAAACACAGGAACACACTGGGAAGGCACTTCTATAGGCATGGAGAATAGAATTTCCTATAATGTAAATACTTCCTTCAGATAATAGAGAGGGTGTGAATTAAGTTCGGAAGTGTCTTTGCAGGAGGAGAACTTTGAGGTCCGTTTTGAAGTACTGGGAAGAGGGGGTGGTCCGGAGCTGAGGCTGAGTTCCAGATTCTCGAAGCGTTGCCTGTAAAGGATTGGGCCATCAATCTTTTCTTCTTGAAAGTGGGAGGTTCAAGCAATAAATTTTGCGCAGTACGTGATGGTCTAGAGCATTATATGCATATGTGACATTAATGTTTTTTCTCCTTTTTATTCTAGTCTAAAGCTTTTGATTCCTGTTTCCGGTTTCGACATTGGTTGTTCTGCAGTTTTTTATGTAGTTGCATTTTTTTGGTAAGACATGTTTTGTTGTTGTATTTACTCCAAATGAGTAATATTGTAATGTTTGAATGAATTCTTTTGTAAGTGATGTCATAATGGCAGCATATTTAGTTAGTGGTTTGAGCATGAAATTCTTTGCGATGTGTTTTGCATGGTCTTATGTGTAATTTCTTTTCTCTTTCTTTTTTAGTGGGATATTGTTGATCCATACTGTGTCTGTGCAGAGTAGGTGGTGGTGAGTAGTTTAGCTGCCTCTGGCAAGTGAGTGGTATTGTTTTGGAGTATATATGTATTTTTGATAAAGGTGCTTTTTGTTTATTACTTATTTTACAAAGTGTTTGTTGTTGTTGACTTGTTTGTCAAGTTACCTTTATTAGTAAGCATTATGGCTAGCCATAGAATGACTGCTCAACTGGTGGTTGGTATGCTTCTTGAATCTTCCTCTGAGCATTATTATGAGACTGACAGTGCGTCTGAGGGAGATGAGGGAGGGGAAGATTCTGGCAGTGAGTTTTCTCTCCACATGGAATCATCGGATGATGAAGGTACTCTCAGTGCAGATGAAGGGACTCTTGGTGTGGATGAAGCGACTCTCAGTGCGGATGAAGTGCCTGTTTTAGAGGAGGAAACTACTGTGCCGATGGTGCAAGATGCATCTGGATTGCAGTCTGAGGCTGCTAGGCTTCCTACCGGAAGTGCTGGACTTTGGGTTGATCCAAACATGGTGCAGCCGGTGTTGCCTGCCTTTAGCGGTGATGCAGGGTGTAGAGTGGATTGTGAACATTTTTTGCCTATACAGTTTTTTCAGTTGTTTATGGATGATGTATTTTTGGGTGAGATTGTTAAGCAGACGAATTTGTATGATGAACAGTTTTTGAGGGACAACAGTGACAAACTTAGGCCCCAGTCTAGAGCTACCCGGTGGACTCCCACAAATCTGGAAGAGATTAAGAAGTTTTTGGGTTTGACTTTATTGATGGGTGTGGTAAGGAAGCCAAACTTGGCTTCATATTGGTCTACTAGCCCCTTGTTGGCAAGTGCCATATTTCCTGCAGTTATGACTTGTAATCGGTATTTACTTTTGCTACGTATGCTGCATTTTGTTGATAATTCTATGGCGTTGCCACGAGATCACCTTGACTGTGACCGTCTTTTTAAGATTTGGCCCGTTCTTGATCACTTTGTAGATCGATTTTCTGAGATCAATACTCCAGGGAAAGAAATATCTATTGATGAGTCTTTGGTCTTGTTCAAGGGCTGTTTGGTTTTTAGGCAGTACATCCCTAGCAAGAGGGCACGCTATGGAATTAAGCTGTATATGTTGTCTGAGAATAGGACGGGATATGTTTTTAAATTTTGTGTGCACACTGCTAGAGATTCTACTATTGACCCCCCAGGTTGTCCGTCCACTTTTGGAGTTTCAGAGAAAATTGTGTGGGATCTTGCTAGAAGACTGTTTAACAGAGGCCACCATTTGTACATTGATAACTTCTATACTGCTGTGCAATTATTTAAGGAATTGTATAAAGTGGACACTTTTGCATGTGGCACAATCTGTTCTAACCGTAAAGGTTATCCGAAAGAGCTTGTTTGCAAAAAACTTCAGAGGGGGCAGTGCAGTTCCTTGTGTAGTGATGAACTACTAGCTGTAAAATTTGTGGACAGGAGAGATGTGTACATGCTGACTACCATCCATGATGAGAGTGCTGTTTGGGGTCAGGTTGCTGAAGTGCGCAAACCTGTGTGCATTCTAGACTACAATAAGCACATGGGTGGTGTTGACAGAGTAGATCAGAGGTTGGAACTTTACTCTGCTATTCGGAAGGCTTATGTTTGGTATTAGAAGTTGGCCATCCATTTCTTCAAATTAGCAAGTTTCAATACTTTTATTGTGTTCAAGGAGTGTTCTCCTGCGTCAAAGTTGACATTTCTTCAGTTTCAGCACTCTGTGATAGCTAGCCTTGTTGTTGTGGAAACAAAAGACATTTTGGAAGCTTCCATGAGTGGTAAAGTGAATTGCCTGGTCTGTATTGTTTAAAAAAATTATTCTGTTTCAAGGTTGGCATTAGTATTTAGTTTCAGATTTAGTGTTAGAAGATTTGTATCTATTTGCAATTTGTGTTTTTTTGTGTATAAAATCCTAAATGTGATGGCGGTGTGTGTAGGTTGGCGCTTGGCTGGAGGTGTGCGTGGACTGGTGCTTGGCTGGCGTTGTGTGTGTTCTGGCGCTTGGCTGGCGGTGTGTGGACTGGCGCTTGGCTGGAAGTGTGCGTGGACTGGCGCTTGGCTGGTGGTGTGCGTGGAGTGGCGCTTGGCTAGCGGTGTGTGTGGACTGGCGCTTGGCTGGAGGTGTTCGTTGACTGGCGCTTGGCTGGAGGTGTGCGTGGACTGGTGCTTGGCTGGCAGTGTGTGTGGACTGGCGCTCGGCTGGCGGTGTGTGAGTAGTGACTTGCTGCTGGTCACTACACACACTGCTACCTGAGCGCCACTCCACGCAATCCATCAGTTTGTGTAGTTGCTGTGTCCGGAATGTGGGCGTGTGGAAGTGATGGGCCCTTGAATGGCGCTGTCTGCTGGTGTGAGTGTTATAATGTGATGGGCCCGCGGCTGGCGGCGTGAATGTTTTGTATGTGTCACATGTATGAAAGGTGTATGAATGGCCTGTAAAGAGGTTGGTGCCTTGTCGTGGCTTTACAGCTCACGAGCTGTGAGTCAATGGTTCAGTTTCTTGTCCTTTCAATTATTAATAGTGCATTTCATTTTTGTGGAATCACTTGCTAATACAATTGTATATACTGAACCATTACTCACCCTTGTGCCAAATCCAACCAGTATGTGTGTGTGCTTTAGGATTAGATGGCTGTGCAGTAATATTTGTCTTTTTTGTCTTCCTGAAGCAGGGTGTACCTTGTCCCTTTTTGTGAATGTTGTGATGTGTTGGTTTTGTGCCTGGTGGTGTGAATGGTCTTGTGTGTATCACGTATGAAAGGTGTGTGAATGGCCTGTAAAGCGGTTGGTGTGGGAGGCCCAAGTACCCGCGACAGGCAAGGGCCCAAAACATTTTTTGATAGGCAATGTTGATGTCGCATCACTACGTTTTGGGCCCTTGCCTGTCGCGGGTACTTGGGCCTCCCACACAAGTGAGGCACCATTATTACCGGGAGACCCGGGGGAATGCTGGGTGGTGGGAAATTTGAGTGAGCCCGGTGATGCCACAACTTTCCCACACAAAAAAGTGTGAAAAAAAGTGTTTTTTTCAGCTAAATTTGCAGGGGATTCTGGGTAAGGAAACGTTGGGGGATCCACGCAAGCGATACCTCCCTGGAAGCACACGGGTGTCTAGATTTCAGAAATGTATAAGTTTGCTCGGTTTCCCAAGGTGCCCGAAGAGCTAGGGTCATAAACTACAGTTAGGGTCATTTTTCACTGCGAAATTGAGGTGTGACCACGTTGCGGTTTGCACCGTTTCCTGCCACGGGCACTACGCCGACCTGCACAAGCGAGGTACCATTTTTCTCGTAAGACTTTGGGGAACGCGGCGTGGGTGGAAATTTGTGGATCCATGCAGATTCCGGAACTTTCCACCATAGAAATGTGGGGAAAATGTGTTTTTTTGACAATTATTTAGGTTTGCAAGGGATTCTGGGTAACAGACCTTGGTGGGAGGCAGTCAAGTCACCCCATGCTGGATTCCCCTGGGTGTCTAGTTTTCAAAAATGTATAGGTTTGCTAGGTTTCCCAAGGTACCCGCAGAGCTAGGGTTAAAAAACTAGAGCTAGGCACTTTGCCAAAAAAGGTTCATTTTTCACTGCGAAATTGAGGTGTGACAACGTTGCGTTTTGCGCCGTTTCCTGCCGTTTCCTGTCGCGGGCACTAGGTCGACCCGCACAAGTGAGGTACCGTTTTTCTCGTAAGACTTTGGGGAACGTGGGGTGGGTGGAATTTTGTGGATCCACGCAGATTCCGGATCTTTCCACCACAGAAATGTGGGGAAAATGTGTTTTTTTTACATACCCGGTACATAATAAAAAACCATTGCAAGTTGCTGCTCAGTTTTTGGCTCTAGGTTCGTCGGGTTCTTGGTGAACCTACAAGTCCTATATATCCCCACAGACAGTAATGTCCAGCGGATGTAACGGTATATTGCTTCCAAAGAGCTGTCATAATTAGAAGAAGTTACAGGTGAAAACGTTGACACCAAAGGCTGTTTTTTTCAACTAATTTTCAATTTATCCTATATTTAACTGTTAGTTTCTATAAAGAAACCTTGATGGATCTACACAAATGACCCCTTGCTGAATTCAGAATTTTGTCTACTTCTCTAAAATGTATAGCTTTCTAGGATCCATTATTGCTTTGGTACCCATTTCTACCATTAACTGGAAGGAGGTCGAAAGCACAAAAAATAGCAAAAATAGGCTATGTCCCAGAAAAATGCCAAAACTGTGTACAAAATGTTGGGTTTCTGACAAAAGTCTGGTATCCCCTAAAAGCTGGGAAAATTGTGATTTCAGCCCCACAAACCCTTTTTTGATAACATTTGCAGGGAAAAACCCAGATGCTTTCATTTGCAGCCCGTTTCCCCCATTTTTTCCCCAAAAAACAAAACTTTGCTGTATTTTGGCTCATTTCTGTGACCCCTCCAGGGGAATCCACAAACCCTGAGTACCTTTAGAATCCCCATGATGTTGGAAGAAAAGGACGCAAATTTGGCGTGGATACGTTTTGTGGTCAAAAAGTTACAGGGGCCTCATCGCGCACTACCCCAAATAGCCAAAAAAAGGCTTGGCACAGGAGGGGGAAAAAACCTGGCAGCGAAGGGGTTAAAGAAAATAATGCTTAGAGAGTAAGTAAGATGTACCGTGTAACAACCGAAGTAAAAGGGGCAGGCCTAATGCGAGATTACAAATTAAGACAAGGGGGTACTAAGGAGGGATTAACAAGCCTATTAATAAATCAGAAGCCTGCATTTAGGAAGGACAATGACACAAGCCAATGACACATATGGGCGGAGAGAGGGCATGGCTTCAAGTCCATACATGAATACAGCATGGCTCGCAGAGCAGCACATGCGCTGCCCAGGCTCGACATAAAAAGGCATGCATAGCCAGCTCCCAAGTAAAGCTCATTGTACCTCTCCATTGAATCTTCACGCAAGGTATAAATTAGGCATTATGAGGATCTAAGATCATAATTAGCGTAATGTCTGCATTTACCCATCTCAATAATTAGTAGGGCTTCTGTCCCCCTTAAAAAGAGAATCGCTTATTACAGTGATCGCAGACAAACATTCAAAGCAGTAATTAAGGGTAATGTACTCCTAATGCCACTATCATTTTACATATGTTCTGCACTAGTTTGGCTTCTCGTAAAAGCCTCAACTCACACTAGTCCAGTTGTCTTGTCTGTGTGCTAATTCAGGGGACAATGTAAGGGGAACCCACCTGTTATTTTTGGTAGGTAGTTTTGTTTCCAGGCAACTTGGGGGCAAAGTTTACAAGACAGCTGTTTGTTTTCACATCTCCAAAAGATAAAATGGTATAGCTGCCCCTTTGAGGTGAAGGGAAGTCAACCAGGCATGACTAAGTATAGCCTGGTGACACAACAGCCCTGGCAAAGGATTCTTTACTGGTGGTGGAAGTTCCGAAGTAGGGTACTTCCTGTAGCAATGGGTCTTTGGTTCTCGGTCTATTTGAGCCACCAGAAAATGTCAGACAATGCACAAGGTAAGGTGGGTTATTGTCACACCAGGTCCATGACAAGATAACTTAATTTAAATTTGACTTTGGCACTTACTGGAAATTAAAGTGTGTCTTGCAGTTTGAGTGTGAAAAGGCTGTGCTTGTTTGCAGAGTGTATAAGCCTTGCTGATTAGTAGACAGGTTTTTTTTTGTTAAAATTTGTTTATTGGGATTTAGCATTTCATGTTACACGTTAACACATAATATCAGTATAGTATATTGACATGTGGCTGTAATTGTCCATGCGCGTGGATGGATGTTTTATCCCCACATTTACCTTTGTGTGCTATCTCAGATAATTTTGCATGGATGCATTCCCGTTTGAGAGTCATCGGGTTCGGAAATGCTGATGAAGAAGCAAAACTATTAACTTGGGGGTGAACTGGGGAAGATGTTGTGGAGCTGCCGGAATGTATGTCTGTGAGATCAGTTGTGTGGATAGTTGTGTTTCCATTTCACGGTGCGGTGTCATGCGCGTGGGGGGGGCCGTGGTGAATCCTCCTGGTGTAGTTGTTGAGACCACCTGATGTGGCCCTGACATAGTGCTGGCCTTAGGTGTCAGGGCTCTGCCTTGTACTATCTACTGTCGGTCCCATGGGGGATAGGGGTGGAGTCTGAGATTGAGAGACTACAAGTGATTCCGTAAGCACTGTTTCATGTGTGAATTGATATAATAATTGCGCCCACTCCAGAGATATGAGATGTTTACGTATTCCCTTCACTTCCTCATCTCTCAACACTTCTTCTTCTGCCGCACCCCTCTTTTTCATTGCGCATACCCAGGCTGCTTCGGGGGGTCCCGGCGGGGCCCGCCAGTGCATGGCTATTCCCCTTTTTGCTAAGAGAATTCGGTATTCCGCCTACGGAAGATCCAGATGGCACATGCTTCCCATGTTGACATGGTCATAATGTTGGTCGGCACTTGGAGTGTCCAGTGTACGTTGTCCCAGTACTTTTGGATATCAGGGCAATCCCAAAACATGTGCTTGAAGTCCACTTCAGGGGTTTGGCAATGGGGGCATGCAAAGTGTGTGTCGGGATAAAAACGGTAGAGGCAGTGTGGTGTGAGGTATGCTCTGTGGAGGAGATTTAATTGAATGTTCTTGAAACGCGCGTTCCTGGAGACCTGTTAGACCTGGCACCATTGGCGTGCGTCTTCCTTCCATTTTTCGCTGTTGTCTCCTCTGTTTTTGCTGGTCATAGATGCTCTGGGCACAGCGCAAATGCTCCCTGTGTAAAGATGACCTGTGAATTGGTATATCCACAATTGGCTTATTTGGTTTACCTGTTAGTCCCTAGTAGCGTGGCCTGTGTATGCCCAGGGCTGGTAAACCAAATGCTGCTGGTGGGCCTGCAGGGCTGTTTTACGTCACCCACAGAAGCAGCTTGTAAAGTGTGTCTCAGACCTGGCACTGCAGTGTCTGTGTGCAGTCTAGAACTGCCATCTTGGCTGTGAAGTGCACCCACTTCCCAGCCCCTGAACCTGTAGAAGCCATTTTCTGTATGATACCAAATACAGTAAGCTTCTAGGCCCTGTTAAGTTGACATAATAAACACTGCACACTTGCAACTTTTCTGCTTCAGAGAAACAGCTTTAGTAACGCAAGGCTTGCTCGAAAACAAGATACGTGGCAAGGGAAGATGCTCGCTTAGGCACGTACATTTCAGCATATCCCATTTCTCAATATGCTTTTGGTCATTACTATTATGTTGCAACTATTAACTGGAAAAGCACCAGACTTATATCTTACATTACAGTGGAAAGTCCCAGAAGCTGCCCACTTGGGTCACGTGGTCGGCAACAGTACATTTCGGACCTTAAATGGTATATAACTGTTTAGGCCCTTGTGAATTGGTCAAATGAACTATGCTTAATTTGTGCCACGTATGTTATGATGCTACATCCTCTGCGGTTTGGACCTATAAAAGCTGTCAGGCACGTCACCTCTTTGAACATTCAGTGACTTTGCTGATGTCTCCGTGCTGCACGTTAATCTGTTTGTTGGTCTCCAATAATCGCTGTTATCTTATGTGCTGACTGAGAGTCGTATGTGTGGAATAATTTCTTATTTCTTATTTCAGCTTCTACATTTGGTGGAGAATGCAGCTTCCAGACCACTGACGATTTCACGACTGGCTGCTGGACTCCAGCTTCCATCAGGGTTCGGAGACCTGAGGTTCGATAACTTTTACACATGTCTTTCTCTCTCCTCCGCCTCCCTTGGAATGCTGGGGGACTGTCTGCCCATAAGTTGACTTTACCTTGCCTCTGGCTCCTGCTTCCTTTCTTCTCTCTCTCTCAGCACATCTGTAGGGTCCCCTGCTAACGACCCTCCGTCACTCTGCGCTCTCCCTCTCCATCTGCCTTTCCTCCTCTCATGTCGAGGGTAGTTTGCCTGTGCCCTGGCGACGTATATATGGTGTGTTTCCCCGACTTGTGGGACATACCAATGGCTTTCATTACGCCTGCACTTATCACTTTCTTCTGGGTCCTTTTTGTGGTTCTCGTGATTTATTTTGTGGTCTGTCATCATTCGGATGAAGACTGAGCTCCTGCCTAACGTCTGCACTCGTTAACGAGTGCTGACAGACTTTCTCTTCTGGTTCCGTGCGTGGCTCTAGATCTCTGACATTGCTGCTGCTCTCTGCCAGAATTCTTTACATGTGCAATTTTGCTCCACCATTAAGGTTCTGGTCCAGAGACCCTCCCCACCTGGCCGGTGACGGCGCCCTTCTGCGAGTTCCTTGCACGCAGTGACTCTCTGGTGCCAGGCAGCACCTGGCTGACGGCGTACCAAGGAGGGCGACCTACTGCACCCCCCTGTCTTGCTAGCAGAGAGTCCCCGGCCGATGGGGTTGGAGGATCTTCACGCATCTTTCCCATTGACTGGAGCAGAGGTCGGTACGCTTTGCCAGACTCAACAGACGCCGGTAAGTCTTGTTTGGGGGTATTGTATACTCCAGTTTGGGTTGTAGCAGGTAGCCCCTTGTTTTAGAGCTGTGGCAGTTTTGCTCCCCAGGTTCAGGTGGTGGCGGTAATTGCACCCCTGTCATTGCACATACTATTTGTGCTGGAACGATATTGTGGAGGCTGTGGTCAGTGGGCTGCTCCTCTTGTGGTTGCAATGGTTTCTTAGGGCGCCAGTTCTTAGGATCCCTGAACTCAGGTCTGAGTCCAGCTAACTCACCTTAGCGCCGCTGGACCCGGGTACCCAGTGGGGCGCTGCCTCCTACTGGACGCCAGAGGTGGTCTCCAGCTGTGCCTAGGGGGTTTCCTAGGCACAGAGAGGAGGGAGTAACAGTTGTCCTGTTGTCTGTTATTGTAAGGGTTCCTTGCATTTTTCTATTGTTGTATTGTATAGGCCTCTCATATATTGTGGCAAAGTTTAGTTAGGGTTGTAGAGTATTGTTAGTATCTGTCAGACATAATTTCTTCTTTGGGTATTGTGACGCTACATGACTGACATTTGACGCTGCTAAACTGTCTGACAATATAATAAGCTCCCTTCCAATATCTACTGCCACCATATCAAATGTCCTTTATGTCATCGTCCATTTATAATAAACAGAGTGATTGACTTCTTGCGTCCTGCCCCTGAGGTCTGTTGACATAATAATATTGTTCCTATTTTTTACAGTTACTCTTCTGGGATTAGTGTAATAGCACTGCACATAGTTACAGTACACAGACCCTCTGACAGCGCTGCGCGCAGGGTTGCCAGAATTTGTTTTATGTTTTATGTGTTTGTCTGCACTGAATGTAGAGTTCACCATCCTGCACTGTTTACTTGATTGCCTGAGTGATTCCAATTCTGTCTAGCCGCCCCTTCTGCCCGATTATGGGATAACGGAAGATTGCAAGGAGATAGAATTACTAATCTTTCTTCTAAAATACTTTTCTGTCACTTTTGTTTCAGTTCATGGGACGCCAGTCATTAGCACCCAGAAATCTCTCTCATTCCCACTTATGAACGCTTGGGTGAACTTGAATAAACTGACCTGTCTGTTTGCCTGACGAATGGCTCCCTCTGCTATCACAACAGCTGGAGAGTGGCTGAGAAGCACATGATCGCGTTCGTTTACCCACTGTGGTGTCTGTTCATAGCATAGCGCGAGACCCCACCCATCTGTCTGGTGTGTCTGAACTGTCCCTGTAGTACAAGACAGGTTAGCGCTTGCGCTTCACTCTCCACACAAACAGGGGACACTCCACACTCATCTCTCACAATGGGAAACACACTCTGCAAAAATAATTTAGACAGCAGTCAGCCGGCCCCCCCAAAGACTCTCTGCATACAATGTGGCCCTAAGCCAAGGACTTCACTCCATACTATTTATACATAAATGGCATGATCTGACAGCTAGGAGACCGGACTTGCAGTTCCCGTGTCAGGGAACGTGCAACATTTAAAAGTTGTCATATTTGAGACAAATGTTGAAATTAAAAGGAAAAAAGATAAGACCAATCGAATGGGAATGTTACTATAACTGGGACCTGGTACTGCGTGACAAGCGCGCAACTAATGATTTAAAATCGAAAGTCCACAAAGAATTAGTAGAGGTCAAGAATAGGGTGCTAAATGAGATAAGTAAGCAGAAAATAAATGAGGATTGGAGAAAAGTGCAAATGGATATTGTAGGGGTATACCCATGCATACCGGTAGTGAAAGAAAAACAGGGAGAAAAAGAAGATAAGGGGGACGATGACGCAGTACTAGAAGACCTGCTAATAGGGCGGATAAGATCCACCACAGTCTCACACTTCGCTCCCACAGACGAACCCTCTGAGTTAACTCAGCAACAGAAGACAGACGCTGTAGCCTTAACACGCAAACTTATCAATGAAGACGCTACCAAAATAGACTTGGACACCGTCCAAGACATTGCTGTTGCTGGAGCAGAGTTTTCTTTTAGAAAATTTTAGGGCTTTTGAAGCTCTGGCATGTCTATGCGTTTTATTAATTTATTAATAATTAACAATTAACTATTTGTCTTTGTGCAAGTGTGTTTTATTAATCAACTCGTTTGTCCTAACATAAGAGAAAGTTACACAAGGGTTAGCTTATTTGTGCTGTTTCTGTCCTAATAATAACGTGCAAGTTTTCATGTTTAAACGTTGCTGTGTGCTATTTATTTTGAGCACAAAACGCTGTCTGAATTAATGCTTTTTATGTCGCAAAGCTAGATAAATACATTCACATAAGGGTATTAGTGGGGTTAACACTGTTTAATCATTATGCTGTAGTAACGTTTATTTTGTCTCTTTAATTAAGATGGTCTATTGTGGCCTATGAAGGCCTTAGCCGAGCTGACAGTATTTCGAAGCCTGGCTGTGGCATATTCTGTGATGTGGCAAGAGAGACCCCTGCTGGAAAAAGGTCGAAGACAACTGACCGTGGTCCTTGTTGTATTTTTCCATGAGGACATCAGCAGTTTGGAGGATCTCCAAAAGAAATGGAACGTCCTTGGCAAACAAAGGAGCTTCAGAAATGAATAATGAACTGTGGCCTGGCTGCCGAGGGAAGTTGTACAAGTTGGATACTTTGATAGTTTCTTGGTTCCTGTTCCGTAGTTCACGTCTTGTGACTTTTCCTGAGCGAAGATTTTCAGATGTAGCAATGTTACATCCCTTCCTTCTCGCTCTGCTCAGTGATACAGTTTATTCTGCTAACTTTATGTGTGTTTCCATTGTATTTTTCATTATAAGAATTGTTAGCTTAGGGAGGGTTTTGCCACTTGCCATTTTACCTTTGCTGCGTGAACTTGCGTTGCTGAGGATCGATGCTGAGGACTTTGTCTTGAGAGACTTTACCGAGAGAGACTGGTCCTGACCCGTTCTGACACTTAGTTAGAATAGGTAACTATGAGAAATGATTTATTCTGATTGATTTACTTTGACTAATTTTAGATAAAGCAATATAACTTTTAAACATGGTGTTGAATATTCTTTCTTGTCAATTATTGTGTACATTTTGATCATTGTTGTATAGATTGTATAGAGTATGTTTAAGGATAACCACTATAATCAGGTCCTATCGTCCTAGATATAGATGCAGGGTATTTAGGTGTTTTCTTTCCACAGGTTTATTGCTGGTAGAGTATTTGAGCGTATGTTAGTGAAATGGGCCCTAGCGTATGATGAATGTATGTGCGTGTAACTGTGTGATTACTCTATCCGTGGTAGTGGGCATATTTTAGATACCCTGATCTCTATCAATTTCTCTGGTAGCAGAGGATGGTTATAGATGGTTGTCTTGATCTCCTGATAAGATAAGATTGCTTGTATATTAGCTTATTGATTATTGATTTATTTTTGATGATATTGGTATATGTACTAATACTATATGTTGGAGTCGTCATGTTGAGTTATATGTAGTGCTTCTGGAATTTGGAAGCTGTTGTAGCAGTTCCGTAGTAGGGCAGAGGGAAGTATATGCTGCTCTCGGGAAAGACGGGATTGTAAGGAATTACGTGTGACAATTGAAGTTGCGCGTTCACATTGTCTGGGTTCGGAATCAGTGACATCGTCGTATGTTACTATTAGATATTTCTGGTATGTAAGGAGTGTGTATCTTAGTGAAGGTTATCTTTGAAACTCTGGTCTTAAGTCCCAGGGATCCGTAAGGATTGCCGTTAAAGCTTATTGCGGGAGGAGTAATAGGTATTCTCTGAGCTTGTTTGAGGAACTGGGCGAAGTTGCTTAGTTAATGTGTGTTATAATTCTGTAGTGGGACAGATTGTGCGCTGTTCCCGAAAGCAGGATTCTGTGTGCATGTAGTATATTTTTCTTGTATGAATGTGCGTGAATGCATATACATTTATTGATTGTAAGACTCTTTGGATACGTCCTAGAGGAAACAGTTATGAGATGTATGTAAGTTTGTTGATTCTTGAGAAATAGACTCTTTTTACTATTCTGTGGTTAGCGAAGCAGACAATGGAGATGTTTTTATGTTGTAACTAATAGATTTTGTAGAAATTTTTGACACGAAGTCTACTGAGAGTTTTTTGTAAAGGAGGGGTAGACGAGTGACAGAGACAGGAGACAGAGACTGCAGCGACTGTTGACGTCAGAAGGTCCGCGCTCTGATTGGATAGTGGATCAGAATAGGGTTTGCGCTAGGATTAGTGCGTTAGTGTGAGTCACGCAGGGATTGGAAGAGCTGTTTAGTGACGTAGACGCTCCAGGATTGGTGCGTTAGTGTGAGTCGCGCTGCTATTGGTTGAGAAACCTCGTATTGTATATTTATAATACGGAAAGAGTAGAGTTTTAGTAAGCGCTAAAATGTATTATCAAGAGGAGAAAAAGAAAAAAACGTTCTTTGGGAAAGTTAAAAAGTGGTTTACCAAGGATAAAGAGGTTAAAACGAGAGAGGGTGAGTTGCTACCTCCAGCGAAAACACCTGCATCCTTCATTGTTGCGAAATATGGATTACATACCTGTATATGGTTGCAGAATTGGGTTAGGTATACTAAAGAAGATGGTGTTTTAGCATTTCCAGAACATGGTTCATTTAATTTGGCTGTGTTGAGAAATTTACGGGAAAAGATGTTATGCTTAGACCCGAAGCCAAGACCTACACAGTTCGAGGCTTTAGTGGAATGGGAAGAGGAAGTTCATGACCGAGAAAAGCAAAGATCTGGAGGGTATTACAGATACATGTTTGGGAGGAGACATGATCGTGAAACACATCATGATCGGATGAAAAGATGGCGAGATGCTAGTATGACAGAGGGATTATATCCAATGAGAACAGTTGAAGTTTCTGCTCCTTCTGTAGAAAGGGTTCCTGAGTCAGATATGAGAAGATATGGAGAGTATGAAGATGAGGTCTTAAATGACATGATTTACAAGAGACCACCCCCATATAGACCAGAACCAGATGAGAGTACACCAGTTGTTTCTCCGATAAGAGATACAGTCTGTATTATTGAAAAAGAAAAAGTGACACCTGAATCAAGAAGTAATAGTTCTTTCAGGGAAAGAGAAAATCGAAGTAGTGAGGAGAATGCTAGAAAATTAGCAAAAACGACAACAGAACTGACTGAGAAAATTAGGGAGTTAACGAAGAATCTGGAAGCTGTTACGGTGCCTGTAACAATAGGTCCAGTTATGCCTGTGTTTGACAAACAGAGAGCAGGTGAGAATGGACTAGTGATTCCATATGTTGGGAATAATCTGACAAATTCAGTTGGTCCTTCAGGAGATTCAAATAAAAGAGCAGAAAGAAGTGACCTGAGACAAACAAGACATGACACATGTAGTGAACTATTGGATGTTAGTGAACCCAGTTGTTCAGGGATGCCAATTTTAGAACCGCAGAAAAAAGTGGTTCCAGTGAGAAAAACTGCTGAAATAACAGTTGATGATTTGAATGATTGGATGAAGGTTCTTCAGAAAAAGGATAAGGATTCACAAGTTATTGATGTGGTTAAGTTACGTATAGAATTAGAAGAGCTTGTGACGGGAACAGTTCCAACAGAAATTCTGAAGAGTCATCATGATGGTGAATTAATGTTTATGTGCAAAAGCATAACATGGAGAGCAAGAAATACACATGATAGACTAAGAGCGATAGCAAATGAGCAAGGAGTTGACATTGATAAAGTAAAGGTTTTGCAGAAAACTTACAGGATGGATTTCACAGAAAAAGACATTGAAAATTTGAATACTTCTGGTAGAACAGGACAGATTAAAGAAATGGTGGCATTATTGCGAAGATGGGGTGATGTAGAAAAGTGGAAGGATAGGTGGTATAAGAAAAGAGAGGAATCTGAAGATAGAACAACTTATTCAGCATTTCCAGTGAGAGAAAAGGAGAAACCAGTGGAGAATTATCCCATGAGAGAAATACCTGGAGGAGGATATGTACATGTTCCATGGACCAGACAGGATATTTTATCATTTACGAATGATTTCCCTCGATTGAGAGAAAAGCCCGTCGAGTGGTATAGGCAGGTAGATAGGTTTGTGAAGTTGTCAAAAGTGCTGTGGGTTGACCTGAATAGTCTGTTTGATATAATTGTTCCAGCAGACTTGTGGACTGAGTGTAAAATAGTTGTGAGTTGGCCTACTGAGGAATATCCAAGAGATCCAAGAACAGGGGCACCAGATCCAGAAGTGATGAGGAAGTATGATCAGGTGATGGTATACCTGAAGAGTAAAGTTCCTCCCAAAGAGACAGACTGGGTTAAGATAGATCGAACACAACAGGAAGCAAAAGAATCAGTTCATGCTTTTTACGAAAGGCTGATACTGGCTTTTAAACAATTCAGTGGAGATGAACACCTGGGTGACAAGGATTTGAGTCATTTTGTATACAGATTTGTGTATGGTTTAAGACCTGAAATTGGTGAGAGAATTCGTGAGCACACGGTGGATTGGCAGAGTAAAAAAGTAGATGAGATTCTGAGACATGCAAAATATTTCAGTGATGAAATTGAAGCAAAACAAAGAAAGCTGAAAGAGAAAGCAATGTGGGCACAAGTGAAAGTTGCAGAAAGACAGGAAGCACAGTTAGTGGAACAGGCGAATAATCCAGGAAATAATGCAGGAAATAGACCCAGATATGCAGGAAAGGGGAAAGGAAGTCTTGAGGAAGCGAAAAAAAAGTTCCCTTGTCACAACTGTGGCCAGCTGGGACATTGGAGATCTGAATGTCCTAATCCACCATTAGTGAATAATGAGGGTAAATCCTTAAATCAACAGGTGCTGAACCAGAATGAAGGGAATAATCAACAGCAACAACAGAAAGTTGTGAGACAGCAGAGTCAGGAGCCAAAACCGCCCTTGCCGCAGAATAGAGGGGTACAAAAGTACAATCAGGACTCGGGATTCTTCAATGATGAGCAGGTAAACAAACCAAGACGTTCTAACAAAGTACAGCAGTACTTGTTAAAAAGTGAAGGGAGTGAGTCTGAGGGTGATTATTGACGGTGCCGAAGAGAGGAAGAAGAGTGCATACTTGGTGCAACTCTAGAAATAGACCAGGCAGGACCATTTGTGGATGGGAAAATAAATGAGGAGAGTGTTACTTTTTTGGTAGACACAGGTGCGATAAGATCAACTGTCAGGTCAACAGATGTTAGAAATCTTCCTCTCTCGGATGAAGCAATCCAAGTAGTTGGTGTAGCTAATACACAAATCAGAACACGTCTTACTGAACCAGTAAGAGTACAGATAGGGAAATTTTCAGACATGCACAGATTTATTGTCTGTGATACGAGTCCAGTGAACTTGTTAGGTAGGGACTTATTGTGTAAAATGAACTGCACAATTTTTTGTACACCAGATGGAATAGCTTTTGAAACACCAGATGATGATGTTTTGTACCGAATGACTCTAGAAAATAGAGAAAATGAGTTAATTGGTGCATTTGCTGTGTTTAATCCGGAGGATTTGCCTCAAGAGCTGAGAGACACAGTGAAAAGAGCAGTTTGGGATTTTACAGGAGAGGATGTGGGATTGATGAATAATGTAGATCCAGTGAAAATTGCAGTGAAAGAGGGAATTACATATCCTAACATTCCTCAGTACAAAATGACACCAGAAATAATTGAAGGGATAACTCCTATAATTGAGAAAATGATTCAGCAGGGAGTTCTGAGAGAACTACTGAGTAGTCCGTGTAATTCACCGATAATGGGACTGAAAAAGCCCAATGGTAAATTTAGGATCGTACAGGATCTGAGAAAAGTTAATCAAATTGTGGTGGCATGTTGTCCCATTGTGCCAAATCCATCAGTGATTCTGTATCAAATTCCACATGATGCTGAGTGGTATACAGTGATTGATTTGTGTCATGCATTCTTTTCAATTCCATTGCATCATGACAGCCAGCCGATTTTTGCATTTAGGTTTGGCCAGCGTATCTTAGCATGGTGTCGAATCCCACAGGGGTATACGGAGAGTCCTTCGATATTCAATCAGTTATTGAAGAAATCATTGGAAAGTTTGATTATGCCCGAAAACTCAGTGTTAGTGCAGTACATTGATGACCTACTGGTGGCATCAAAGACACGTGAAGCTTGTGAAGTGGATACCATAGCTTTACTGAATCATCTGGCAGATGGAGGGTTAAAGGTATCTCCAGCTAAATTGCAGTTTTGCAAGAAAGAGGTTCATTATCTTGGACACAATATTGAAAAAGGTCTGAGAAAAGTGACTACTGACAGGATCAGAATAATCAGAGAAATGAAAGCTCCAAAAACCCAGAGAGAAGTGAGAATGTTCCTGGGTATGGTGGGATATTGTCGTCAGTGGATAATTAATTTTTCCCTGATAGCAAAGCCACTGATTAAGCTGACGAAAAGTGAAATGAAAGATCCATTAGATCTGGATGCAGAACAATTGGCAGCATTTGAAGAGCTCAAAAGTAAAATGTGTGAGGCTCCAGCTTTGGGTATGCCTGACTACGAAAAAGAGTTTGAATTGTACTGCAGTGAGAGAAATGGATGTGCACTTTCAGTGTTAATCCAGAAACATGGACAATTGAGAAGGCCTATTGCATACTTCTCATCGACACTTGACCCTGTAGCGGTGGGTTTACCAGGTTGTCTAAAATCTGTGGCTGCAACATGCAGAAGTTTGGAACAGAGTGAGGGGATCATAATGGGATATCCTGTAAGGGTATTCGTACCTCACAATGTGGCAATTCTTTTGACAAGAAGCAGAACTCAGCATATGTCACATAGTCGGCTGACTAAGTACGAAAAAGTGATTCTGGGAGCTTCAAATGTGACTCTTGAGAGATGTGTGAATGTGAATCCAGCAACACTCTTGCCGGATATTGAAAATGTGGGTATAAAGATGGAAGATGATCATGATTGTTTGGATGTGCTTGAGTATTGTACAAAACCGAGACCAGACATAAGGGATATTCCCTTACCTGAGAATGACCATGTATTGTTTGTGGATGGATCATGCCTGAGGAATGATGATGGTGTGCTATGTGCAGCATATGCAGTGTGCAAAGTTTCAGAGGTCATGGAAGCATCACCATTGAAAGGAGTGAAATCTGCGCAAGTTGCTGAATTAGTGGCATTGACAAAAGCTTGTGAGATTGGGAAAAATTTGAGAACAACCGTGTTGACTGATAGTCAGTATGGATTTGGAGTGGTGCATGACTTTGGCCAGTTGTGGCTGCAAAGAGGTTTCTTGACATCGGGTGGAACTCCGATAAAGAATGCTGAATTGATTGGAAAATTGCTTGAGGCGATACAGCTGCCTGAGGAGTTAGCTGTTGTAAAATGTGCTGCCCATGGTCCAGGGAATGATTTTATTACTGTTGGTAACAGGTACGCCAATGATGTTGCACAGTATTGTGCTAAAACAAATCAGTCAATTAATCGGGATAGAATGGAAGAAATGTCTTTTCTTTCTGTGATGTTTACTAATGTCCTAGAAACGTGGGATGAAGTAAAGCAGTTACAAGATGAGGCAGGAGAAGAAGAGAAACAAGATTGGGTTAAAGCAGGATGTGCTCCAAGAGAAACAGACCATGTTTGGGTCTACAGAGATGGCAGACCAGTGATGCCTAACTCTAGCTTGTCGTCAATGGCAAGGATGTATCATGGCCAGGGACATCTGGGGAGGGATGTGATGGTAAGGTCGTTCAAACAGACCTGGTACAATGCAAAGTTCAGGACAATTGCAGAGAGCATCTGTCAAAGGTGTTTAATTTGTCAGCAATTTAACACTGGGAAAAAGACAGTGGTGAGTCTGGGAACAATAGGCAGAGAAGGAGGTCCTTTTACAAGAATGCAGATTGATTTCATTGAAATGCCCCAGGTGAACAGACTGAGGTATGTTCTAGTGGTAGTCTGTTTGTTTTCAAGGTGGGTGGAAGCTTACCCGACTAGAAGAAATGATGGATTAACAGTGGCGAAGTTACTGTTAAGGGAGTTGATTCCTAGGTACGGGTTTCCAGTTACAGTTGAGTCTGACAGAGGTAGGCACTTTCAAAATGAACTCATAGGTTTAATTTGTGAAGCATTGAAAATACAGCAGAAGCTACATTGTGCATACCGACCAGAGGCTTCTGGTGTGGTTGAGCAGATCAATGGCACAATCAAGAATAGAATCGGAAAGATGTGTTTAGCCACTGGCATGAAATGGCCAGATGTGTTACCTCTAGTTCTGATGACTATGAGATCTACTCCAGATAGAACTACTGGTTTGAGCCCGCATGAAATAATCATGGGACGTGCTATGCGCCATGCATTCGTGCCTGTCAATAAGTTGGTGTCAATAACTGATGACATGATTTTGGATTACTGTAAAGGCCTGGCTGACGCAGTTCCTTCTGTGTTTCACCAGGTTGGAGAAGAAGCTACCACACTTGAGAAGAAGCAAGCCCATGATCTGAGTCCAGGAGATTGGGTGAGGATAAAAGTTCACAGGAGAAGAAATTGCTTGATTCCAAGGTGGGGAAGGCCGAGACAAGTTATTCTGACTACGACGACTGCAGTAAAGTGTGCTGGAGTGAAGCACTGGGTACATGCAAGTCATACTCTGAGAGTTCCAAACCCAAAAGAAGGAACTGGTAAAGAGTATTTTGAAGAGTCAGATTCCAGTGATGATGAAGATACTGAAGATACGGAATCAGTGAGAAAAGAAGCACAGAGAGCTTCAAGAGAATCACTGCGAGTATCAGAGAAAAGATCAGATTCTGTTAAAGAGCCTGAAGTTTCAAGTAGCAGTGGAGGGAAAAGAAAAGAAAAAAGAAATCACACAGAGATTACTCCTGAATCAGAAGAGGAGGAGATTGAAGAACCACTTGAAATTATTCTTGAAGAAACAGGGTCAGAAGAAGATAGAGAGGGACAGATTGCGGAAGACCCCCGAGGAGGTGTAGGGAACATTGATGAGGAGCTAGGTGAAGGGACAAGTAGACAGCAAGAAGATTGCGTGTCGGAGACCCGAGGAGGGACAGAAGTAGGGAAGTCTCAAACAGTGGTGAGGAAATCTGTGGAGAAGAAAAAAACTGCTGGAAAACGGAAACAAGAGGCACTTGAAACAGATGATGAGGAACAAACAGAGGGTCGAGTTCTGAGAAAAAGAACTTCGATTGGAGAAAAGAGTGTTAAAGAATTAAGGCCGAAAAAGGTTGTGAAAGGAGATCGTTGGCCTAACAACCGAGTTAAAAGAGTGAAATACAGAGTAATAAGAGCAAATTCATCGAAAGCTGAACAAGTAAATGAAATATCAAGTCAAACTTCAAAGGCTGAAGAAGAAGAATCAAAAAAATCAAAAGAACCAGTAGAAATAAGAAGAGTTAAAAGACCCAACCAAAAGTACAGATCACCGGAATGGTCTTATGTGACACTGTCTGAAGAAGGAAAAGAAGAAACAGTGACTCGAGATAATCCGGAAGTGGTCTTGAGAGAAGTGGTTGAGGAAAATACTGGTGAAATTCTGAAGGTACTCTTGACTGACATTGGAGAAGAGTCGAGTACTGAGGATTCCGACGTTGGAGATCTGATACAATTTGATGTTGAAGAAATTGAAGTGAAGAATGACAAATATCCAAACTGAATGAAAGAAGGATTCACTTGGATCAAGTGAACGGAGAGATCATTTGGATAAACTGAAAGCTGAAGAATTGCTGAAGAATTGAAGAAGTTCAAACAGTAGTGGAGTAGTAGAGGCTAAACTAAAACTAAAATTGCTAATATAGAGGATAATAGAAATAGATGTGCCTTCTTTAAAAGGTGGTGTAGAATGTGCTGCTGTTGTACTGGATTATTAATGCTTCTATGGGGTGTTTTAATTTTATTAGTTACTTTTAGAGTAGAATTTGGAATGAATATAGAGAATGTGACAAATGTAGAGAAGAATTCACAAAAAGTAGTTCCAATTAGAAGTAGTAGTTACATACACAAAGATAGGTCAATTAATAATTTTTCTAGTAATGTTTTTTCTAAACTGTTATATGAATATGTGAAGACAATGGAAGTAAGGGATTGCTACGTCTGTATGCAATTACCTGCATCTGTTTCAGAGGGTGTTACTTATCACCATTTACCAGCTACATATGGTATTTCTTGTAGTATTTTGAGTAGTGTTTTTTATTTGTTAGGGAAAGTAGATTATAAGATGTCTAACAGAGATAGTATTTTTGGGCACTTGCCAATGAACAAAGAGCTGAATCCAGCTAAAGAAGCTAACACTTTTGGTGAGATTTTTATTGAAGAAAAAGGATTAACATTAGATTACATTTTTAAGAATAATTTAACTTGCAGTTTGAAAGAAGAGGAGAGAGCTTTCCTGGATATGGTAGAAGAAAGGAGAGTGAACATGCATGAGAAAGGGGGAAAATATGAAGAGAGTGAAACAATTTGGGACATTGAGATGGGAAAAGAGTTGAAGAATGGGGCTAGTCCAACTTTAGCTCTAGATGCACCGCAGAAGGGTAAACTTTGCATTACCAGAAGGAAATCCCAATATGATACATATTTTGTGGGAACTAGTGAGTGCCATGATACATACTTCATTGCGACAGGTTGGGGTTTCAGAGGTGGAGAAGATACGATTTTTCCAGGAGTGTACTATGTTTGTGGGAACAAGGCTTATTACAAGTTGCCTGACCATTGGTATGGCACGTGTTATGTGGGCCTGGTTTTTCCTAAGATTTTTCATACAGATAAAATAAGAGATGTAGAAGATATTAACGTATTAAAACGTTTTAAGAGAGAAACTTGGTCTGAAATTGTGGGTGACATTTTTGGGGTTTTGATTCCAGCAGTGGGAATTTCTTTAAATGCTTATGGAATTCGGAAACTGTCCACAGTGGTTGATCGCTTATCGACAAATACCGCAGGAGGGTTTCTTTTGGTGAATACGGAATTAAGTGCCGTACGTGCCATGTCTATGCAAAATCGACTTGCCCTTGATATTCTATTGGCCAAGGAGGGTGGAGTCTGTAGAATATTGAAAGTTCAACATTGTTGCACTTACATTCCTGACGAAAGTAAAGACCTGAAGGTCTATATCAAAAATATTACTGATTTACATGAAGAATTAGTACCACTTGAAGCTGGGAGTTTGTGGACTAAAATAGCTAATAAAATGATAGCTGTTAAAGATTTTATTGCAAAAATAGGTAGTACTATTATAGGTAGAATATTGTTTCCCTTGTCTTGTATAATTGTGGCTTTGTTAATAATAAGATTGGTGTGTGTGTGTTGTAAAAACAGAGGGAGAAAGAAATTGAATGAGGAAAAGAAAAATAAGAAGTTGAAAAGAGAACCTCAAGAAATTGAACTAGAAGAATTGAGGGAGAGTGTTTATTTAGAGACAAAGAGAGATGATGAAAGAGTGACTAGTGTTTAATGTTGTGTAAGGGGAAAAGACATTTCTGATTTCCCTAAAATGGGACTAAATTTTCACTAATTTTTTTTTTGGGTTTATTTGGTGATAAAATCACCAAAGGGGGGATTGCTGGAGCAGAGTTTTCTTTTAGAAAATTTTAGGGCTTTTGAAGCTCTGGCATGTCTATGCGTTTTATTAATTTATTAATAATTAACAATTAACTATTTGTCTTTGTGCAAGTGTGTTTTATTAATCAACTCGTTTGTCCTAACATAAGAGAAAGTTACACGAGGGTTAGCTTATTTGTGCTGTTTCTGTCCTAATAATAACGTGCAAGTTTTCATGTTTAAACGTTGCTGTGTGCTATTTATTTTGAGCACAAAACGCTGTCTGAATTAATGCTTTTTATGTCGCAAAGCTAGATAAATACATTCACATAAGGGTATTAGTGGGGTTAACACTGTTTAATCATTATGCTGTAGTAACGTTTATTTTGTCTCTTTAATTAAGATGGTCTATTGTGGCCTATGAAGGCCTTAGCCGAGCTGACAGTATTTCGAAGCCTGGCTGTGGCATATTCTGTGATGTGGCAAGAGAGACCCCTGCTGGAAAAAGGTCGAAGACAACTGACCGTGGTCCTTGTTGTATTTTTCCATGAGGACATCAGCAGTTTGGAGGATCTCCAAAAGAAATGGAACGTCCTTGGCAAACAAAGGAGCTTCAGAAATGAATAATGAACTGTGGCCTGGCTGCCGAGGGAAGTTGTACAAGTTGGATACTTTGATAGTTTCTTGGTTCCTGTTCCGTAGTTCACGTCTTGTGACTTTTCCTGAGCGAAGATTTTCAGATGTAGCAATGTTACATCCCTTCCTTCTCGCTCTGCTCAGTGATACAGTTTATTCTGCTAACTTTATGTGTGTTTCCATTGTATTTTTCATTATAAGAATTGTTAGCTTAGGGAGGGTTTTGCCACTTGCCATTTTACCTTTGCTGCGTGAACTTGCGTTGCTGAGGATCGATGCTGAGGACTTTGTCTTGAGAGACTTTACCGAGAGAGACTGGTCCTGACCCGTTCTGACACTTAGTTAGAATAGGTAACTATGAGAAATGATTTATTCTGATTGATTTACTTTGACTAATTTTAGATAAAGCAATATAACTTTTAAACATGGTGTTGAATATTCTTTCTTGTCAATTATTGTGTACATTTTGATCATTGTTGTATAGATTGTATAGAGTATGTTTAAGGATAACCACTATAATCAGGTCCTATCGTCCTAGATATAGATGCAGGGTATTTAGGTGTTTTCTTTCCACAGGTTTATTGCTGGTAGAGTATTTGAGCGTATGTTAGTGAAATGGGGCCTAGCGTATGATGAATGTATGTGCGTGTAACTGTGTGATTACTCTATCCGTGGTAGTGGGCATATTTTAGATACCCTGATCTCTATCACTGTTCTGCAGCTAATGAGGACGGAGGCAGTCCACTCCGCCAGAAAATATAGTGATAAGAAAAGACAGCTGCAGGCTCAATGTACACAGGGAGACATAACACAACCAAGACTAATAGACCACAAATGGCTACAACAATTCGAGGACACATCAGCAGATGACACTAGGTCATTAACACAATGACAGTGCCTGGTTTGGGAAGTTTGTACATGCATATTGCAAACAGTGCATGACATTGAATCGCTAGAACAGGCAGTAGTAGGCTCTCAACAGTCTGCACCACTGGCTAGGCGTGACAGTTTAGGTAAAATAAATAATGCTATTCTACATCCACACAGCTCACCCTTAACACAAAAGAGGATATTGAAATCAGACACAGCAAAATGCCAGGATTTACTGCAACAGATGGTGGAAGGAAAACTAACTGTAGATGCCCTCACACAACAACACAACAGACTGTACCTAGAAAAAGTGCTGTCTCTAGCACGCGCACAGTTAATGGACAAAGGCGCACAAGCCCATAATGCATATATACAGAGAGAAAAGGCCACGAGCCCAGATACTACAGGTGTACTCCCACCACTACCTGCACAGTATAATTGGGATATAGCAAGGTTCAGTTTCACAGACTCAGACTTGCAAACATGCAAAGAGGAAGACCTGAAAACTAGACTACAATATGCGGTGGACAAACTGCAACAGGGGAAGCAGCTGGTGCACACATTTGCAGTGTTGGAAGTAGTTCAGACCCTCACCCCTCGCACAGGAACACCAGCACCATCAACAGCTGCCACACCAGCACTCATAATGCCCCTTAGAGAAATACCAGGTAGTACAGATAACGAATTAGCATATGTCCATGTCCCTTGGTCTAGACAAGACATTATGTGTTTTATGAAGGACTTTCCCAAGCTCAGAGATGAGCCAAGGAAATGGTACACTGAGCTAGAAAGAATGGCGGTTTTGGGAGGACTGCTATGGCGAGATTTTGCCACCTTATTTAATATAATAGTTCCAAAGGATCTGTGGGAAGATTGTAAAAGGAAAGTGGAGTGGCCAAAAGGGGAGCCAGGAAGGGGGAAGGGAGGAGCACCAGGAGATGAAGTAGATAAAAAGTACAAGGAAGTAGTGAAATACTTAAAAGACAAAATACCAGAAGACAAGGTAGACTGGAACAAGATCACACATACTAAACAAGAAAAGGATGAGAATGTGAACTCGTATTTTGACCGCCTGCTACAAGTCTATCAGCAGAACAGTGGGTTAAAAAATCCAATGGGAGAAGCCATGCCAGCCTTTTTCACCACTTTTGTCCAAGGCCTGAGACCGCCTATTAAAACACACCTACAAACCTATTTTGTTTGCTGGCAGCAAGAGCCCATAGAAAAGGTGCTGGCAGCAGCAAGATACTGCTCTGACTATCAGTTTAAACCCAGATCAGTTGACTGGGGGTGAGTGCTTGCAATGTTCAACACTCCATCCATCATTTCCTTTGGTTTTGCTTTGTTCGCCACAAGTTGGCTGGATATGCTCAGACGTGAGTCCCCTGCTCACTTTGCCACTGGATTCAAGCAAGCCTGGCTGAAGACGGCTGAAATGCCAGAAACCGGTCCAAGGAGCTTGTTTCCGGTCCAGGGAGGACATGGCTTGGCAGTTCGGGCTGGACTGTTCCCATGAGGCACAGGGTCAGACTGATTTGCATATGGCCATGTCTGAACTGGGGTGGCAGAGTGGGCTAAAGAACGGTGCTGGATTAAACCCAGATCAGTTGACTGGGGGTGAGTGCTTGCAATGTTCAACACTCCGTCCATCATTTCCTTTGGTTTTGCTTTGTTCGCCACAAGTTGGCTGGGTATGCTCAGACGTGAGTCCCTTGCTCACTTTGCCACTGGATTCAAGCAAGCCTGGCTGAAGACGGCTGAAATGCCAGAAACCGGTCCTAGGAAGCTTGTTTCCGGTCCAGGGAAGACATGGCTTGGCAGTTGGGGCTGGACTGTTCCCATGAGGCACAGGGTCAGACTGATTTGCATATGGCCATGTCTGAACTGGGGTGGCAGAGTGGGCTAAAGAACGGTGATGGATTAAACCCAGAACAGTTGACTGGGGGTGAGTGCTTGCAATGTTCAACACTCCGTCCATCATTTCCTTTGGTTTTGCTTTGTTCGCCACAATTTGGCTGGGTATGCTCAGACGTGAGTCCCTTGCTCACTTTGCCACTGGATTCAACCAAGCCTGGCTGAAGACGGCTGAAATGCCAGAAACCGGTCCTAGGAAGCTTGTTTCCATTTCCGGTCCAGGCAAGACATGGCTTGGCAGTTCGGGCTGGACTGTTCCCATGAGGCACAGGGTCAGACTGATTTGCATATGGCCATGTCTGAACTGGGGTGGCAGAGTGGGCTAAAGAACGGTGATGGATTAAACCCAGATCAGTTGACTGGGGGGTGAGTGCTTGCAATGTTCAACACTCCGTCTATCATTTCCTTTGGTTTTGCTTTGTTCGCCACAAGTTGGCTGGGTATGCTCAGACGTGAGTCCCTTGCTCACTTTGCCACTGGATTCAAGCAAGCCTGGCTGAAGACGGCTGAAATGCCAGAAACCGGTCCTAGGAAGCTTGTTTCCGGTCCAGGGAAGACATGGCTTGGCAGTTCGGGCTGGACTGTTCCCATGAGGCACAGGGTCAGACTGATTTGCATATGTCCATGTCTGAACTGGGGTGGCAGAGTGGGCTAAAATACGGTGATGGATTAAACCCAGATCAGTTGACTGGGGGTGAGTGCTTGCAATGTTCAACACTCCGTCCATCATTTCCTTTGGTTTTGCTTTGTTCGCCACAAGTTGGCTGGGTATGCTCAGACGTAAGTCCCTTGCTCACTTTGCCACTGGATTCAAGCAAGCCTGGCTGAAGACGGCTGAAATGCCAGAAACCGGTCCTAGGAAGCTTGTTTCCAGTCCAGGGAAGACATGGCTTGGCAGTTCGGGCTGGACTGTTCCCATGAGGCACAGGGTCAGACTGATTTGCAAATGGCCATGTCTGAACTGGGGTGGCAGAGTGGGCTAAAGAACGGTGATGGATTAAACCAAGATCAGTTGACTGGGGGTGAGTGCTTGCAATGTTCAACACTCCGTCCATCATTTCCTTTGGTTTTGCTTTGTTCGCCACAAGTTGGCTGGGTATGCTCAGACGTGAGTCCCTTGCTCACTTTGCCACTGGATTCAAGCAAGCCTGGCTGAAGACGGCTGAAATGCCAGAAACCGGTCCTAGGAAGCTTGTTTCCGGTCCAGGGAAGACATGGCTTGGCAGTTGGGGCTGGACTGTTCCCATGAGGCACAGGGTCAGACTGATTTGCATATGGCCATGTCTGAACTGGGGTGGCAGAGTGGGCTAAAGAACGGTGATGGATTAAACCCAGATCAGTTGACTGGGGGTGAGTGCTTGCAATGTTCAACACTCCGTCCATCATTTCCTTTGGTTTTATCAGTCCAATGAACAAGCAATGGAAGCAGAGAAAATAAGAAGGAAAAGGTCAGACTGATGGTAGCGCAGGAAAAATTCTACACAAGCCGGCAAGGAAGATAGAGGGGCAGAGGTAGGGGAAAGGGTACGGGTAGACAACAGAATAACAGGCCAGCTTCCCTACCGCCACCAGGTACAGCTTGCTTCTACTGTAAGGACCCGAGTCACTGGAAAGCAGACTGCCCCATATTAAAAAATAAAAATGCGGAAGGCAGGCCCACACAGAATAGGGGACAGTACGAACAACAATACCAGCATAATGCCCAGCGCACAGAGTATAGAAACAATGAACAGCAGGGGTACATGTCCAACGACATGCCTCCAACACGGCAGGACTGGGCTGGGAGGGACGGGTGGGGACAGCAGGACAATAGCTTCCCACCGCCACCCCAAAATCTATTCTAGGGGTGCCCGAAAGTGGAAGACTGCCTAATAGCTCCAGCCATAGCAGTGGATCAATCAGGTCCATATGTAGAAGGGACAGTTTTGGGAAAAATTGTGACCTTCCTGATAGACACAGGAGCTCAAAGATCAATGCTAAAGGCGTCAGTGACGCCGGAGGCACCACTTTCGGGAACAAAGATTACTGCAGTCGGAATGACAGGACAACCAATAGATGAATACACAGCCATTGCAATTAAGGGTAGGCACAATAACTGTCAACCATCAGTTTATCCTCAGCAGATTCTGCCCATTGAACTTGCTAGGGAGGGACTTGCTTTGTAAGTTGCAATGCACCGTACACTGCTCACCAACAGGGGTCTTTTTGGAAAGCAGACCTAATGGCCTGATGCTACAAGCCTTCATGACCTGCACTGACCCCGTCATACCCTCAGAGCTGCGTGACAGTGTGCCACCCCAAGTCTGGGCTACCAGTGCAAATGATGTAGGGCAAGTGTTGAATTACCCACCAGTACAGGTTACATTGAAGCCAGAAGCCCCCCTCCCGAGAGTACCACAGTACAAAATTTCAAAGGAAGGGGAGGAGGGCATAGCACAAGTCATTCAGGACCTACTGAAGCAGGGAATAATAACGGAGATACGCTCTAGCCAATGCAACACACCCATACTCCCTGTAAAGAAAGCATCCAAAGGCCCGAATGGGGCCCCTGTATACCGTTTTACACAAGACCTGAGGGAATTGAACAAAATAGTGATACCTTACTTCCCAGTAGTTCCAAACCCGGCAACAATGTTGTCTAAAATCCCAGTAACAGCGACACACTTCACAGTACTGGATTTGAGCTCCGCCTTCTTTACCATTCCCCTGCACCCTGACAGCCAATCATATTTTTCGTTCTGTTTCAGATCTAAACGTTTCACATGGTGCAGGCTTCCCCAAGGTTTTACAGAATCGCCCTCCATCTTTACGAATGCACTGAAGACAGATCTAGACTCCCTAGTGCTGAGGGGCGGCTCAACTCTTGTCCAGTACATAGATGACTTACTACTGGCCTCACCTTCAAGGGAGGCTTGCATACAGGACACCATTGCCGTCCTGTGCCATCTAGCAATGAAAGGTTACAAGGTTTCCCCAAAGAAATTACAGTTCTGCCTCACTGCTGTGAGGTATCTAGGCCATGAAATGTCCGAAGGGACAAGGAGATTATTACCTGACAGGATATCAACAATTACCCACTTTCCCCGACCACGCACACAAAAAGATGTTCAGGCTTTTCTGGGGGTGGCGGGATACTGTCGTCACTGGATCCCAAATTTCACCCTCATTGCAAAGCCATTACAAGCACTGACACACAAAGAGGTCCCAGACGTGGTACCTTGGCCACCGGATTGTGACAAGGCATTCAACAGACTCAAAAGCGAACTGAGTGGAGCACCAGCCCTTTTCCTCCCAGATTACAGCAAAGATTTCCACCTGTTCTGCCACGAGAAGGGAGGATGCTTACTGGGGGTACTGAGTCAAACGCACGGATCTTACTACCGCCCAGTGGCATACTACTCAGCCACACTAGACCCAGTGGCCTCTGCCCTCCCACCTTGCCTCCGAGCTGTGGCTGCAGCAGCACTAGCAGTAGAACAGTCAGAGAGCATAGTGCTGGCACACACCATGATGTTGCACGTTCCCCATGCGGTGGACACACTACTCACGTCCACAAAGACTCAGCACCTATCAAATGCACGACTTACTAGGTATGAACTGATACTGCTAGCATCACACATTATCATCAAGAGGTGCACCACTTTGAACCCAGCATGCCTTTTGCCCACAGAGCATGAGCTGGACGATATAGAATCAGATGATGCCTTTCACGATTGTGTATTAGCCATTGACAGACACACGAAGGTGCGCCCAGACTTGAGAGACACACCACTTCCCGATGCACAAGGGGACTTGTTTGTAGATGGGTCATGTCTTCGGGATGACAAGGGAACTTTGCAGGCCTCCTATGCAGTAGGCACAGCTAATAAACTAATGGAAGGAGGAAGGCTAGTAAATGCCAAGAGCGCGCAGGCAGCTGAACTCGTGGCACTAACGAGGGCATGCACATTGGCTAAAGAAAAAAGAGCAAATATATACACAGACAGCCAATATGTCTTCGGAGTGGTCCATGACTTTGGCCAGCTGTGGTCAATGCGGGGATTCCTCACATCAGCAGGCCAACAAATACAACACGCCCAATTGATAAGTGACCTCCTCCAAAGCCCTGCTACTACCATCAAAGGTGGCCATCATCAAATGTGCAGCACACACTTCAGCAAAAGACTGTGTGTCGAAAGGAAACACATTCATTGATGGGGAAGCAGGGAGAATAGCACTGACAGGCTGTCAGCTAGCTATGATACAGATGATAAGCACCAGCAATAACACAGAGGCTACCAATGATTTCTTACACTTTGACCCCATACACATTCAGAGCAAAGTGGAGAAAGAAGAAAAGGGTGGGTGTGTGCAAACAAAGGAGGGATTATGGACAGGGCCAAATGGAAAAATATGCCTACCTTCATCCATGCTCCCCTCCATGGCACGCCTCTTTCACGGCCCCTCACATATTGGCAGGGACGGCATGATCAGACTATTTGCCCAATGCTGGTACAGCTGCAAGTTTCGCCAAATAGCAGAAAGACTTTGCAGGCAGTGCACCGTTTGCACACAGTACAATACTGGGAAAGGTACACAAACTGCACCTGGCCACTTCCCTCCTCCCCACGGACCATTTGAAAGCCTCCAGATGGACTTCATTGACATGCCCCCCACCCACAAGTACAAACATGTGTTGGCAATTGTGTGCATGTTCAGTAAGTGGACCGAAGCATACCCAACAAAGAACTGTGATGCACATACGGTTGCCAAATGCCTCCTACAGGAACTTATCCCACGCTTTGGAATACCAGCCCTTCTGAGATCTGACAATGGGCCAGCGTTCATTTCCCATGTCATAGGGGGAATATGTAAGGGACTTGGGGTCACATAGAAACTACACTGCGTCTGTCACCCCACCGCAGCGGGCGCGGTGGAGAGGAAGAATGGGGTATTGAAGAATAAGAGTGGAAAAATTTGTGCATCAACTGAACTTTCATGGGTAGATGCACTACCACTAGCCCTGCTGGCAATGAGGAGCACACCAGATAGAGTAACCAAACTCAGCCCCCACGAGATAGTGTTTGGCCGCCCCATGAACATTGCAGGCCATATGTCCACGGCCCCACTATCAGTTACTGATGATCTGCTTTTATGTTATTGCAAGAAATTAACAGAGACTTTACGATATCTTCACCGCCAGGTTCTTCAGGCTCTTCCAGAGGCAACAACTCCACCGCCACATGACCTGCAGCCTGGTGACTGGATCTGGGTAAAGGCCTACACCCGACAGCACTGCCTCCAGCCAAGGTGGAAGGGACCTCACCAGATCATCCTCAGCACAGCAACAGCAGTCAAGTGCCAAGGGCTGACATCCTGGATCCACAGCTCCCACACCAAGAAAGCAGACGGACCAGACAGCAGAGAACCAGCTCTACCAGCACCACCAGCGACATCTGAGGCACCTCGCAGGTACAACCTTCGATCCACCACGCAAGACAAGACCAACGGGAAATAAGAGGCAGACACCTGCTCGGGGCAGGCTAGGCCTCCAACGGAAAACAGAAGACACCAGAGGCAGTAACCTACTGCGCACAGCAAGCCCAGGCCTCTGGGTATCATCACTCCAAAGACGTCTGTACCAGCTACTTTCCAAGGCAGTGCCAACTGTCATGTGCTAGTAACCTCTGACGGTACACCATCAAGGCACAAACGTTTTCTTCTAAATGGTTGACTGGTGTCTGCACCAATAGACCCCTAGGAGGTGCAGAGCCCGCTAGTTAGAGTTGCTGGTGATGCTCCAAGAAGACACATAGCGCTGTATCACCCGCTAGTTAAATATCAAAGACCAAACTTGGGACCATCAAAGAACTAAATTGAACGCTTGGTTAAGGGTATGACAACACCTAAGTAGACCACATCTACGACCAATGCCAGCAAACAGATGTGGAAAGCTTAGGTCTATACAGGTGAAAGTAGAAGAGTTACAACTAATAATTCATATAAGGCTGTTGTGTCCTGGAATAGACTCAAATGGTGTGCTGGAACTGACTGTGCCAAATCCTCCGCTATTGAGTGGGTTGAGAGACCTGATCTTGCAAGACATTTCCTTCGCCACTTTTGGACTGCAAACAACGGCACAAGATATTGCAGACATACGCCTTGACATTTTGGATTACGTGATTTATGCAATAGAAGACATAGGATCTGGTCTTATCAGAGACAGTAACTGAACAAGTGAAAAGTAAGGAACAATGCCAAGAATGAAAAAAACGGAAAGAATATGGCCTTCAGTAATAGCAGCGATATTGACACCAGTACCAGGGATAATAGTGACAGCGCTGGTAATAATATTTGCAAACGACCTTGAAATACCGTTCATCAATGGTCGGCAGGGGGATGAGGGAGACCAAAATGTAACTAATGATGAAAGACAAATAGAGTTTGAAAATTAAGATATTTTGGGAAGGGTTGACATCGAAGAAGGAGGGGAAAGGGAACTGTGGGATGAGTACAATGGAAACCAATATGTTGAAATGCTCAAAATGTATGTACGCATAATGAATATATCTGGATGTTATGTCTGCACACACTTGCCAACATATACAGAGAACAGCATGAGCTACAATGTGCTGCCAGTTTCCAAATATGTGGGGTGCATATTAATGCGAGATTTGCTCCTCAACCAACATAACATGTCCGTGTCAGTTGCACCACCAGCAAGTAGCAGAAATGCAACAAACCAGGGCGGGGAAGCACCTGGGAGAACGAGGACGCCTTGTATGAATATGCAACCAGCATTAAGGGATAAGGAAATGTTAGACACATTTGATCAGGCTTCTAGAAATGAAGGATGGAAAGGAAGGGCAGGGTGGAACAACTTGGGGACGAAGAAGGAAGGAGAGTTGAAGGTACCCAGATTTAAAATAGAACAACTTCCATCTGCCTCTTCCTGTATTCAGAATAACGAGGTGGTACTGCCAAAAAGAAAACCTAAGTTGCCCCAGGAGGGAAAAAACTGCACAATACAAAAGTTACTGCAGAAAGACGCATGGAAAGATTGCATCTCATTTGGATGCACTATAGCAGAAATGGTGCAAGGGAACAAGGGACGGCTAGATTGTGAAGACTGGATAAACAGAATAAAGGGAATTAAGGAGGAAACAAACGTGGAACAAATTTTCGTTGGCAAGAGTAACTGCACACACATAACAAGGCTGTCACGGATCAGGAACAAAAATGAAAGATCCTCACCTGGACTAGTAGGATGTGAGGGGTTATTGTTTGTATGCGGCCAGTGGGCATACTTCTACCTGCCACCAGGATGGTATGGCAGCTGTTATCTTGCCTCCATCATACCACAAATGACACATTTTTCCGACATAGTACAGATTACGCACCAAGGCCAACAGCCAAGGCGAGTAAGGAGGACGCCAGGATGGGCAGACAACGTGATGACAGGTTTTGGGATGATGGTCCCTGGTGCAGGAGTTATCTACACCACACAGAAAATACATCAGTTAGCAAGGATGATTGAGGACTTAGCTGACTCAACAGCTGCAGGGATGGGAAACGTTACTGAAGAACTTACAGCCATGAGGGCCGTAGTGATGCAAAACAGAGTTGCGTTAGACATCATTCTGGCCAAAGAGGGAGGAGTCTGCCACGTCATCAAGCAAGTGTGCTGTTCGTATATACCTGACAACAGCCGCAATATAGATGATGCAATACACAAGATTACAGATATTAGGGACGAAGCACACGGCATACATACCGGGAGCATGTGGGAAGACTTAATGGTATGGCTAGCAGGCTGGGGATCATGGATATTGGAAGTGGGTATTGTAATATTAACGGTATTAATTACACTCTGTGTGATGATCCAGGTTTGCCCAGCATGCTGCACAGCCTTTGTGTCCTGCTGTGCACGTTATATGCCCCATAATAAATGGCATGGACCTCATGAATACCATACCAATGATGATGATGAAGGAGAGGAGATGGTTAGGAAGATAGTGATTTGGTATCAGATGGGGCAATGTAGAAGCCATTTTCTGTATGATACCAAATGCAGTAAGCTTCTAGGCCCTGTTAAGTTGACATAATAAACACTGCACACTTGCACCTATTCTGCTTCAGAGAAACAGCTTTAGTAACGCAAGGCTTGCTCGAAAACAAGATACGTGGCAAGGGAAGATGCTCGCTTAGGCACGTACATTTCAGCTAATCCCATTTCTCAATATGCTTTTGGTCATTACTATTATGTTGCAACTATTAACTGGAAAAGCACCAGACTTATATCTTACATTACAGTGGAAAGTCCCAGAAGCTGCCCACTTGGGTCACGTGGTCGGCAACAGTACATTTCGGACCTTAAATGGTATATAACTGTTTAGGCCCTTGTTAATTGGTCAAATGAACTATGCTTAATTTGTGCCACGTATGTTATGATGCTACATCCTCTGCGGTTTGGACCTATAAAAGCTGTCAGGCACGTCACCTCTTTGGACATTCAGTGACTTTGCTGATGTCTCCGTGCTGCACGTTAATCTGTTTGTTGGTCTCCAATAAACGCTGTTATCTTATGTGCTGACTGAGAGTCGTATGTGTGGAATCATTTCTTATTTCTCATTTCAGCTTCTACAAACCTTTGCTTGGCATCATGTCAGCCACCCCTATGGCAGGGTGCATGGTATGTGTAAGGTAGGACATGCTCTGATGTATGTAGCATGCCCTGGTAGTGAATTACATCCAATTTACTTGTTCACTACTGTAAGGCTACCTGTTCTCCATAGGCCAGAATGGGAGGTTTGGCTATTACATTCTATAGTCCTAACTGACCCACAGAACATGGTAGAAACACGAATTTAGTATGCCTGAGCTCAGAATATTGAAATACATATTTTAGTGAAGTTTATTTTTATATTCTGTGTTTGGAAATACCACTTTTAGAAAGTAGGTATTTTCTTGCCTAAGCCTTTCAGTGTGCTCTGCTGTTATGTGTATTGGCTGTCTGGTTTTGGAGGGACAGGGTAGGCTGAGTCAGACCTGGGTTGAATAGAGAGATCTGCATTGGAGTATGGGGAGGGGTAGCTCCTGGACCTGAATAGAGCTGTGCCTGGCAAGGTGAATGCTGGCTCCACCTCCCACTGTGCATCTGATGGCAGACCCCCTCTTTCTGAAAGGAAGGATGCAGCCTGGTAAACAAAGTGCTCCAGGGCTGGGCAGCACTGGTTCTGGCTGGGTTCAGTGACTTGTGACTCTTTAGAACAAAGACTTTTGGGGTATAAATATCTGTGCTGAAACCCCTACAATTTGTATTGCTCCTGGACAACAAGAAGAACCTCTGTCCGTGTAACTGAAGGAACCTGCAGGAGAAGGACTGTCCTTGTGCTTGTGTGCTGTTTCTTGGACTGGCCTGCAGTGGTTAATACTGGACTTGGAAGAAAAGGAAAAGGACTTTGAAGGAACTCTTATTTTTTGCTACAGCATTCACCCAAGGGCTAGAAGAGAGCTAGCCTCCTGCTGGAGTCTCAGGCACATCAGACTCCACCACCAGCCTCCTGTTTCCTCCCAGCGAGGATTTCTATCTGCAGGTGAGGCTCCTGTGAGTTCCAGGGCCTCTAGTTCTACTGTGGCGAAGAGAGTGCTGAAAATAGTCGCTAATGCCCGTTAGCAAGCCGCCGCAGCTGAAGAGCGCAAGGAAAATCATCGCGCTGCTGCCGCTGAGTGCTCGCTACCGGAGATCATCGCATCACACGTTTGCAAGCTGCCAAATGCTCACTAGCCCGAAGATTATCGCATTGCATGTTTGCGGGCCTCAAAGCGCTCGCTAACCAAAGATCATCGCATCGAGTTCATCGCTTCACGACATCGCAGCGCGGACGAAGAGCGTTCGCCATTTTTTATCGCATCGCATCAAGATCGTTGCTCCCTCGCGGAGAGCCATTTATTTTCATCGCCAAAAGATCGCACACGCAACAGGCTCGGCGCATCATCCTCCCTTCGCGGCAAGGGTTTCATCGCATCGCCGGCTTAGCGTGTAGAAGTTTGTCGCTTTGTCCTGCACACAAATCAGCGCATCATCCTCCCTTGCGGCAAGGACTCAACGCATCGCTGTCTAGCGTAAGGAAAATCATCGCTACAACTCCTTAGCGACATTTTGGTTGCTTTGCTACAGAATTCAGGTGTCTTGTGAGTAAAAGGGTCGCAGAGACCACTGCCTTGAACTGAACTCCTCTTTGCACACCTTGAACTATTTTTGCAGCATTTTAAGAGTAATCCTATTTTTCTAGTATCGTGGATTTTTACTGTTATTGGTCTTGTGTTAAGTCTATATATAAATATACTTATTTTTATAACTACTTGAGTGGTGTCCCTTTGTAGTGTTCTTCACTGTGTTACTGTGTATGGTCATAAATGCTTCACACACTGCCTCTGAGATAAGCCTAACTTCTCGTGCTACGTTACCACAGGGGTGAGCAGGGGTTATCAAAGGGTGTAGCCCGCTTACTCTGACTTAGGAAGAAGGGTCCCTACTTGGACAGTGGCCAGCCATTGCCAACTAGATACCCCAATTTCTAACAAGACCTTTTGGGGATATTCTAGTGCTGTCTCCCATTCTTTGTCATTAAATACCCGCCCCACTTCATCTTCCCATGTTTGTCGTAACAAATGATTAGTAGACAGGGTTTCATGGGAAAAAGGTGTGGGAGATAAAATGGTGTTGCCATAGTCTGAGTTATATAGTACTATCTATATAGTCCCCAACTTTCTAAATTCAGAGTTCCCTGTGGGGGTTGATAAAGTGATAAATGAGAAATTTTCAAATACTTTATACAACAGCATTTAGATAATTTACACCCTACTCTTCAAGCAGGTAATCCATGACAATTTCCTCTCACCTGGTAAGAGTTGACTTATGCCTTTAATAATCTTTCCTATACATTGTACAGTAAAAGCAGAGGTAGAGTTTGTAGTTCTCATTTGGTGAAATACACGTTTACAGGTAGTTGTTCTTGCTTCTGCATGCAAACCTTAAACTTGAACAAGGTGGAACACCTTTTAATCTCTGGCATTCGAGTGAAGGCTGTTTTAGGCCTACATTAATAGGTGCACCATCTGGTATTTGCAGAGAGAAGAATTTAAATTGATGCGTGCTGGAGCTACTTGCTGCTGACCCAATGCAGACTCATACTATACTTAAGTTAGCAATTCAAGTGAACATCTGAGACAAAAAGAAAGCAAGGTGTTCTGCCTTCAAATGTAGATGCCTAATCTCCAACAAACAAGCATTAAACACTTATTGTTTACTTACCTCTAACGTCTTGCTTTTATTTTAATAATTCCTTCTGTTGATTCTAGCTGACCTGCAATCCTTGGCTTACATCACCAAGACTATATAGAATACACTGCACATGATATCAAGCTGGCACAGTCCATTGTTGCAACACAGAACTAGGATTAATGGCAAAAATAGAAGCAGACTTTTCTTACAAACAGTCCCTTACATTCCTGGTAGAATTAGCAAAGGACCGTAAGCAGCTGTAGATATTTAAAGTTTTATTGCCTTTAAGTGAGAAGGAATCCATACAGCCCAGTGCGTGGTGTGGGCATAGTGGTTGCAAAAAGTGCCTCGGTCTTAGAGTGTATGTTGTACACTACTCTGCACTTTAAGATCCTGGGTTGCACCAGTCTCCATAAACATGAGCTTCTTGTGAACAGAATGCATTGTCCTTTGCCCTTCACAGTCACAAAAAGGGAACATTAGTTCACAGTGAGAGACAGCACCTCTGAATTCTTTTTCCAGGTGTAATCTCAGTGCGCATCTCTGTTTATGCCCACACCGATAAGTTGCACAAAAGCACACCCATTAGTCTATATTCCATAGACACAGCAATCCTGTTAGTGTGGTAAAAACACAATGCATGTAAAAGCATTCTTTTAGCGCCCAAGTATTGTGTGCAAATCCAATTGAGGGCAACTATATGATTAGTACTAAATCAAAACAGAAAATAACTAATTCATGCCAGCAATAATCGTGTACATGTTTTGTGGAAGCAGGGCTGATATCCCGCATATGTCATAGGAACACCTGTGCCACTCAGGAGACAACAGTGGAAGCTTATAATTAAGGAATTGATAGAGAAGAATGTTCTCACTTCTCCACTGATAGCTCGTGTCTGCAAATACTAGGAAGTGTACGCCGATGACGCCACGTTTTATTATGATGGGAGAAAACACCTTAAGAGGCTGGAGTGGAAGCTGCGCCCGGTGCCCCCTCGCCTCGAGGAAGAAATGGAGTCGAATAATTAAGAGGATGTCAAAAGGGCAAGAATAGTTGAGTAGTCATACAAACAGTAATCATGGATTCTTCATTATTTTAAACAAGCATACTGCACACAGAACAAATACACCTCATGAAAGAGGAAATAAGTGGAATATCAATGTAGGCTGGCAACCTCAGCAGAAACTACACGATCTTTCAAAGCCCAGAATCCACCTACTCCTGCTAGGCCAAAGGAAACCAACGTTTTGAGCTGGAGGTTGCACCCCACGCCACTCTCAGGCTTCCAAAGGCAGATGACCACCAGCCAGGCAAGCCCTAGCCACGTCAAGGCTCAGACCTTATCTAGGCTGGTACCATGCACAACAGAGGGTGAAAGACAACGCGCTTCGTTGTTTGCTCCCATGACAGTGCAATAGCAGGTAAGTCTACCTCATGTTACCCTCCAGCCCTCACGCCTTTATGCAAACCAAATATTGTTCTTAGACAGAGGCGTAGCCTGGTCATAAAGATTTGAGGGGATTGGTAGGTGAGATTCATTTTGCCCAACAATCACGCTGGCATGAAATGTGAAATACATTATATGATAAGCAGGGTGCAAGAGAGGGGTTTAAAGGGTAGTGGAAAGAAAGGGACAGGAATGCAGGTTGGTAGGTGTATTAAGAGAGAAAAAACTAAATATTTTACAAAATACCCAACATTTTCGAAGACTTTCAAAACAGAGAAAGTGTGTGCATGTAAAATTCCTGGTGAAATCTGATAGACACCTCTCCATACATGACTGAAAGCACCTGTACCCAACAATTTACCAAAAAATACATTTGTTAGGGAGGCGTAACACCCCAATCACTCCCACAAAGCTATGCCCCTGTTCTTAAATACCAGAGTCCCTTGCTCTCTCTCTCTGTCTGTCTGTCTAGGAGTTTCTGCCAGGCAACCTCCGCTTTCATTACTAGCAGTGGTTTTCATTTCAAGGTAAAAGACAAAGGAGTAACGGGAGACATACACCACTCTCAACTAGGGTAGGAGCATGGAACAGCTTTGGTAATCACGGTTTTCATTGCTCTTAGTGCAGCTCGTCTCACCTGTGAGCCTTGCATTGTTGTGTATTCGATGTGCTTGTTTACCTTCCTTAAGACGCTTTGTGCAACTGAATCCTGCTCCTGCCCGAAAGCACCTGTAACTCCGGGGACTGACGTCCTGATTCACAGCACTTCACTTTTGTTACAGCTGCAGCTCAGCCACTGTCTGGGGAAATCGTGAGCGCAAGAACCGTGTGAAAGAAACAAAGAGCAGAGATCAGCTGATCCTGTGAAAGGGGGCAGGAAGTGCAAAGGGAGGGTAGCGGCCTATTACAGGAAATGCGGCCCCCGGGGGAAGTAAGACCAGCGGTCTAGTCTTCCCCCGGGGAATTCGCGCAATGGAAAGGACAGGGGAGGAAGGGGTGGGATAAGGGGTGGGATAAGGGGTGGGGTCGTCAGGTAGGGGATAAAGGGGGGAGGAAGAGGGAGTCCTTCCTCTTCCTTTCCCCAGCGCCTCAGGGTGGGTTAGCTAGTGGATCGTTGGAGGAGATAGTTGGGATCGTCGGGTTGTGGTGCGAGATTCGAATTTGTCTTTGGAGGTCTTGGTATCGGCGGGAAGTTCAAACGGTGAGCGGCGGTTGTTGTTGGTGGAGCGGTTTGTGGCGGCCTCGTCTGGCGACGGTGGGCGGCCTGTGTGGGGCGTGGTTGCGGGTCCGCGTGGGCAGAGGCGGTTGTGCGGCGGAGCGTGAGCAGGTATGGAGGCGGGGGGGGGGGGGGGCTCAGGTGCCGGACGATGCGGCGGTTCGGGCTGCGCTTCAGCTATTAGGCCGCGCGGGGAGGGCGGATCTGCTGCGGCCGGGCGTGTTAGAGCAGGCGTGGGTGGGGATGTCGAGGCCACCGCGTTCGGCGTCCGCGGGGGTGGCGGCGGCCTGTATGGAGGAACCGCCTTCGAAGAAGCACGCGGCTGGGCCGCGCGAGGGGGGGGGGGGGGGGGGGGACGGAAGGCGGGGCCTGTGGGGAAGCCCAGAGTTAGGCGTCTGAGCCTCCCGGCCTTGGAGACGACGGCGGAGGTGCCTGTAGGGGGGGGCGGGGGGGGTGTAGTGATGCGGGTGGTGCTGTGGGGGCGCGGCCGGGCCGGGAGGGGCCGGGGGGGGCTGGGGGCAGCGGGGGGGACTCGTTTTTGGTGGATTACAGTGGGGATAGCGAGCTGGAGGAGGAGATAGAGGACCGGGTGGGGGATGATTTCGCCCTATATCATTCGGGGAGTGAGTCGGCGGGGGGGGGAGGGTGGTGGGTGGGGGGACCAGGCCCGGGATTCGGTGGTTGGGGGCAAGGGGAAAGGTGGGGGGCGGGGGGGCAAGGGCAAGGGTCCGGCCAGGGCTGTGGGGGGCCGGGGATCGGGGCTTGGGACGCCTGCCCCCTCTGGGGGTGCGGGCCGCGGTCGTGGGGCACGGGCCGCGGGGGAGGGGCGGTGGGAGGATAGTTGGGCGGAGATGTCTCTGGAAGAGCATATCCGGGAACAGCGGCGGTTGATCGAGGAGACGGAGCGGCGTTGGGAGGAGATGTGCGCGGCCAGGGAGGGGGAGCGGGCGGGGGTCCAGGTGGTGGCGCGCGGGGGGGTGCGGGGCCGGCGGGGGGGCGCGGGGCCGGCGGGGGGGCGCGGGCGCTGGGTTTGGCAGGAGGAGACAGGGACGGACTTGACGTCGCAGAGACCTGGTGGCGCTGGGGCCCCCTCGGACTATGCCGGTCCCGAGGGGGGGGGGATCCAAGCCAGCGCAGTTTGCTGGTAGAGGCCGGGGTGGGCCGGCGGGGCGCATGACGGCCTCCAGACGCCGGGGCGAAGTAGTAGGGGGGTCCGCGGTGGCCTGCCCTCCACCGAGGGAGCGCGCATCATCGGCGCCGGAGTATGAATTTGTTCAAGGAGAGAAAGGAAAAGGAGTGAAGCGTGTAGTGCGTGAGGTGCGCGTGGAGACCAGCGAGCCTGTGGTGGTGGAAGAGCTGGATTATGAGTCGGAGAGCGAGGAGTTGGAAGAAGGTGAAGTGCGTGAGGTGACGGGGTCGGAGGCAACGCGGAAGTTTGGTGTCTTCCAGGCCAAAGCCGGCTGCAGCAAGACGCCCGTGGTGAGGGTGTCAGCCCCGGGTCCCGGCGGACGGGCGCAGGAGGTGCCACGCACTTTGACAGGTGAGAGCACATGGTGGGGGGTGTGGGATGAAGGGACGGGGCGGGGGCGCCCGAAGTCTTGCAGGTCTGTGGGGGTAGGGGACGGGTCAGTGAGGGTGGTGGGAGATTCGGCGCAGCTGAAGGTGCCGGCTAAGGTGGCGGCCCCGGAAGGGGATGAGAAGCGGATGGTGGGGGCCGGTGTGCAGACGGATAAGGAGGGGGAGAAAGATGGGAAGGAGGAGGGGGGTGAGAAGCATAAGAAGAAGTTGCCTTATATGGGTTTGGCGATGCCATTGGGGTCCCATCTGTCCGAGAAAACGAGGGGCCGGATTTGGAAACACGAGTATGTGGACGTTTTTAAGTTGTTGCATCGGGAGATTCAGGCGAAGGAGGGGTCTAAGGAGGAGGAGTGGGAGTTGACGAGGCGGCCGCGGGTGGCGGTTAATATGGAAAATTGGACGTCGGCTTTCTTGATTTATGCCAGTATCTACTGCGAGAAGCATCAGGATAGGGCGATTGCGTTATTCAAATATATGGATATCATCAGGAAAGCGCAGATGCACTTTGGGGGTTTCGCCTGGCTCAGTTACGATGAGGAGTTTCGGGCGCGGGTCAGTGTCAACCCTGACAAGCCCTGGGGAGAGGTGGATCAGGAGCTGTGGGTGCAGTGGATGGCCTCCACACAGTCTTCTGCGTCCACCCACACGGCAAGTGGCCTTCCGGTGGCTTATCGGCCTTTTCAGTCCTGTCCCACCTCGGGGGGGGCGGGAGGGGGAGCCGGGGGAGCTGGGGGAGCGGGCGGGCAGGCTGCCACTGCAGGCGCAACAGGACAGCCTGCCAAGAGTGGGGGAACCACCACAGGAGCTTGTTGGAATTTCAACAAGGGGTTCTGCACCCGACACCCCTGCAGATTTAAACACGAGTGTTCTAAGTGTGGGGGCAAGCACCCAGTCATGCAATGTTTCACATTGGCCACCCCGTCCGAGCAGTGGCGGGTCACAAAGGGCAGGGGGCAGTCTGGGCCGAAGGGCTCCTACGCCAGTTAGTGTGGAGGCCATGGGGCCGTGGCTCTCCCGCTACCCGGATCGGGAGGCGGCTTCGAGGCTTTTCTGGGGATTCACAGAGGGGTTTCGAGTGGGGTACCAGGGGCCGCGGGAGTGTAGATGGGCGGAGAATTTGCGGTCGGCGAGGGAGTTGCCGGGGGTGGTGGAGGCGAAGTTGCGCAAGGAGGTGCTCGAGGGGCGAGTGGCCGGCCCGTTTGACACGTGGCCGCTACCTGCGCTCATCATATCCCCTTTGGGGGTGGTTCCAAAAAAGGAGCCGGGTGAGTTTCGCTTGATTCACCATTTGTCATGGCCTGAGGGACGGTCGGTGAATGATTTCATCGCAGAGGAGGATTCTCGGGTGTTGTACGCGTCGGTGGATGATGCGATTGCGTTGGTGAGATTGTGTGGGCGGGGGGCTGAGCTGGCCAAGTGTGACATCAAGTCGGCGTTCCGCCTTCTGCCCATTCACCCGGCGGATTTCTCGTTGTTGGGCATGCAGTTTGGGGGGGCCATCTTTGTGGACAAGGTTTTGCCCATGGGGTGTGCGATCTCCTGCGCGCTGTTTGAGACTTTCAGTTCCTTTTTGCAATGGGCCTTCACCGACAGGGCGGGGCACCGGCTGGTGTCCCACTACTTGGATGATTTCTTGTTCGTAGGCCGAGGTCGATCGGGTGAGTGCGGGGCGGCTTTGCTCCAATTTCAGAGGATGGCGGGGGAGTTTGGGGTGCCGTTGGCGCCGTAGAAGACGGCTGGGCCCAGTTGTTGTCTGGCTTTTCTGGGAATTGAGTTGGATTCAGTGGAGTGGATGGCGCGCCTTCCCCAGCAGAAGGTGTCGGAGATTCAGGACTGTTTGAGCGGCGTGGTGTTGCAACGGAAGATCGATTTGAGGTCCGTCCAGCGTTTGTTGGGCTTGCTGAACTTCGCGTGCCGAGTGGTGCGGGCGGGCAGGACGTTTTGCAGGAGACTGGGGCTGGCCATGTCGGGGGCGGTGTTGCCTCATCACAGGGTGCGGATTTCGGTGGGTGTTCGGGCGGATCTGCGAGTGTGGCAGGGGTTCTTGAGTGATTTCAATGGGGTCTCCTTGGATTTCGCAGATGAGAACATGGTGTGGCAGGTGCAGATTTTTTCGGATGCGGCTGGGGCGCGCGGCTTTGGTGTGTTTTGGGATGGCCGGTGGTGTGCGGAGCAGTGGCCGGCGCACTGGTTGGCACAGGGCAGAAGCATTGCGTTTTTGGAGTTCTTTCCGCTGTTGGTGGCGCTGCAGGTGTGGGGACAGGAATTCCGGAACCGGTCGGTGCTTTTTCATGTGGACAACCGGACTGTGGTGGATTTGGTGAACCATCAGAGGGCAAGGGACCTGCGGGTGCTGCGCTTGCTGCGAAGTTTCATGCTGCTGTGCTTGCGTTTCAATGTGCTGTTTCGCGCGAAACATGTGCCGGGCGTTAGCAATGACATCGCGGATGCATTGTCTCGTTCGCAGTGGCAGCATTTCTGAAGGTTGGCGCCCGGAGCGGACTTTGCCAAGACCAAGGTGCCGGAGGGTATCTGGAGCTGGGGGGAGTGAGAGTGGTGAATCTGGTGGAGCAGTCTGTTGCCGAGTCCACGCGGCAGACGTATCGTATGGCATGGGTGGAGTTGGGTGTGTTCTTGGGTTGGTCGCGGGGTGAGTGGCGGATGTCTCAGGGTGAGTGTGAGGCGGGTGTTGTGCGTTATGTGTTGCACTGCATGGATAGAGGTTTGTCGTCAGTGACGATTGCAGGTAAACTGGCGGGGATTTCTTTCTATGGGAAGCTCTATCTGGGTTTTGATCCGGCCAAGGGCGAGTTGCTGAGCAGGATGCTGAAGGGCTGGACCAGGGAGCGGGGAGGGCGGGGGGGGAGCGCCGTTGCGCGAGGCGATCACTTTTGAACTGTTGGTGGATGTGTTGGGGGAGTTGGGTTTTCTGTGTTACGATCGATATGAGTTGGCGTTGTTCCGCCTATGTATGACATGGATGTTCTTTGGGGCCTTCCGGGTTTCGGAGTTGTTGGGGGGTAAGGGGGGAATGGGGATGAGGTTTGAGAATGTTCGTTTGGACGGGGGGCGCCTGGGGATATGGTTGGGGCGTTCCAAGACGGATCAGGTTGGCAGAGGCACGTGGGTGTGGCTGTGTGAGTCCGGGGAGTTGGAAGTGTGCCCGGTGCGGGAGTGGAACAGTTTTTGCGGGCAGTGCGGCCGATTGGTGGGGGAGATTTTCTGTCATGCTTCTGGAAAAAGGGTCACGGCTTACCAACTATTGGCGGCGTTGCGCATGGCGTTGCGGCGCTTAGGTAGGGACCCAGCAGGGTATGGGACTCATTCCTTTCGGATCGGCGCGGCGACGGCGGCGGCACGGCTGGGTTGGTCCTGGGATAAGATCAGAAAAATTGGTAGATGGCGTTCGCGCTGCTGCGAGCGGTACGTTAGGAAGTAGGGCGGAGGGGCGCGCGGCGGCTGTGTGAGCGTTTTGTGCGACCTTTCTCGTTTCTAATGCTCCTCTTTTCTTCGTAGGTTGTGTTGGGGGTCCTGGAGCCAAGACGGTTACCTGGATAGTGGGACATTCATTTGTGCATTGGGCTGCCAAGTTTTCTGACAGGCAGGTGTACGGGCGTAGCCTGGGCCTGAGAAGCAGCAGTCATGAGGTGTTCTGGTGGGGTAGGAGTGGGATGCGCTGGGGGGAACTTTTGCCTTGGCTCACGAAGAAGGTCTCGCAGCAAGGATGTCCGGATCTGCTTGTTATTCCCCTGGGAGAGAACGATCTGGTGCGGCAATCAGCGGTGTCATTGATTTATTTGATGCAGCGGGACTTGGAAGCGATAAAACGCAATCTGGCAGGCGCTTGTATTGTGTGGACAGAGTTCATTCCCAGAAGGGTTTGGAGGGGGGCATTGAAGCCCGCTGCAGTGGAGCGCGCTCGCAGGAAATTGAATAGGGCGATGAGAGTTTTTTGTGAGGACTGTGGGATCAAGGTGCTGGCGCATCCTGGTCTGCGGCTCGAAGAGCCCTTGCTTTTTAGGGCGGATGGCGTGCACCTTTCGCACATGGGAAACGCTTATTATATGATGGAGATGCGGGATCTGATTAGTGGGTTGTGGAATGAGTCGATTTGGTGTCTGAGGGGGTGAGGGCGAAAGGTGCACGTGGGTGGGGTGGGGCAGGTAACCGCCCTCCGGGGGTTCCCTGGTTGGCGGATTGGGGAGGGGGAGGAGTCCATGACGGGCATACTCACCCTTCCGGGGAGGGGGATACTGGGGAAACGTGGGGGTGCGCCAGACCAGTGTACGACGAATGGAGATGATGGTGGAGTTTTGGGGAAGAGAAGTGAGGAAGCGAATGGAAGTGAGAAGGTTGCGGTGTGAAGTGGGGATGGAGTAGTTGGAGTCTTGGAGAGTATGGGATAGTGGGAAAGGTTGTTGTTGGGGATTGTTGGGGATTTGTGTTATGTTCTGGTTATGATTGTCCAACCCTGTCCTAATAAAATGGCCTTTTACGCTCAAATACCTTGCGTGGACTGATTATTGCGCGATGCGGCCCCCGGGGGAAGTAAGACCAGCGGTCTAGTCTTCCCCCGGGGAATTCGCGCAATGGAAAGGACAGGGGAGGAAGGGGTGGGATAAGGGGTGGGGTCGTCAGGTAGGGGATAAAGGGGGGAGGAAGAGGGAGTCCTTCCTCTTACTTTCCCCAGTGCCTCAGGGTGGGTTAGCTAGTGGATCGTTGGCCACCCGCCCACCCGGCAATCACGTGACCAGTTGGAGATGTCATGTTTATTCAGCGTGCCAGTTTAGGACGGGTTGTGTGTGTATGTGGCGGATTGGGGAGGGGGGAGGAGTCCATGACGGGCATACTCACCCTTCCGGGGAGGGGGATACTGGGGAAACGTGGGGGTGCGCCAGACCAGTGTACGACGAATGGAGATGATGGTGGAGTTTTGGGGAAGAGAAGTGAGGAAGCGAATGGAAGTGAGAAGGTTGCGGTGTGAAGTGGGGATGGAGTAGTTGGAGTCTTGGAGAGTATGGGATAGTGGGAAAGGTTGTTGTTGGGGATTGTTGGGGATTTGTGTTATGTTCTGGTTATGATTGTCCAACCCTGTCCTAATAAAATGGCCTTTTACGCTCAAATACCTTGCGTGGACTGATTATTGCGCGATCCAGGATAATGTCATTTCGGCTCCAAGGAGCTCCGCTGCTCGGGACGGCCTTCCAGTTAGATGTGATATGAGGCCTTGCTTCCATGGGCGGACACGGTCACAGCCCCCGGCACAGAATGACTCATGGGATTTATAACGTGGGAGTTGTTTCTTATTTGGGTAGATAATAGCATGTTGGCCCAAGTCCCCTTTAGGGTGTAAAATGAAAAGCAGCCCTATTTTATTCTTTCTACAATGTTTTATGGAACGTTTGTTCCTCATGAATTAGTAGTTTTGCACACTCCGATCTTCCTGGCCCTTTTCTTTTATTAATGTGAAATATCCCGGAGCGGGTTTGTTTTTTATGTCGTGTTTTAACATGCCTGATTTTATGTATATGTTGATCTGGAACTTTTATGGCTGCCCTTGTGTAACCGAATAAAGTTTAATTTGATTTGACTCATGGGATTTGCACCACTCCTTGCGTGCCCGGACTGCTCCCACCGCTCCTGTCCTTCCTCCCAAACTGGCTGTGAGAGGGCCTGGCAGGCACTGCCACTGGTGCTGCCGCCGCGCGCAGCCGCACTCCTCATACACTTCCAGGCTGCAGGCAGAGTCCAGCTACACTACCTACTGCTTCCGGGTCCGCCTCCAGAGGCGGAAGCAGGAGTGAGTGTTCGGTGTGGGAGATGGGGTATGCCACACATCATGTCCAACCGTTGTGATGCTTTATCTACAACTGCTCATACTCTTCTGTGGGCGATAACCAGATGCAATGCCCGCGGATTATAAGCACAGAGAAGTGCCCACGTCAGCCTTCTTAAATGTCACACAATGGACGATTATCAGCATGACCGCAAATGTCAACAAGCAAACGGCCGCCTTTATCCAGGCTGTTTCGAAAGTGAAAGCGGGCGTGGTCGCTAAATGTAAGCAAGCACTGGAGGGGCCTAAGGGAGAAACTCAATAAAGAAATTAGTAAGGCCCCCTTGTGGTAATCATAGCCTGTCTTTATGTTCATTATAGAATTTAGAGTCATTCTTGTCATTTCATTATTGAGCACGTCATATGGAACTGTAATATGTAATGTGGAATTCGCTGATGCAGGAGCTTTGGTTTGAATGCCAGAGAAGTGTTGGAGTTTGTCTTGGCTGGACGCCTTAGCTCTTGCACCAGTGGGTCCTTTCATGGCACTTTAAATAAACAAATAATATATATATATATATATATATATATTATCTGACTCCTTCACTTTATTACAATGGCGACGAGGAATTTAGTGCCGACCCACTGTGCTTTTATCCGATTTTACTTCCGTAGAGGGACCGACTTTGCTGAAGACTGCTTTTTGACCTTATCCACCAGGATTTTTTTTTCAAGGACATCTCTTCGATTCTGGATAACTTCGGCAACACTAACTATTATTTTTGCGTATTTATTCAAGGTACTGTCATTTTTAACATTTACCATTTGCCTGTGGCCGTTGTTCGCTCTAGGACCACCACGAGCTGAGGAATTGGCGTGCGCCGAGAACTCTGCATGCGAACAATCCTACGTCTTCTTGTGACGCCTCTGCTTGCCTGACGACAGTTGTTGCCTGGATACCTCCTGCTACGTTCAGCTCGCATTTTCCACGCAACTTACATCGATGGCGACCATCTTGGGTGTACGCTTTTCTATGTTTTGACGCTACATGGTGGCCATATTGCTTCCACCACCTATTGTGATTTCACATTGCTTGCTTATTTCAACGCAAGTATTTCTTCAGTTCTTTATGCTCTTCATCAACTTAATGGAAGATTTCACCGTCTTTAAGCAGATTCAGTGATTCGCACACTGTTCTACAAGACTTTGTTCACATTGGTATTTTAATTACTTTGTCATCTTTTCTTCTCATACATCACAGTAATGCACACATATTCTTTGTGAGTTTAATCAATGTTATTACCACAGTGATATACATATTTTTTTTTCAGCAGTACATTTTCTACATGCTTATTCATTGTATCACTACATTTCACCACGTGCATATTTGAAACTTTCTTCTAAGCTATTTCTACAGTGATATGCACACTTATTTTAATACAGTTTTTAGATACTGTGAAGCTTTTTCATTCATGCTGTTTTGTGCAGTGTATACTATTACGTTTTTAGTACTTTAATCGCTCTATCTACATATTAATATGGCGGCTTCTCAAATTTGCAACCAGCATTCTATTTTTTTGCAAATTCCAGGTAAACTTAAATTGCATTGGAAAAAATGGTTTGAGACATTTGAGAATTACATTGTAGCCATTGATGGCACTAGATTTTCGCCTGAAAGGATGAAAGCCATCTTATTTAGTTTTCTTGGCACAACAGCTATAGACATTTTCAAGAATCTTGTTCCTATAGCACCGCCCAGCAGTGGAGTAGATGGATGGAATGTTTACAAGGAGGCAGTAGCAAGGTTAGAGAAACAGGTTGAAGATGAACCTAATGTGTTGATAGAAAGACATACTTTCCATAAAAGGAAGCACCTTGCTGATGAGAGTATGAAGAGTATGTTGCAGCACTTAGAGTATTAGCTGCTAACTGTGAGTTTGGGGCAAATGTTGATTTCTGCATTAGAGATCAATTCGTTTTTAATTGTGAGTCGAAAAAAGTACAAGAAAGACTTCTCGCCTGTCGTAATCCCACATTGGCTGAGGTGTTGGATTTAGCGAAAGGGATTGAAAGGTCCATTCAATCTGCCAAGGCCATCACAGCTGAAGAAAGTAAAAATGCAGTTTCTCCAGTTTGTTCTATACAATCATCTAGTAGGAATATAGTTAAAACAGGGATAGCCAGAGACAGTAAGCCTAGTTGTTATAGATGTGGAGCAAAATATAATTTGGTTAATTACCCTGACTGTCCTGAAATAAGAAAGAAGTGTGTAAAGTGCGGACTGTATGCAGGGTTCCTAAGAAAATGTCTAGTACTACTGTTAGTACTATTTCTAATGTTGAGCAAGATACCGTAAATGCTATTTCTAATGTTGAGCATGATGTACAAAATCTACTACTAACTGTTTATGATTCTGAATATTACAATACTGTCAATAATCTTGCCCTTCCTTTTAAAGCACCTTTAGGCTTTGTTCTCATTGGTGATGTTACTCTTGAGGCAATGGCTGATTCTGGCTCACCTATTACCATTTTGCTAGATACATTTTTCAAGGATAATTGGTTGATGTCAAACTCAGAGAAACTGATGTTAATCCGAAAGCATTTGGTAATTTTGATATTCGCATGCTGGGTTTCTTTGAAGATACTCTAGAATTTAAAGGACGTAAAATTGTTACCAAGATTTATGTTGCAATTGATGGCAAAAATATTGTATGATGGTATGATTTGGGTAAGATGGGTATTATTTTATGCCCAGGCTCAGATCTTCCTATCCAATTACGAGATATTGAAGTCAAGAGTGTATCTGTTGACCAATCTTCTGTTCATGCCATACTAGATAAGTACAAAAATGTTTTTAGTGACAAAGTTGGACAAGTAAAAGGTTTCGCACACAAAATGAAACTAAAACAAGGGGTAGTACCTATATAACACAAAGTGCGCATGGTTTCTTTGGGAGTACGACAGAAATTGAAATCTCATTTGGATGCTCTATGTTCTGATGGAATCATTGAATCCACTGACAGTTCAGAATGGTTTCTGCCATAGTTATTGCTCTTAAAAAAATTTGAGGTTGTGTGTTGACCTGAGATCTTTGAATAAAAATATTGTAGTTGACACTTACCCAGATTACAGGAATTGTTGGCAGCTGTCAATGGTGCAAAATATTTTTCAGTAATTGATCTTAAATCTGCTGACCACCAAGTAGTCCTTGATGATACTTCTAATGATCTTACTGCATTTATCACTCCATTTGGTCTTTACAGGTTCTTAAGAATGCCGTTTGGGCTGGCCTCAGCGGCCAGCGTCTTCCAGAAATTAGTGGAGAATTTGTTTCAGGGCTTGATGGTGTGCAAGCCTTTCAAGATGACATATTCATTTTTGCTAAGACCTGTGATCGACACAATGTCATTTTGGATTCTGTGTTAAAAAATGTAAACAGTAAAGGGATGACCGTAAGCAGAGACAAATGCAAATTTCTTGTTAACTAAATTGATTGTTTAGGTAATAGAACCACATGTGATGGCATTTTTCCCAAAAAAGATCTTATTAACACTTTGGAAAAAACTAGTAAGCCTCAGGATAAGGACACGTTACGTTCCTTTCTTGGCCTAGGGGAATATTATGCAAGGTTTGTGAAAGGCTAGGCACTTGTAGAACCCCTTGGACAACTTCGAAAAAAAGGTTTTCCATACAAATGGACTACTATTCATGAAGAAGCTTTTAACAATGTCAAAAAACTTATAGATAAGGCCCCTGGTCTTAATACATTTGATCCTGAAGGCAAGTCCTATGTTACGGTTGATGCCAGTGCCATTGGTTTAGTTGCTGTGTTTACCCAAATGGTGGAGGGAAAGGAAAGAGTTATTTCTTTCATTTCCAGGGGCATTCGTGGTGCGGAGAAACATTATAGTACCGTAGAAAAAGAAACCTTGGCCTGTGTGTGGGCAGTAGAAAAACTGAAGATTTCTGTTTATGAGGGCGGCCTTTCATCTTAGTCACTGACCACAAACCACTTGTATATATGATGGATGTTATTAGGAGTGGTAATGCTTCGTCCAGATTAGTTAGACTCATTGCTAGATTACATGAGTTTAATTCAGCACATTCCTGGTGGAATTAGTTTTACTGCCGATAGTTTATCTAGACCTTTGTCTGTTGAAGAACGTGAAGGAGAAATTACTGACCAGCATGAATGTGTGGTGGCCATGATGGATGCTGTAAGTACGTGTGAGTCTGCTATTTCTGAAAAGGAGTGAAAAGATTATGTGGTTAATGACACTGTTTTTTTAAATTTTTTTTTTTTTTATCCTCATTCGCCATTAATCTCACTTCAAATTGCGCTCGAGGTGTCTGTACTTACTCTCGGAAACTGAGGAGTGTAGGCTGTTAGAAGTGGAACCCCCGCCTACTAGTATCAGAAACACCATGGAGATCAACAAGAGAACCGCTGAGATCTCTTCTCCCAAGCTCTTAGAGCAAGATGACATTCGCCGAAAGAACCACCACGATACCTGGTAGTACACGGCTTAGCCCGAGGAGTTAAATGGCATAATCATTGGATTCTAGGGGAAAAAAAAAAAGGTGCATCCACGATTTTACTTTGCTATCTGGTCCGCCCATCTAATTTGCAAAGGTTTCCAGAAGGCCTTCTTCTTGTCACTTCAATTCAACTCCAATTCATAAAGCTTTATTTCGGTTAAAAACCATAAAAGCACATATATACAATACTTATTGCACATTGGTAGGGATTCATAAATCATGCTATACCACAATTCATTAATTAAAATAGATAAAATGTACTAAAAAGATAAAACAATGAGATAATCAAAAATCAATTTGAATACAATAAATCTCAATGTAAAGCATCATAGGGCTGGACATCTTTTAGCTTAATTATTGCATTTCTTGTATACCACATAGAAAGGAGGAATCTCGAAGTGGCGAATACAATCACAGGGGTCGTATCATATTTTAATAATCTGTAGACCTCCCTGTAGTCCCTGAGATCTCTTGATTTACAAAGGGGAACAAACCATTTGGTTCGTGCCCTGATGTAAGAGGGACGAAAGAGCAAAACATGCAAATCGGTCTCTTCTACAGAATCACAACCGGGGCAAAGACTCCACCTGGAGGAAGGGGCCAACCATTTGTTTGACAGGGCCCGCAGTGGTAGAGAACCATGTCTGAATTGGAGATATAGTTTTTTTGCTAACGAGGGCTGGATGTCATCCAGAAATTTTTCAAAAAAATAATGGTCTTTCACCTCCAGAAATCGGAGTGACAACCTGCCCAAGCTAGAGTTCAGATCACGGAGTTTCAGGCGATACTGTTTAAGAATGTCCCCCAACGCCCTCTTACTAATCAGAGGACAAGATGTTTCAGGCAAAGTCCACAAATCTTCCCTATGCAAATCATAACAGAGCTGTTTTACATGTTTAAGCCACAAGATGTTGCCCGATCCCCTAATAGACAGTAGATCGATTAACTCCTCCTTATAGCTTAGCAGCTCTGGAGTGGACCAGAGTCTCCTCCAATAAAACAAAGGTCGATGTAGGATGATCTCCTGGATAGGGGCCAATCCCAAATCCAGTCTTAGGGGGATCAAAGGAGTACTCTTGGGGAGGTTTAAGAGATGCCTGATGAAATTATTCTCTGTGATGGACATAGAGCTTGCGTTAACATAGCCCCAGAGCTCTACACCGTATAGTGCCGCACCCCTGGCCTGGGCCCTATATATTTCAACTGGGGGACCTAAAGGTTTATAGGGGCATTCTTTAAAAACCTTTAGGATTCCACCTGTTGATTGAATCAACTTAAGGTTAGCCTTAACCATATGGGAGTCCCACTCCATCCTGTCATTCAGGGTGACTCCCAAGTAATCAAAAGTGGAGACTTTCTCCAAAGTGCATCCCTCGAGGTGTGGGTGGGGGTAAGTTGATGGTTTGGAATTAAAAACCATAAATTTGGTTTTTGAGAGATTTAACTCCAGATTTCTAGAGCGGCAGAAAGAACAGAAGGCCTCCAAAGTTCGCTGGACACCCATTGGAGATTTTGAAAGTAGAAGGGTGTCGTCAGCGAACATCAGGGCAGGTACTCTGCGTGCTGCTAGAATCGGAGAATCTAAATCCTTTATCCCCAAAAGATGTGAAATCAAACCATTAATAAATAGGGAGAATAAGGTGGGAGCCAACACACACCCCTGCCTAACACCCCTATCTACCGGGAAGGGGGCAGAGAGCTCAACATTCCTACCATAACGAACCCTCGCAAACGTTCCAGAATGGAGACGCTTGAAGAGGTCACAGAGGTATGGAGGAGCACCCATCTCAAACAAGATTGACCAGAGCTTGTCCCTCTGAACCAGATCAAAAGCGGATCTAAGATCCACAAAGATCAGGTAGAGGGAACCCTTCCCCAGGAGTACCGTCTTCCAGTATACCAACTGTAACCTGAACAGTTGGTCAGTTGTTGAAACCCTAGAGCGAAAGCCCGCTTGAAAGGGTGATAGGATATGGTGATCTACCATCCAGCTTTCAAGCCTAGTTAATAAAATGCGGTCAAACACTTTCTGTAAGACGTCAATAAGGCTGATTGGCCAATAATTTGCTGGATCTAGTGGAGAGGCCTTCTTGTGGATGGGAATGATTTCTGCGCCCTTCCAAGTATAAGGGATGTCCATACCCAGAAGGATTGCATTAAAATATAGCAATAGGTATGGTACCCAAACCAGCGGTTCACTAGTGAATAGGTCCCCAGGAATCCTATCTAAACCGGGAGCTTTACCAGGGGAAAGACTCTTTAGGGCAGCCTGAATTTCACCGGAAGTTTAGAGTAGTGGGTCAGACACCCGTACTTCATTAAGCACTTGAGGAGATATACCCATCAAAAGTGTTGATATTCAACTGCAATATCATTTGTCGGAAGACAAAAAAGAGGCTTAAAATGCCTCAACCAAACCTCTTCACTTAAACCGGGGGTTATAGCAGAAGGTCCTTCTTGTCTACCACACCTAACTAAGTTCCAGAAGGTCGTGGAATCATGACTATCCAGGGCATGCTTTATACTATCCCACCTGGCAGCCTCCCAGTCTTTTTTAGATTCCGATGTTATGGATTTATACAAGAATCTGGCTCCTCTAATACTGTGCGGGGTACCACTTTTCACCTCCCGCAGGAGTGCCCGTTTAGCATCCCTGCAGTTGGAGTTGAACCAGTTAGCTTATTTCCTCGCCCCATTTGACTTGGGGTTGGCCGCAACATTAAAAAAACTGGCGGCCATAGTAATGAGTTTAGTGTGGATAGTCTCTAACTCTTGGAAATATGATAGATCCTGACTACCCTCCATAAGAACAAACGCTTCATCTAGGTCAGGGTTACTCATAGTACGGCCCGCGGGCTGCCAGCGGGCCGGCAAGCCTTCCTCGGCAGGCCGCGGACCTTGCAGACATCCTACATGTGTTTAAAAAATAAATTAAATAGTGTTAGCAGCCCGGACTCTGAGACTCTGCTCAGTGGGGGGCGGGGGATTCCAGTGATTGTCAAAGTGGAGATGCAGGGGCCTAAGAGATGAAATACAACAAAGCTTTAGTAACATGTAAATGGTCTTTTAAAGACCTGTGAAGTACTCGGGTGCGGGCTGTGTGAGAGTGCTGGGAAGCTGTCTCAGTGCGGCTGTGTGTGTGTGCGCGCTGGGAAGCTGTCTCAGCCCGGGCTGAGGGCTGACACACACACACAGGGTGAGATGACAGAGGGTGATGGAGGGAGGGAGAGGGAGGGAGACAGAGGTTGACAGAGGGTGACAGAGAGAGGGAGACAGAGAGGCGCAGTCTGGGGGAGACGGAGGGAGATGGAGGGAGAGGAAGGGAGACAGAGAGGGAGGCAGAGAGGGAGACAGAGGGAGGGAGACGGAGGGTGACAGAGGGAGGGAGGGCGAGGGAGACAGAGGGAGAGAGACAGGGAGAGAGACAAAGGGAGAGGGAGGGAGACCGAGGGAGAGAGAGAGACAGGGAGAGATAGAGGGAGGGAGACAGAGAGAGAGACGGAGGGAGGGAGACAGAGGGAGGGAGACGGAGGGAGGGAGACAGAGGGAAGGAGGGAGATGGAGGGAGGGAGGGAGACGGAGGGAGGGAGACGGAGGGTGACAGAGGGAGGGAGGGCGATGGAGACAGAGGGAGAGAGACAGGGAGAGAGACAGAGGGGGAGGGAGGGAGACAGAGGGAGGGAGAGAGACAGGGAGAGATAGAGGGAGGGAGACAGAGGGAGAGAGACAGTGAGAGAGACAGAGGGAGAGGGAGGGAGACAGAGGGAGGGAGAGAGACAGGGAGAGATAGAGGGAGGGAGACAGAGAGAGAGACGGAGGGAGGGAGACAGATGGAGGGAGGAAGACAGAGGGAGAGGGAGGGAGAGAGAGGGAGGGAGACAGAGGGAGGGAGGCAGAGGGGGGAGGGAGACAGAGGGAGGGAGGCAGAGGGAGGGAGACAGAGGGAGGTAGGGAGACGGAGGGAGACAGAGGGAGGGAGGGAGACAGAAGGAGACGGAGGGAGACAGGGAGGGAGACAGGGAGGGAGACATGAAGGGTGAAGGAGGGAGGGCGACAGAGGGAGGGAGAGTGAGACAGGGAGAGAGACAGAGGGAGAGAGACAGAGGGAGGGAGACCGAGGGAGACAGGGAGGGAGACAGAGGGAGGGAGACAGAGGGAGAGGGAGGGAGAGGGAGGGAGGGAGACGGAGGGAGACAGAGGGAGGGAGGGAGACGGAGGGAGACGGAGGGAGACAGGGGGAGGGAGACGGAGGGAGACGGAGGGAGGGAGATGGAGGGTGACAGAGGGAGGGAGAGAGACAGGGAGAGAGACAGAGAGAGAGGGAGGGAGAGGGAGGGAGACGGAGGGAGACGGAGGGAGGGAGACGGAGGGTGACAGAGGGAGGGAGAGAGACAGGGAGAGAGACAGAGAGAGAGAGGGAGGGAGACAGAGGGAGACGGAGGGAGACAGAGGGAGGGAGGGAGATGGAGGGAGGGAGACAGAGGGAGGGAGAGAGACAGAGGGAGGGAGAGGGAGACAGGGAGAGAGACAGAGGGAAGGAGACAGAGGGAGGGAGAGAGACAGGGAGAGAAAGAGGTAGGGAGACAGAGGGAGGGAGGGAGACAGAGGGAGATGGAGAGAAGGAGACAGAGGGAGGGAGACGGAGGGAGGGAGATGGAGGGAGGGAGACGGAGGGAGGGAGAGAGACAGAGGGAGGGAGAGGGAGACAGGGAGAGAGACAGAGGGAGGGAGACAGGGAGAGAGACAGAGGGAAGGAGACAGAGGGAGGGAGACAGAGGGAGGGAGACAGAGGGAGAGGGAGGGAGGGAGGGAGGGAGACAGAGGGAGATGGAGGGAGACGGAGGGAGACAGAGAGAGGGAGGGAGACCGACGGAGACAGAGGGAGGGAGGGAGACGGAGGGAGACGGAGGGAGACAGAGGGAGGGAGGGAGACGGAGGGAGGGAGACAGAGGGTGACAGAGGGAGGGAGGGCGAGGGAGACAGAGGGAGGGAGAGAGACAGGGAGAGAGACAGAGGTAGGGAGACAGAGGTAGGGAGACGGAGGGAGACAGGGAGGGAGACAGAGGGAGGGAGACAAAGGGAGAGGGAGGGAGACGGAGGGAGACAGGGGGAGGGAGACGGAGGGAGACGGAGGGAGGGAGGGAGACGGAGGGTGACAGAGGGAGGGAGAGAGACAGGGAGAGAGACAGAGAGAGAGGGAGGGAGAGGGAGGGAGACGGAGGGAGACGGAGGGAGACGGAGGGAGGGAGATGGAGGGTGACAGAGGGAGGGAGGGAGAGAGACAGGGAGAGAGACAGGGAGAGAGACAGAGAGAGAGGGAGGGAGACAGAGGGAGACGGAGGGAGGGAGACAGAGGGAGGGAGATGGAGGGAGGGAGACAGAGGGAGGGAGGAAGATGGAGGGAGGGAGACGGAGGGAGGGAGAGAGACAGAGGGAGGGAGAGGGAGATAGGGAGAGAGACAGAGGGAGGGAGACAGAGGGAGGGAGAGAGACAGGGAGAGATAGAGGGAGGGAGACAGAGGGAGGGAGGGAGACAGAGGGAGACAGAGGGAGGGAGACAGAGGGAGGGAGACAGAGGGAGGGAGACAGAGGGAGGGAGATGGAGGGAGGGAGACGGAGGGAGGGAGAGAGACAGAGGGAGGGAGAGGGAGACAGGGAGAGAGACAGAGGGAGGGAGACAGGGAGAGAGACAGAGGGAGGGAGGGAGACAGAGGGAGGGAGACAGAGGGAGAAGGAGGGAGAGGGAGGGAGGGAGACGGAGGGAGACAGAGGGAGGGAGGGAGACCGAGGGAGACCGACAGAGACAGAGGGAGGGAGGGAGACGGAGGGAGACAGAGGGAGGGAGACGGAGGGAGGGAGACAGAGGGTGACAGAGGGAGGGAGGGCAAGGGAGACAGAGGGAGGGAGAGAGACAGGGAGAGATAGAGGAAGGGAGACAGAGGGGGGAGGGAGACAGAGGGAGACGGAGGGAGGGAGATGGAGGGAGGGAGACAGAGGGAGGGAGGGAGACAGAGGGAGGGAGGGAGACGGAGGGAGGGAGACGGAGGGAGGGAGATGGAGGGAGAGCGAGGGAGACGGAGGGAGACAGAGGGAGACAGAGGGAGACGGAGGGAGACGGAGGGAGACAGAGGGAGACGGAGGGAGATGGAGGGAGACAGAGGGAGGGAGGGAGGGAGACAGAGGGAGGGAGGGAGACAGAGGGAGAGAGACAGAGGGAGGGAGAGGGAGACAGAGGGAGAGAGACAGAGGGAGGGAGAGGGAGACCGAGGGAGAGAGACAGAGGGAGGGAGACAGAGGGAGGGAGACAGAGGGAGGGGAGGGAGACAGAGGGAGAGAGACAGAGGGAGGGAGAGGGAGACAGAGGGAGAGAGACAGAGGGAGAGAGACAGAGGGAGACAGGGAGGGAGACAGGGAGGGAGACAGGGAGGGAGACGGAGGGTGACGGAGGGTGGGAGACAGAGGGAGGGAGAGGGAGACAGGGAGAGAGACAGAGGGAGAGAGACAGAGGGAGAGGGAGAGAGAGTGGAAGAGAGACAGTGGGAGAGAGACGGGGAGAGACACGGGGGAGAGAGACGGGGAGAGGGAGGGAGAGGGAGGAAGAGGGAGGGGGAGAGAGGGAGAGGGAGGGAGAGGGAGAGGGAGAGAGAGAGAGATCTGTGTATGCTGGGTCTGGTGGCTCAGTGGACAAAGGCGTCTGCTGCAGGGACCTGTGTTCAACCTCATGGTCAATTTTTTTTTGCTTTAGCCCCGCCCCTCCCCCTCTGACCCCATCCCCACCGTTGTGGCCCTCGGCCGCAAACCACACTGTAAATTTGGCCCCCTAGAGAAAGTTTGTGAGTACCCATGATCTAGGTGGTTAGCCACATGGAATACAATGCTGCGATTTGATCTGGAGTTGTCAAAAACTTTGACCACCTGATGCGGCGACCGCCTGCCACCACTGTTAAATTAGGTGCTATAGAATGGTCCGAGATCCCAGGAGCTCGTTTAGGGTCCAAGTGGTGCAAAAATTCCAATCTTAGGAGATTATGATCACTGTCAACCCGATCCACTATGGTGAAAGACTTGAGATGGGGCCAAAACTCCACGTTTACCAAGATGCAGTGCTTAATTTGTAAAATATTAAGTGCAGGTGCTCACATTTTGTAGGAGGCCACACCCACTTCCCCCAGCTCCGCCCACTACCTCACTGGCCCCACCCACTTACTCTATGGGCTCCACTCACGTCCTCACCTGGCACTGCTGAAAGCCAGATGTAATACCAGGTCTGAATTCCTACTTTGGTAATATAATGGTTGACTTCAAACACGTGTGGGTTTTCCAAGCTCCTTGTGAAGGACATCTTTAATAAAATCAAGGCAAAACCGCAAAAGAGACTGGATGTTATGACTTTTGGAACCAAAGATAATTAACTTTTTCTGACCGTGAAAGGCCTGACTCTAAAGTAACGCTGAAATGACTACTTCTACTTCTGTTTCATTTTGTGTCTCCCCAGGCTTGATTTTCAAATAACATTCTAAACTGCTAAACTATTTGTAAAAGACAGTGCCACACCTTAGACACTTCTAAATTATTTTGCTCTCAGAACTTGGGGAATTCAACCACTGATATACGTACATTTTGTTGCCAAAGGATATATGACACTGTAGAGCTCAGTGATACAAGCCCACTATGAAGGCATCTATCACATTAAGAATATATTGGACTCTGCTAGATACACAATATGCACCTCTCTGGCATATGCACGACCTGTAACTGATTTATGCACATCATTCAATCCTGTAATATGCCCAATATGGACATCTGAAACCTCTTAATATATGCATATATAAGGTCTCCAAAATGTGCATATATCATAAGCTTGTGTAAAATGCAGTGTCACAGGTATGCCTATAGTATACAATGCGGACCCTTTGTATATGCACGGTATGTAATACTGTGGTATCTGAAAATTACACTGTTCAAATGTGCAGATGACTTAAGCTTTACAGGGAATATAATGTAGGTCTGCAAACTTCACAGACCCAAGTCAGAAATGTCCACCTGTGCAGTTTTCTGTTTGAACCACTCAACCTGCACTTATTCAGGCACACATCTCTCCCTTCACTCATACAGGCATGCTGCTCGCCCTGCACTCATACAGGCACACCTCTCACCCTGCACTCATATAGGCACACTGCTCACCCTGAAGTCATACAGGCACACCGCTCACCCTGAAGTCATACAGGCACACCGCTCACCCTGCACACATACAGGCACACTGCTCACCCTGCACTCATACAGGCACACCGCTCACCCTGCACTCATAGAGGCACACCGCTCACCCTGCACTCAAGCAGACACAGTGCTCACCCTGCAGTCATACAGGCACACTGCTCACCCTGCACTCATACAGGAACACTACTCACCCCGCACTCATACAGGCACACCAGTCACCCTGCACTCCTACAGGCACACTGCTCTCATACAGGCACACTGCTCACCCTGCACTCATACAGGCACACTTGCTCACCCTGCACTCATACAGGAACACCGCTCAACCTGCACTCATACAGGAACACCACTCACCCTGCACTCATACAGCAACACCGCTCACCCTACACTCATAGAAGCACACCGCTCACCCTGCACTCATACAGGCACACCGTTCACCCTGCACTCATACAGGCACACCAGTCACCACACTCATACAGGCACACTGCTTACCCTGCACTCATACAGACACACTTGCTCAGGCTGCACTCATACAGGAACACCGCTCACCCTGCACTCATACAGGAACACCGCTCACCCTGCACTCATACAGGAACACCGCTCACCCTGCACTCATAACAGGAACACTGCTCACCCTGCACTCATACAGGAACACCGCTCACCCTGCACTCATAACAGGAACACCACTCACCCTGCACTCAGAAAGGAACACCGCTCACCCTGCACTCATACAGGAACACCGCTCACCCTGCACTCATACAGGAACACCACTCACCCTGCACTCATAACAGGAACACCACTCACCCTGCACTCATAAAGGCACACCGCTCACCCTGCACTCATACAGGCACACCGCTCACCCTGCACTCGTACAGACACAGTGCTTACCCTGCAGTCATACAGGCACACTGCTCACCCTGCACTCATACAGGAACACTATTCACCCTGCACTCATACAGGCACACCAGTCAACCCGCACTCCTACAGGCACACTGCTCTCATACAGGCACACTGCTCACCCTGCACTCATACAGGCACACTTGCTCACCCTGCACTCATACAGGAACACCGCTCAACCTGCACTCATACAGCAACACCACTCACCCTACACTCATACAAGCACACCGCTCACGCTGCACTCATACAGGAACACCACTCACCCTGTACTCATACAGGAACACCGCTCACCCTACACTCATATAGGCATACCGCACACCCTGCACTCATACAGGCACAGTGCTCTTCCTGCACTCGTACAGACACAGTGCTCACCCTGCACTCATACAGGAACACCAATCACCCTGCACTCATACAGGCGCACCACTCACCCTTTACCCATACATGCACACAGGGCACCCTGTGCAGCACTTACCCTGCACTCATAAATAAAGAAAATGGAAAAACTTAAAGCACTCACAGCAATCTGTAGAATCATAGATATCCATGACCACACATTAAATCCCTTTAGTACCTTTAGAGGAACACTGTCTTTCTGAAAACAGAACTTTTAAGGTTAAAACTGTTAATGCGCTGAGAGTCTAACAATGAACCCTCCAAGTTCCTCTTTCCAGCAGCTGTGATTAATCTGCCCGCCTGGCCTCTCTTCATTGCAGTGGGCAATTAGGACTGAAAGCAGGTCTGGACACTTCTAGGGGCCGTTGCTGCCTTTAAAGCATCTGTAGTCTGTACAGAGTAATAATGCAGTTGAAATATGTACACTTGACATGGGAGAGTGGGCATCTTTGTTAACTACAAAATTGTGACTTCCCTTATTGAGACGGTTGTAAAATGCCCAAGACGAAATTGCATATCTCCTAATGTAATGCAAACTTCTCTTTGAATGTGCAGGGAGGCCAGGAGCATTGTTAGACCATCTTCCGATGGCATCTCCATACCAAACCCAAAAAAATGACAACACGCTGTTTACAATTTAGCATTACTGCTACTATGATCACATACCTAATGCAGATGTCCTGCTCTCCCATGAGACAGTCAATCCTGTCAATGGCGACGTGCGGGCTGGGGCTGCAGCCTGGCTCCAATCTACAAAGACAAGGAGTAGGGATTTGGCAGCGCTGATAGGTCTGCAATCCTGCTGCTCGAGGCAACAGTGGTGACAAAAGCAATGCACGCCATGCTGAGTTGCTAACAAAATGATCTGCTCCTGTTACTTCTCTCACGTGGGCTAACTGGCAAATACCCTGTGGACCCCTCCTCCAGCCCCTGCTCTTTGAGGCAAAGGTGTTCCAGGCCAGCATGGGGTGGGCGTGGGGAAGGGATTCACACATTTACTACAAATCAACCTTGCCTCGCTTGTCTCTGATGTTGTGTGCCCCGCCCCAGGGTAAAAGACTTAACAGAAACAAATACACGGGCATTGTAAAATCCTGATTATAAAACACTGCCTTGTGCCTCCAGGTTCACACATTGGCAGCTGCATTGTGAATTCACTTTCACAGTGCTTAAACACGAGTTTCAGGTTACGTACTGCCTGAAACAGCTCGTGGGTTTTTCTTTTGTTTACTTAACTCTCTTAACATCAATCGCCCCATGTAGACCCGGCCCTGAGAAATAAGTGCTGGTGCTTGGCACCGGAAAGCACTGGCACAAATTAAGCACTGCCAAGATGTAATCGATAGTTGAGCTTTTGCCCAATCTATTATAAGTACGCTTCCCCGGGGTATCAGGAGCAAGTCTGCCATTACAAGCTCGAAGAGAGTGAATAAGTAAGAGCTTGTTGATCTCAATAGCCAATGGTGTTAAGCGTATAGCAGAGTACATAAGGCAATCCTGAATATCCCAGGTAGAATCCTCCTCAGAAGTAATAGAGGGGATGCCAGCCAGGGGTTCAAAGTGACAGTTAAGATCACCCCCAATTACTTTGTAGGCAAGTGCAGAAAACAAGGTCAAAAGGTCGTCGAGGGCATTAAGAATAGTAAGTCCCAATTGTAGTGGAGTGGGTCGTAAATAGATATTGATTACCAGTACCGAGGTACCGTCCCCAAACTTCAAAATAATACAAAGGATATCTGGTGAATGGGAGTCGATCACTCTAACTGTACACCCCAAGTAGGTAGCCACCCAAATGCATAGACCCCCCGAGGGTCGCCCCCTAGGGCCTTGCACCGCCGGAATGCTATAGGAGGCGAAACCAACCCTAGCCGGAGAAGTCGTCACCCAAGTCTCTTGAAAGAGACATAGATCATAGTCATCTACCAATGCTTCCCAGTCAGGATTAGAAAGTTTGGTGCCCAGCCCTGCTACATTCCAGGACCCAATTAGAGAGCCAGAGTTGACGGCCCGAGGGAACTACAGGGTGCAACTTCAGGCCCTAAAGAGAGGCCTCGGTGGGGCACCAAGGTCAGACCCGCGTCATCGGTAAGATTAGCAATACTTGAGCCAGAGGAAATCATAGGTGTGTTAGAATGACAGGCAATGGGAAGGCCGGCCTCTACACTCTCCCCCACCATCTTGATGGCATTGGCCCCATCATGCAATAAACCTATAGCCCCCACACAAGGGACTAGTCAAGCCTCGTTACCCAAAATGCCAAAAGAGTTGGTAACTGGGACATTGTAGACAGCCGTTTGCGGGCCAAGATAAGAATTCCTTGAGGCGGACCTGACCATACCGGCCGTTGATAGAAATATCCCAAAGGTAGAGGTAAAATTGAGCTCTGGGAGTGCGAGCCTTGCCATTCCAGAATGAAATTGACCACTCTAGGATCCCTAAAGTTAATTATGACACAATCCCCTCCCTTGTCTTTTTTGCTTCACCCCCAACCAACTTACCCTTCGCACAAACAAAATTTCCCCATAACCCCCTCTTGGTAAAGATCTAAAGGTATTCAGCCAGTGGGTAACCTTGTTCTTCAACTCAGGGAAGGATTCCTGGCGAGCACCAGACAATGGGGGAATGCCTGAAAGGACTACCACATATGGCGAAGCCTCCAGAGGCAACTGTGGAAGAAGTGATGGTATTAGCTGCCCAATACTATGGTCATTCCCATCAATAGAGTGGGGTATGAAATCACAGTCCACTCTCCTCTTGCCAGATGCTAAAATAGGAAAAGAAGAGGGGGGTGGGGGCAAGCTGGACACAGACACAGATGGCCTGGGAAATGGGGGAAGATCGAGTACATTAGAACTTATAGTGGGAGGAAGTATGTTTGTAGTAGCTGATACCCGCGCCCCAGTGTCATTAGGGCTAGATACAGATACAGTAGGACGAGTGGCTTGATAACTAGGCATAGAAGTCACAGGAACCGTATAATCATTGGATTCTAGGGGAAAAAAAGGTGCATCCACAATTTTACTTTGCCATCTGGTCCGCCCATCTAATTTGCAAAGGTTTCCAGAAGGCCTTCTTCTTGTCACTTCCTTGTCTGGCCAGATCCAATTTGGAGACTGCCAATACTGAAGACTGCCAGTCCAAAAATGTAGGAGGACTTGATTCTGTCTATTTTATACAAATTTGCCTCCTAGCTAATAAAATGGAATAGAAAAGGAGCAGTCCAGCGGGGCCAGTAATATTTTCTGCAAGGCCGAATATTATTAAAGATAGATCCATGTTAACAGAACAACCCAAAACACTTGTCTGAAAATCACCGACCTCTCTCCAGAAGCTGGCAAGGGCAGGACATTCCATAAACATGTGTATATCTGAAGCTGAAACCTGGCCACATTTTTTACAACTAACTGGTGGCCCATTGGAAATTAGTGACAACTTATGAGGAGTAAAATAGGCCCTATGGATAGTAAATAGATGATTCCTTTTTAACCAAGCTACTTTCACAACTTCATGTAGTATCTTACATGATTTCTGCCATAGATTAGCCCAGTCCTGTGTGGGTGAAGAACCCCCCCATAGTTCCTCGGCTAGCTTGAATTCGCCATCTACTTCTTCCAATAGGGTTTGATACCAGAAGGAGGCTTCTTTCCTGCCCGGGGGCTCATTTACAAGCTGGTGTTCTAAAGTGCTACCACAGCCCGTAGCATTTTTTCGTGGACGAGATTGAACCCAACTTGCGATTTGATAATGTTTGAACCGAGAGAGTCCTCCCCCAACCTTATCCTGGAGATGTTCCCAGGAAATAAGGGTGCCTCCAAGGAGGAGGTCTCCCCAAACCGCCAGCCCCGTGTCTTTCAAGGGTTGTGCCAGTCCATCCTTCAGGCATTCTGGGGTGCCAGGGGAATCCCATAGGGGGGCTGAGCTGGAAAAATAGTCAAGCCCCATTGCCCCTCTCACCTTGGCCCAGGTTTTGGCTGCCCCTTGCAGAACCTTCAGCTTAATATTTTTTTTAAACTTCGGGTCCCCGAATTTAAACAAAAAGCCCTCTTTTGCCAGTTTGGCACCCCTGAGCATGGCCAAAAACATCCCTCCGCTACCAGTGTTCACAGGCATTTTCAATAACATGCGTGAGTGTGAGAGTTGGAAAGCCCAGGCATACAACTGGAGGTCCGGCAACGCCAGGCCCCCCTTTTCTCTTCTCCGCCTCAACTTTTTCCATGCAATTCTCGAAGATTTAGATGCCCAGATGAATGAATTGATTTCACTCTGAAGTTTATCAATCGTGGATTTTTCAAAGTAAAGGGGAATACAATTAAAAAGAAATGTAATCTTTGGTAATATTGTCATCTTGATCAGATTGATTCTTCCCACGATAGTCAAAGGAAGTATAGCCCAAGATTTCAATAGCCTTTTACATTCCTTTACCGCTATACCCAAGTTGATCTCAGCGATTTTTGTAATATCCTGAACCACATAAACTCCCAAATACCTCATTTTGGAGCTGGGCTGGTGATACTGCTGTGTCTCTGTTATATTCCAAGTCATAATTTCTGTTTTTGCCGCATTGATCTCATATCCAGAGACAGAGCCAAACTCCTGAGCTAGGCCGATGACTGTTGGGAATGCTGATTGTAGGTCAGCTGAGAGAATCAGGATGTCATCGGCATACAGGGCTACCTTCCTCTTCCACTCCCCATACTTAAAGGGCTGGATATTAGAGTCTGACCTAAGACGTTAAGCGAATGGCTCAATGTAAAGATCAAATAAAAGCGGGGAGAGTGGGCAGCCCTGTCTAGTGCCTCTTGTGATTCTAAATACGTCTGTGACACTCCCATTAACCAGTAGCCTAGCCATGGGACTATGATAGATCAACTGGACTGTGTGACAAAATCTTTCCCCCAGGCCGAACTTCCTCAGGACCTCCGACAGGTAAATCCAATTTACTCTGTCGAAGGCCTTGGTGGCATCCAATGTCATGACCGCTAATGGGAGAGAGTATGTAGAGGCAAGGTCAACAGCGCCAATGAGATCATACGTGAGGTCTGAAAGCTGTCGGTTCCTAACAAAACCCTTCTGATCTAAGTGAAGAACATCTCCTATCATAAGACCCAATCTCGCTGCCATAATAGAGGTGAAGATTTTATAGTCTACATTTAAAAGCGAGATGGGTCTATATGACCCGCAGCTTGATGGAGGTTTCCCGGGTTTCAATATAAGAATTATTAAAGCGTCATCCCATGAAGCTAGAAGCACTAAACCGACTTCCAGCACATAATTAAACAACTGCGTTAAGACGGGGACAATCTTATCTCCCAGCAGCTTATAGATCTCCGCCGGAAGGCCATCAGGGCCTGCCGCTTTCCCGGTTTTATAGCGTTAAATGGCTTCTCTAACCTCAGCTTGAGTAAAAGCTTGATCCAAATATTTTTGTTGGTCAAGTCCAAGAGAAGGAAGGGGAATATCCCCCAACCAATTCTGAACCCTGACTGGGTCTAACCTTTGGTCCTCACTATAGATCTCCTGAAAATAGGTCTGAAAGACCTGGCTGATTTCCCCATCTGAGGATAATGTTACATTCCACTGATAATCTCTCTAATGTTATTTCTTGCCCGATCAGATTTTGCTTTCCAGGCAAGGAGCTTACCTGCCCCCTCCCCATATTCAAAATGGGCAATTTTACTAGCCTCCCATCTGCGGATAAGCCTGGATTGGAGAATGTTCTCCAACTGCCCCTTTAAACTATCCCATTTGGCTTTCCGTTCTTGCTGAATTTCAGGAGAGGCTAGAAAAGATAATTCAATCTCTATCTCTTTCAATTTTCCCTCGAGAGATGATATCTCCTCCTTATATCTTTTATTTCTAAAACTGGCTCTACTAGTGATTTGACCACGTAGAAAAGCCTTGAAAGAGTCCCATACATTAGTTATTAAGGTTGACCCCAGATTTATTTTAAGGAACCATTCAGTTTCCTGCAGTAAGAAAGCCTTTTCATCTTCCATCGAAAGTAAAGAACGGTCAAACGACCAGGTGCGAACGGGCGCTACTGCTACATCATTCAGACATAGCAGAACCCCCGAATGATCTGAAAGATGATTAGCCAGGTATGAAATATCTCTGACTCTTTCTCTCAATGAATTACTTATTAATATGTAATCTATTCTGGATTGATGTTGATATTTGTGATATCTAAACGACACACCTGGTTGCAAACCTGCTCTTTCTCTCCAAATATCTAATAACAGAAATTGTTCCATAACCTCTAGGAGGAAATCCCGGGATTTCAAAGGGGCCACCGCTCTACTATTTGGAGTTTTGTCTAGCACAGGATTTAAAACTATATTAAAATCCCCAGCTAGAATTATCGGCTCAGTGAAGTCTAATAAATGGGAGAAAATAACCTTAAGACTGGAAGGGTCATCAAGATTCGGTCCATAATAGCCGACCAAAGTGTACAGAGTCCCTCCTATCCTAACTTTAACAATCAACCATCTGCCTCCTGGGTCTACCACTTGCTGTAAAACATGTGCTTTGGCTGATTTCTTAAAAGTTATGAGGACTCCTCTTATGTTAGCTGTCTGGTTCGTGCAAACATATGAACCCACCCATCTTTTATTTTTAAGGAGAGAAGATATCTCTTCTTTCAAGAGATGTGTTTCCTGGAGAATCAAAACCTGGGCCGATGAATCTTGTATTATCCTATCTCTTCTCGGCCTGGTTCGCAAACCATTAATGTTCCAGGATAATATCTGTATGGGGCTCATATTAAGTCACCAATGTCGGCATATAATCCAGCCCAGCTCCAAACTCTATTCTTGAAAATAACATGAGTACTAACAACAAAGATTGGCGAATGAGGATTTTTTAAAAAAAATTCCTTGCTACACCCTAACCCTAACCCTACCTAGTGACCCCCCCCAGTCCCTTCCCCCTCTCTGGGAACCCATACCCCAATTATCTGGACAGATGGAGTCCAGGCAATTGCATCCCGGAGAAAGCTGCCCAGTCACCACCCGAGGCAAAAGGGGGAAAAAAAAAAGAAAAAAGGGAGAAGGAAACCTCAAAAAAGAGGAAAAGGTATGAACACCTAATGAAAGAGAAGAAAAAAAAAAGAAAAAAAAAGCATTGAAACTTTAATAATTATAATTTCCATTCTGCTTATTTTCATATCAAACCTTCTCTCACATACAATCTAGAGTTATTTTAATTTCTCTATATGGGAGAAAAATAGAAACAGCGATTTCCCCACCTGCCTACCTGCCTGCCACCTGTAATAAACTAGTTTTACTGCTGATAGTTTATCTAGACCTCTGCCTGTTGAAGAATGTGAAGGAGAGATTACTGACCAGCATGAGTGTGTGGTGGCCATGATTGATGTCCAAAGTGAAACATTTTGTTGCTAATGGTTGGTCGCCTTGCAGGAATTTAGAACCCTATCTTTGCAGTTTTGAACAAGTTGCTAATGAACTTAGCATTGAAAATGACATTTTATTAAGGCAGGATTTATTTGTGCCACCAGTTGGAGTCAGAAATAAACTCATCAAGTTGGCTCATTCTGGGCATCCAGGTGTGTCTTCTGGAACAAAAAATTTGCTCAAACTTCACTATTGGTGGCCGGGAATGGATTGTTGTGTTGAGCAGTTTGTTGATAATTGTGGTGTTTTTGTCAAATCTGACAAGCGTTGAAAGGTTTCCTTTTTCTATTCAGGATGATCCTAGGGTACCTTGGGAGAAGGTTTCAATTGATTTTTCAGGTCCTTATGAGTGTTTGGGCATGGAAAGGAGATTTTTTATTGTTCTCATTGACAGTTGTTCTAAATGGATATATTACACATTTGTAGAGCATCCTGTTACTGATGAGGTTATTTTGTTTTTAGAACATGTATTCAGGATTGAGGGTGCTCCTTATGTCAGACAACGGGGTGCAATTTGTTTCTACCAAAATGTTAAATTTCTTGAGTAGTTTAGGAGTGGGTTCTGAGAGAGCACCGTTATATTGTCCCAGGGCCAATGGTCAAGTGGAAAGGGCCAACAGGTTTATAAAAGAAGGTATTCAAACTGCTTTGGAGAGTAATCTTGATGTTTTGCAATTTTTTAAAGAAAAGGTTTGGAGTTATCACATTACTCCTAATGCTTGTGTGGTGTGTCTCCATACTTTTTGATGAGAGGTAGACCGGTAAAGTCCTTGTTGTTGCCTCTTTTCAAAAGGAATTTTGAGGGGGACACTTTAGAATCATCCATTGCCAAAGCTAGAAGGAATATTACAGAATCTCCTAATTGTGGTAAATCTTATCATGACATCTGTCATAAGGCTAAAAGTAAAAATGTGGAAATTGGTAACTGGGTACGCATCATCAAGCCTTCATTGAACTGTAAAGGTTCTTTTAAGTTTACTGTTCCATTCAAGGTGGGAAGAGTGAGTGATTCTGCTATTTTGTTAAAGGACAAGGGTTGGTTGAACAAAGGTTCTATTGTGGTTCTCAAACCGGGGCAAGAATGTTTTTTTGAAAAGGCTTTTGATGGTGATGTGTGGTTTGATGGGAATGATTCTGGGCGTATTTCTTCTCAAAGTATGATTGGGGATGGAGGTATCACCATTCCTGATGCACGCCAGTCAGAATCTAACGTAGAGAAGAGTGTTGAGGATAATCTTGTTTTGCAAAAGAGAAGTACCAGGGTACCAAAGAAGTTTAATCATTATATTTTAGAAGAATTTAAAAAAAAATGTTTGTTTGTTTCATTAAAGGTACATGTGGTAATCATAGCCTTTCTTTATGTTTATTATAGAATTTAGAGTCATTCTTGTCATTTCATTATTGTGCATGTCGTATGGAACTGTAATTTGTAATATGGAATTCACTGATGCAGGAGCTTTGGTTTGAATGCCAGAGAAGCGTTGGAGTTTGACTTGGCTGGACGCCTTAGCTCTTGCACCAGTGGGTCCTTTTATGGCACTTTAAATGAACAAATATATATATGTATATATATAGTATCTGACTCCTTTGCTTTATTACACGCAAACTAATCCAGCATGTCACCAACCTGTGAACTTCAATCACTATATATTCATCTGGGCCCATATACACACTCACTCATATGGGCTAGTTAAGTCTACTGGGGGTCAATTTTTATAGATGCTTAGATTGATCAGATACCTTATATTCCTCTTATATCTTCTCTGATCCAAAAGCCTTTACTTCAATCAATGGATCTATTTTAGTTGAATATTAATTGATGATCTGACATAGGTTCATATACCCTTCATTTTTTTAAATAACCACAGACTCGGGAACATTTAAATGTTTTATCTAATATTTCATGTGAGCAAAACAAAATTACAGTGTTAACTCCATCTTTCCGAGGAAGTAAGATCAATTACCTAATTTAGTATTCTATGAAGTGAGATTTCACAACAACGAGTACCTCAGGAAAAAGAGGCCAGAGAGAGAATTACATTGACACAATACACAGATATATATTTACCTAGGATGGTGTGGAAATCAGACCCCTCTGGCCAAGAGTACTGTGTCCCTTAGAAAGTTCAGGTGACAAGGACTTCAGGACAGGTTCAGAACAGGATAGATGACCTAATCTGGATTCGACTCCTGTGTCTCACCCCTCTCTGACACTAACTTCCTCCTCGAGTCTACCACGATCTTCTTCTAAGTCTGTTACCTCCTCGGTTCTTCCGCGATCTTCTTCTAATTCTATCACTTCCTCGAGTATTCCGCAATCTTCTTCTAATTATTTAGCTTAAAATTCTAAGTCTACTTCTTCAGGTATTCGATCAGCATTTGGACAGCATCTCGGTCTCTCAGCTTATCTTGCAGCAACTGCGACTGCGGTAGCGGTAGGTGGGTTTATTTTCTAACTAACTAACTAACCCCAATTATACTTTTCTAATGGCATGTACCACCCCCCAAATGTTTCAAATTTATGATTCTCCTACTTCTGATTGGATGACCTGAAGGGACGACAATCACACCTTGCTAAGTTTTAATAACGTTTCTTTAGCTCATTGTTTTAAGTTCCCGCCCATTAATTTGTTCTCCCAAGCTTTATTTTCCATCCATGTTCACAAATGTATCAACAACAATGTATACAATTTCACAGTCGTCCATTAAATCTTCAGGATGTTCAGCTGGTTCCCAGGACATACACGGAGAACATCCTTGGACAGAGTTCAAGACTTGACCTTACTGTTTCTGGGTTGTCGTCTTTGCGCAGGCGTGGAACCCATGTGGTTGTTAGACTTTAGCATCATTCAGAGGCCCAAATACGAACTAATAGAGAGGTCAAAAGAGACAGCATTAATTTCAAATTAACATGATTTCACTGTATACCACCTATCTCTACTCTAACCCCATTTACTTATAAAGTCTATTTTCACATTAGCATTTAATATTTAACTCGTTTTAGTTTCAGCAAGGCAAATTCCTAGCACGTGAGCTTTCAAGCGGCCATATTTGATACTTGTGCGCAGAAGCAGAAATTTCTCTCCATGCTTTAAGACGTCATGCAGTTGACGCATGTGCATTACAGATTCCCGCCTCAGCAGCCATTTTAAGCTCCATTCGGGTTACTTGTTAGTGGAACACATATGCAAGCTTCTTTATCTATAAATATATGAAATTTTGTGCACATTAGTATTACAAAACATTATTAATACCTTATTAAGAGATTATATGAGAGGATTGCGTCCAAGCAAGTCTCTTTTATACAAGTCCTTGCTCCATCACCCAGTAACAACCAAGTAAAGGGGCCAATGTTGCATAGTGCACTAGGTGTTACACAGACACAGGGGCGTAGTAGGAAGTTGCGCTGATAGCCACGGATTTGCTCGTGTGGTCACCGAAACCGCAGCCCCAGTTCCAGTTCCATTTATTCAAAACATTCAAAGAAGGCCACTCCCACTCCAGGCCCTTACCTAGGAGAAGGGTAGTGGCACAAACATAACATTCCTCCTATATTTTGAAATGAAAAACACAGAAGAATACCAAAAACAACACAGATACGAGAAGACAAGAAAGACAAACAAGAATGAAACAACAAAAAACAAAAATATTAAAAAGTAGAATACAAAGAAATAGAAAACAAAAAGAACAAACGACAAACACTTAAATAGACTTAGATCAACACAAAGTCTTTCAAACGAGAGGAAACTGCAGGACATGGTCCGAGATGGTATCGCCCATTCCTGCGCCATCTATCGTTCTCCAGGCCATCATCTCCTCCAGCCCCTTGAGGGTGCTAAAAATCATTTAGGATAATAGTCTCAGAAACCCCAGCAGGATCCACATCCAGTATCCCGGTTGACAAAGCTTCATCACTAGGGGTTGCCAGCAAGATATAGATGTCATCAGATTGTACCCCTCCATCCGTCATGTCGGAGGTTATCTCCGCCCCTGGGCTCCTTGGACTCCTCTACTCCTTGAAACAAGATATGTGCTGGGTGATGGTCTCTGCAGCCCTCCGGGACATGATCATTGTCCCTTTTACAGCCTGAATAATCCAAGGGTCTATCTCAAAGGGGAGCATGAATTTCCCACATGGATCACGGTTCTACACCATAACTGTATCACCAACAGCAAAGGATTTAGTCCTGGCCCCACGGATCATAGACATGTGGTCATTCTTGACTTGCTGTTGCCTCAACTTCACCGCAACACTTTCTTGTAACTGTGACAATGGTTCCACTTGAGGTAAGATATCACCCAACTCTCGATTGATACAAGGAGAGACCGGACTTGCCTGTGTTGTTGAATGGAGTGTAAGCCAATATTCTCTAAGGAACGTGTAAAACGCACACTCTTTGTTCTGACCATGGGCTAACGGAATCCAAAGAAATCTATTTAGAGTGCGCATGAGCGTTCCGCCTCCCCATTAGCTTGAGGCCAGCGCAGGGTGATTTTTTGATGATGATCACCATGAGACAGTAGGTAATCAGAGAGTTTGTGGCTGGAAAATGGAGGACCATTATCTGTACGCAGTTCTTTAAAGAGTCTGTGTGTGGCCATTATCTTCTCCAGCCGTGGCCAGACTAGCATGCCCGAATGGAAAATCGGCAGGGTTGTGCGCCCCTGGGCGATAGATAACTTTAAACTGATACTCCTGCAGCTGCAGAATCCATTTTTTGATCCTGGGTGGGGGCTTTGAAGAACATCCCATAAAAAGCAGAATCAGTGGCTTGTGGTCCATATGGACTATAAATGGTTGTCCATAAAGATACAGATGGAAATGGCGACAGCCCCAGTGAATGGCTATCGCCTCCTTCTCAATATGTGAGTAACGTTGCTCAGTATCTGTAGGAGCCCGACTCGCATAGGCTACAGGTGCCCACTCCCCACCTTCCTGCTTCTGTGACAGCACAGCACAGCACCAAGGCCAGTGGGTCTAGCATTCACAGACAGTTTGGAGTCTCAGGAAGAATCAAAGTACACTAGAGTGGTATCAGCAGAGAGTACTTGCTTGGTATCCTGAAAAGCTTATTCTTGAGCCAGCCCCCAGTACCAGTTGACATTAGATTTTGTCAATTTTCTCAAAGTGGCAGTGAGATCCTTCAAATTTTGAATACAACGGCCACAATAGATGAACATGCCCAAAAAACTCCTTACGGTGGTCACTGGTGTGGGAGCAGGCGCCACCTGAATGGCATGGACTGTAGATGGCTCTGGTAATACTTCATGCTGGGTGAAACGGTATCCAAAAAATGCAATCTCTCTCTTAAGGAACTCACATTTTTCTATGGTGAAAAGTAAGGCCACACTCCTATAAATGCTGGAAGTATCTCTCAAACAATCCATATGTTCTTCCAACGTGGGGGCATGCACAAGAATGTCATCGCTGACATTGAGGATACCACTGAGGCCTGCCAGCACCCCTCGGATTGTATCTTGGAAGACTTCTGCGGCACTGTACACTCCAAAGCTAAGGCGTTTGTACCTCCGAAAACCGACATGCATCGAGAATGTGGTAATGGCTCATGACTCAGGATCCAGAAGCAGTTGATGGTATCCAGCTCGCAGTTCCATTTTAGAAAACCAGTTAGAGCCACTCACCTCAGCCACAATGTTGTCAACGGTAGGGGTCAAATGACGCTCTCTTTTGATTGCATGGTTGGGGAGCCACATATCCACGCAAATGCGTACCTCGCCTGGTTGTTTGGGCTTCCGAGCCACAACGATGGGAGACACCCAGGAAGTTGGCCCGTCAACCCGTTCAATGATGTCAGCCTGCTCAAGCTTCCGCAACTCCTCCTCCGCTTTCGGCCTCAGATGAAACGCCAATTTTCTATGCTTGAGGGCCACTGGCTGAATGTAGTGATCAAAATGAAGATGGGCCATATGGTTATTAAGGCATCCTATGCCCTCAAACAGCAAAGCAAAATCCTCCACTAACGAATCCACACTTACTTGATGAATAGCAAATGCGAAGGCCACTAACTGCAAGTGTTTGGCCGTTCAACAACTCAACAGCATCCCCTCTCCCTCCTGGGTGACATATATTTTAGTTCGAGTAGAACAGGAATCATGGGAGATACTGGTGGTAAATACTCCAGCCAACAAAGGAGGTGTGACAGATCCATATGCATACACTTGTGTGGTTGTACATCGTAGGACTGGTTGTATGGGAAGAGTCTGCAACAGGGATCGCGCCATGATGTTTATGGACGCCCGGTGTCAATCAGTGCGGGAACTGGGTGCCCAGCGATCAGTATATTGCACTTCGGGATCTGCCTCCCTAGACCCCCACCTGGCTGCATGGCGTGAATAACATGGACAGTACCCTCCACATCGTCATCATTAATGTCCCCACTATCTTCCATAGAGAGAGGAGCATTCAGGACATTAACATGCTTGCGTCGCTGTCCCTGCTGTGCCCCTTGTGCAGCAGAACGACACACCCTTGCGAATTGATGAAGTTTATCGCAGGCGGAACACCTTTTTCCCTGAGCGGGACACAGCCCTTGGTGAGGAAAAGACCCACCACAACCATTGAGGTATTTGACTTGCTACACACCAACCTCTTATCAGACGTTTCCTGACACCACAGCGTTGACCAGTTCTATCTTCACCTGACGTTGTAATGCAGCTTCCATATGTGCCGCCCGCACCTTGGACACTTGGAGCAAATGCTCCCTCAACTTGGCAGATGAACACCACTGAATGAAGTGCGCACATATCTCATCATTGACATCCAGCAACGTACACGTTTTCGCCAGCTCTTGGAGTCAAGCATAGTGTTGCAGGGATTCTGCTCATGCACAGAATTATGCGCAGGAAACCAGGACCTCGGTGTATTGTAGTGTACCAAAAAAAACCACCTGAGTGCCTAGAACCCAATCCGACTAGCATCTGAGTCTCATTCGTTTTCCGTACTACAGCGAAGCTACCAATGATTAGACAGCCCAGAACGTGCGACTAAGTAAACTCTCAGGAAAAGTGGGACTCAAGAACACTCTTTTGCTCGAACACTCATACTGATCCACAACATGAGTAAACAGAGACACGGTATAGTTTAAATTGTTTATTTGAACTAACGTGCTCTACGATGCAGCACACTTGCCAATATTAGCTGAAAAATGCATATGAATAATACCATTAGCATTGTTACAAGTCCATAAAGCACAAAAGGGGAAATCATGTTATAATGATAGTGGATATAGGACTATAGCACCTTTCACCACCCTCCCCGTGCTGGCCGCTAGTTTATTATATTATAGAAGATCTCTAGGCTATCAGGGGGACCCCATACCTCCAAGATTAGATGCAGTGAATCACATCCCCGGATAAGCACAGCTCTTCTCAGTTGGAAAGATTTTCTCCAAGTGCCTCCTCATGCATGTAATGCCATATTAAAAGGCACCCGAGTTTCATTTGGGCAGTTGTGCCTCTCCTGTTATGTCTATGTTCGTGGGACCGATCAACTTGAATCAATAGCATACATTGTTATTTGACCTTGAACACGCTGTGCAGACAGAGAGCACAGTGTACAGTTAGGTATGTGAAAGGCAGACAGTTTCCCTGTGAAGAACAGCAAGCAGAATATTTACGAGAACAAAAGCCATATAGTGTTGTGTGCAAAAGCGGCAAAATGGTGTCAAAGCACATAATCGGCTCATGCTAACTTACCAATGTCTGCGGCTACCCCAAATCTTCACTACACCCTCCCCTTGATCGGGCCTACGGACAGAGAATTAATAGGAACACAGAGTTCAAGTCAGTGTTAACGAGAATCAAGAGCATTCAAGTCTATGGGAATGCAATTAGTGAAAAAAAGAAAATATGTATATATATATATATATATATATATATATATATATATATATATATATATATATATATATATATATATATATATATATATATATATTACCTACTGGCAGTCGCCAGTAGGTAGTTATAGTTAGGACCTATTTTCCATAGGAAATCCGCAACATTCTATTCCCAATAACTTTGGCGCCGATTGACGAATATATATATATAAAAAAATGTTTATTAAAGGTATCCGGTAGATGATGGAAGTCAGCCAATTTAATCCATCAATGTATTTGTGCATATATGTTGCAACAGCCTCCGAAAGGAAGTCATTGTTTTTGTTAGAAAAGAGAGTTGCCATCCAATCCAGCAAAGAGAATGAACATACATGTTCATCATCAATGCGAGCTTCTAGCACCATCAGTGGACAACTTGCGTGTTCTTCAAGAAAACTTTGTTGTAGGAAATCATGTGCAGCCGCACATACATCCCATTCAGCTAACACTCCAAGTGCAGCCGCGCAGGCCATAATCCCAACACTGGAACATTCCAGCTCATGCGCCACAAAAAGACTCATTAGCAGATCGTAATCCGGGGCAGGAGACACCGTGTTGGAGAGGCAAAGATCCAGTGCCCATTCAAAGGAACATTTCAGGCAGTGGAAATCAGGTTGCATGCAAGAGAAGTATGCGAATCGAAAGGACAATCCATAAGCCACACTTAGAGTGGCCAGGGGCAGAGTACCGTAGCATTCACGCATATGAATACGGAGCTGCAGCATCCGGTTTCGGCTGTTTAGGACCACAGAGAGAGCAGCAATTCCTGAGCAGGCAAATCAGTGCAGTATCCCAGCAGCCAAGGCAAGAATAAGTGAAAATCCGCCGTAGATACTGAAAAAAATAGAATGGAAAAATGCCGGTATCACACCAAATATAGTTTGGAATGAGGTCACAAGGCCAGAGCCTACAATTTTAAAAAAATGGGCCAAACCTGTAGTACTAGAGGCATTGAAAATGGTATGGATCAAGGCATCAAAATGTACATACCTCCATCCAGTAGGGCTTAATTCTTGGACATTCCATAAATATATGGATATCATCCGCAGCTGTATGCTTGCACCTGGGACAACTGTATATATTTCCTGTCACCTTGGTTAACTTTTTTGGAGACCAATACAATCTGTGGGCAGTATAGCGATGATTCCTCCTCAGTGCAGCTGGTTTAACTATGGTCTGCAACATAACAAAGGAGTCAGACCATAATTTATATAGATCCAATTTGCTGTCACCATATTCTTCACCCCATAATCTTATAACTTTGGACTCCCCCTCATCCTCCACTTCCAATAGGGCCTGTACCAGAACGAGACTTTCTTTTTCCATATGCCTGTTCTAGTAACTAGATCCATTTTCGAGTTTACTTCCTCCTCCTCCTGCCAGTTCTGCGTCGCCCACCAAGATGAAATCTGATAGAACTTAAACTTCGTCAAGGTTCCTCGGGTTACCCTGCAGAGCGCCTCCCAACTCATAAGCTTACGGTCCTCTTGCAGGTCGCCCCAACATTTTATACCCCCTACTTTAAGGGGCAGACTCAATTGGTCTTGTAAGCATTCTGGGGTACCAGGGGAGTCCCAGACTGGGGCCTATACAGCATAGTATGGAATTTTCATCCTTCTTCTTATATACATCCAAGTCTTTAAGGCCGCCCCCAAGATCTTTAACCTAACTTTTTTGTAAAACTTCGTATCTCCATACTTATATAAGAAGAATTCCTGCCCTTGCACCACATCTTTTAACATGGCCTCAAACAATAAGTCTAATGAAGATGAATCAGTTTTATTGGCCAACATCCTAAAGTTTTTAAAGTGGAAAGAATAACAGTATGTGAGTAGGTCTGGTAGTGCTAACCCACCCACTGTAAGGCCTCTTCTTAGCTTTTTCCAAGCTATTCTAGGACTCTTCATTGCCCAAATAAAAGTACCTATTCTGCCCTTAAGTTTAACTATGTCTTCTGTCCTGAATAACAATGGGATTGAATTATATAGAAAGGTCATTTTTGGCAAAATTATCATTTTCACGAGGTTAATCCCCCCATAGATGTTAAGAGGGAGATTTGCCCAACGTGTAGGTAGACTAGCAACCTCTTTAGAAACCCTCCTCCAGTTAACATTGGGAATATCCTCAAGTTTCTGCACTAACTGAACCCCTAAATACCTCATTTGACTCTTTACTCCTTGGCTTCCTTTTACTTGATTCCATTCAATTATTTTGGTTTTCTCTTTATTGATTTTGTACCCTGAAACTTCGCCATATCTTTCTGCCTTCTCAATTAGCCGAGGGATAGCCTCTGTTGGGTTTGTTGTATACAGAAGCAGATCATCTGCATATAGAGCGAGCTTAAGTTCAAGCTCTCCCATTTTAAAAGGATGAATAGCAGGATCCATCCTAAGCCAACTAACAAACGACTCAATATACAGATTAAATAGAAGTGGTGACAAAGGGCACCCCTGCCTGGTGCCCCTCGAGATATTGAACCAATCAGTCAGGACACCGTTTACCAAAACCTTAGCTTTAGGGCCAGAATACAGGCTCTTAATCGCCTGAAAAAAGTTTTTAGGGAAACCAAAACTTTTTAATGCTTCCCATAGATATACCCAGTTAACCTGGTCAAAAGCTTTTGCAGCATCTATTGCTACTATCGTCAGGGGAGCATTCTTAACTTCTGCCATATCTATGGCCCCCATTACCTGGAAGGTAAGCTCATTTAACTGCCTTCCTGGTATGAAACCTCTCTGATCAGAGTGGACTACCGCCTTTATAACCTTTGCCACCCTCGCTGCCAATATGCCTGCAAAAACCTTATAATCTGAATTTAATAAGGATATTGGTCTATAAGACTCTATCAACTGTGGGTCTTTGTTAGGATTTAGGATCAGAGTCAGCGTGGCTTCCGCCCACGAACCCGGATTATCTTTCCCCCAATATAAATTTTATTAAACAATTTTTTTTTAAATGGCACCACAATATTCAAAATGCCGGTATAAAACTCAATTGGGAGCCCATCAGGGCCTGTAGCTTTTCCCCTGGCCATTTGTTTGCATTGTACTCTGATTTCTTCGTCAGTGATGCTAGCTTGCAAAGATACCCTGTGTTCTTCAGTTAAATGAGGGAGGGCAGTTAATTTTAACCATTTCTGAGCTACCCCTTGTCCTAGTCCAATATCCTCCTTATATAGATCATTCATAAAGGTTCTGGCTTCCGCACAAAGTTTATCATCCTCATGAATTATACTTCCTGAAACTCTTTGAATTAAGTTCTTTATCAGATTCCTTGCCCTATCCATTCTCACCTTCCATACTAATAGAGGACCGCATTTTTCTCCGTAAGCGAAATGCTGTAACTTGCTAACTTTCCACCTATCAGAAAGCTTCCTATCTAGATTGGCTTGAAACTCGGCCCGCAAATTGTCCAACTCTTTCTCCAAACATGGTGCTTTACCCCGGGTCTCCATAGAAGCTTTCTGTAATTCTGTTTCTTTTTCCTTAATCTTGCTTATCCTATCTACTTCTTCATTTTTCAGAGCTCTCTTTCTTCCTATCGATATAGAGGTAAGAATCCCCCTTATATAGGCATTAAAAGCATCCCACACTGTCTGAGCCTTAGCTGTGCTGATATTAAGTTTAAAATACTCATCCGTTTTGTCACAGATCTTCATTATCACTCTGCTTAAGCCCCAAAGTAAGCGCTACTGCTGAGTGGTCTGATAAGATAGCTGGAATATGATTTATTTCCTCAACTTCTGAAAATAGTACCTGGTCTACAAGAAAGAAATCAATTCTTGAATGATGCTTATACTTTTTACTGTAAAACGGAAAATCCCTAGTTTCCCTATTCTTGCTTCTCCATATATCGAGTAAATTACAATCTTTAATTATATTTTTTAACGCCGCAAACGTTTTTGGTGGACTGTTATATTTAACTTTAGAGGTACGATCCATCTCTTTATTTAAAACCAGATTGAAGTCCCCCCCTATTATTATTGGTATAGTGGTGTTCAATAAACTGGCCTCAAGTTTCAGAAGTGCCCCAGGATTATTTTAATTCGGACCATAATATGCTACACATACTAGGGGTGTACCCCGAACTGTCAGAGTGGCCACCAACCATCTTCCTGACTGATCTGTCTCTTGTTTTACGACATTTATACCTGCATTGCTCCTTATGATCAATGCCACTTCCCTAGTACTTCCTCTTTGGACGGAGCAGAGCACCTCCTGGATCCATCTCCCCTTACTGAACTCCTGTTTGCACTCCTGAGACTCTAAATGGGTCTACTCTAAGAAACAGGGATGTGCCTCACTATCCTTCAGAAATTCAATGACCCGGGCCATCTTTCTCCTACTCCTCAACCCATTTACATTCCATGTTATCATTTTAACTTTATTTAACCTGTTCATCTTTGCAGCACTCTAGGCTCTTCCTTCGCGACTCTAAAATTTTTAGGACTTGTACAAGGACTAGTTTTTTGATTTTTTCCCCCATGCTCCCAACAACCTGTGCTCCCCCCACCCCACCCTCCATGGGGAACCCTCCTGCTATCCCCTTAGCAATTAAAAATCGCCTTTCGGGACCCTTGCAGCACGAGGCATCCGCTCCTAGAACAAACCCGCCCAACAATTTTTAAGCTATATCCAAATTCACTATATGCATATGAATATTCATCTGCGTATATGTAGAGATGTCTGTTTCTATTTTTTTTATGTGTAACCCTCTATTATCCAGACTGCACTGCTACTGCCCTCTGCCCATCTACCACCTCCCTAATGTGATTTTTGTTGTTGTTGTATATATATATATTTCTTTTTTTTTTTTATATATATATATATTTTTTTTTCCCATACGTCTCTATGTTTAAACTGGTCTAGGTCTACTCTACTGCTTCATTTGTGCCAAAAAGACATCTACTTCCTTAGGGGAGCTAAAATTATACATCTTATTTTGCCACATTACTTTTAACATGGTCGGGTATTTCATTTGGACCTGGGCTCCCCGGCTTCTCAACTCCGGCATTCTAGTTCCCAAGTCCCACTGCCTCTGCGCAGTTCTCTTCCCAAGATCCGACCTGATTTGATATTCAATCAAATCACATTGTAGTGTAGTTTCTTTTAAAGCTCTCCCCAAAACCAATTCCTTAACTGCATAGGAAAGGAAATTTATCAAGATTTTCCTTGGGGCTTTTCTCGTGGGGTGCATCTTGAAGGGGTCTCTATGGACTCTCTGAATCTCTTTATCCAGATCAATATCCAATCTATCTTTCAAAATTCCCTCCCTGAGAATCTTACAAATAAATGCTTTTCTATCCCCGCCTTCTGCCCCCTCCGGATTTTGAGGACTCTAAGGTTGTTCCGTCTTGCCTGCATCTCCAACCTCTCTAGGTCTTCCTGTAGAGTTTTATTTTGAGTTTTTAGTTTCTCTAGATCTCTGGTGTTCTCTGATACAGCTTCCGAGAGGATCTTAACTTCGAATTCCAGAACACCAGTGCGCAGGGCTATATCATCCAGTTTTCCTTCTAAGATCTCACATTTATCGTGTATCCCTCTCTGTTTAGCCTCAGAGATCTCAAATTTTGAAAATAAATGTCCCCTTAAGCTTAATAATATTGATTCCAAATCAGGCTTGCCTCCTTCTGCCCCAAGAGAAGTATTAGTTTTCCCTCTGTCCAAGGGGCTGTCATTTCCCTGCACTGGTACTGATGCTGGTACTAAGGCAGTACTAGGGAGGGATCCTGTATCGGGAGCGAAGTTTCCTACATCCAGTGCCCATTCTGCTCCAACCTGACATACCTCCTTCTCTCCCCCATCATCCACCATCAATGGAGTGTAACGATTTTCTAAGAGGAGTGAGGAGGTCCGTTGTAGTCCTTGCTGCCCCCCTATCAAAGTCACCACCTGCTCCATTATTTTAAAGTAGGATTTTAATGAGGGGGTGGTCTTGACTGGTAAGCGCGCTGCCTTGGCCTCCCTTCGCTTTTTACTCCCCCCAGTTTTTATCACCATCACCTCCTTCTTCTTAGGAGTAACTGGGAGAACTTCCCCTGCACTTTCTCCTTCCACAGCTAGTTTTCCCCTATTTTTCACATCCAGTTGGGAGCGCAGCTGATACCTATTTCTCGAGAGGAGGACCGGTGCTCCTTTAGCAGGTAAAATAGCAGGTAAAATACTGATGGCTTTGTGTGACTCTGCCAAAACCCCTTAGCTCAACTGCTCCTCTACGCACCCAACTGCAGTGACCTCCTTCTGTCTCAGTCCCTCTCCCTTATTCACTACAGCCAACTCAGGGGAAGAGTTTGATAACCCAGAGCAGGAAGAGAGCGGCACTTTTTCAATCTGCCGAGTCTCTCTCCTGCTGAACACACACCTTACCCTGTCCTCGGGACGGCCTGACAGAGGGTCCTGTGCAATGGAGTCTTCTCTGGTTTCAACCGCCCACCAGTGTGCTGTTCTGACTCTGCCCCCGCCAGCCCGGAAGCTGATCCTGCTCACTGCAGCCTGTATCCTCCGCCACAGTTCCGCTCGACGTCCCCCAAATCCGCTATACTGCGCTGCCTCCAGCCCCATGCGGTGATGCGGCGATGCGATGCGGCAGAAACGGAGATGCAGCGCACAATTGGCTCAGCGGCAATGGCAATGACAGCGTGCAGAGGAAAAAAAAATGGAAGATGAAGGTATTAGGGTCAAGATTATTTCCACATTAAGTCTTGCAGCATCTCATATACCCGACAGTCTTTATTTTAGTAAGCTTTGTTGCGGGCATTCATATACTGGTGTAGATTTTCTGCCTCACTGCATCGGGAGCTCCCGCGACCGGTATGAGCCCGCCACCATATTCCTTCAAATTACATCACTGATGACATCATCCAGTGAGTGTCCTCCTCCCAGCTTTCTGAACGATCATGATCTAATGCTCCTTTCCCATTTGCACTGATGGTTGGGCTTTGAGGGCAGGTCAGGAGGTACATTTGGAGAAGATGGTTGGACTCGCCATCTATTCCTCTTCCAATGGGGCCTCAGCCCGTGGGCCTTTCTCTTTCTTTGTGCTGTTACTTTGAAGAAATCAAAACCTTCTCAGGGGTTTCACTGATACACCTGGTCCTTTTAAACCAACAAAGAAGAGATTGGCACAGAAGCTGTAATATAAAAGCCATCTTTTTCATTAACTTCAGATGAGGGAGATTGCGTCACACAGTACCCTCGAGTCACTGTAGGAGTAATTCTAAGGAGTACAGAGAACAGGGGCCTTATATACCCACACAGGGGCTCAAAAGAAGGCGGTACAAGTACACATGAGAAGAGTTACACACATAGATGGTCATACAGAAAATGCACAGTCAACTAGTAGGAGGAGTAATAAGTTGCTGACATCAGTTAGAACAGCCTGACAGTTCTATATTAGGAGCAGGTGTATTCTACTAGCTAGGCCCCTCTGAGCATGTGCAAGGCTCTGGAAGAGGGAGAAAGCAAATGGCTAGCACATAGCTAACTAAAATGGCTGCCAAGTACAAAATGGCTTTCAGCTCATGCTAACAGATCCCTGTAATCTTTAACAGATGGTCCTTTTAGCATGAGCTAAAGACATTCCTATGATCCAGTAGGAACACAGAAAATATGTGCACATTAATTTTCATAAATTTATCAATATCCTAATTCATTGCTAGGTGGGTATTTTACATTCCAAACATTTCAGTAAGCGGGTATATATAAGGTATAGGCAGGAGTACAAAGGGAACAAAGCATTGGGTCAATATTTAACATACAGATAGCAGGAGAGAGTAATGACTGTTATCACAAACAGAACTACCAATATTTTCCAACCCTAAGCAGAAATCAAATCCTAGAACCATCTAGTCCAATTCTATATAAAAAACATTTTCAATAGATTTTTCCAGTGTTCTTTTTATGAGGGCTAGAGTATCAATCATTATAATCAAGGAAAGGGTGAAGTAATACTTGTCAACTGCTCAGATAAACTTTTCTCTTGCAGAATAAACATTATTCCTAATGCAAATATTAAAGCAGTCAGACATACTATTACAAAAACATTCCTGGATGCAGGGGACCAGGAGGACCACACAGGGCCATGAGAATTAGGACGAGGAGCCGCAAAGGGCTGCTCCTCCTTAAAAATGCGACATCCAAAGGGGTACATTTTTAACAAAAAAAGAAGAAGTCCATGGGAAATTGAAGCAACTGTACAACCAGCCAGAGGGGAGTCTTCTCCCTGTGTCCGTTTGAGCCTCAGGGGCAGACTCTTGTTCTTCCCACTGTGGAGCTGCACAACTCGCAACTCAGGAATCACAGCCCAGTTTCAAGGGAAAAGTTTCTTCTTTCAGTATAGGGCAATCACCTTTCGGGGAAAATGCCCTCAGTGATCCTGTCCAGTGTCTCAGGCAGTGCACCAGTTTTCTTCACTTCAATCTAACAGGCACCAGAGACACAGCACCTGTACCCTGAAATCAAGTCCTTCCCTAACTCCTGTATTGCTCTGCTGGCGCACTGCTCTTTCGTTGGGGCCACATATTGTATCCAGTGTGCCCAGGTATCTCTTAATCAACAACCAAAGGTGCAGACTTTACAGCCAGCATTCAGGAGAGTGATGCTGAAGTACCTGAAGCAACCCTTGTTTCAAGGGGGGTCACCTCAAGCAAAAACTTCCTTGCCGTTCTGGTTGGTCTGTGACTCTCAGCTGGGCATCAAAAACTTGATCCACGATTTCTCCTTTCTGATTTGTGACCCCGTCTTTCGCCCAAGACATTGGCAGGGGTACACACTTCACATCCCAGTGCTTCCGGCCTTCTACCTTCACTGAGGTCCTAGTTGCCAGCAATGCCTGTGCTGGTTACCTTCACCTTGACTTCAAGCTGGACTGGTGCTGACTCCCCAAGCTAGATCTGATGTCCGGGCCCCTCTGGCAATGGTTGTAAGGCAGCAAATGTCTATTGGTGGACAGAACAAAAAGGTCGTTAGACAAGGCACAGAAATAATCTATCAACGGAGAGGATAGTCTCAGAATACTTCCTAGTCTTGGGACGCCCCATATATTAGCAAGGCAACCAAGGACCACTTCATTTATCTATGTGAGAGTAAAAAAAAAACACCAGCCTAGACCTACTGGCAAGTATAAAAGGAACGTTTTGGTGAACTGACAAGAGTAGTATGTCACCCAATCCCAAGCAGCCAAGGAAGTCTGTGTTCATTTACTAAATTCTGAGGAAAAGATAAAAACAATACAGACATACTCTAAATCCTTACATCTGTGTATTCCTGTGTACTAATCTGAAGACCCTCAAGAAAAAAGGAAATATTCTACACTTTTACTCATAGACTTTGCATTACTTGTACAGGACTGCAGACACTTCTAAAAATGATTTCTCTTAATAAAAGCACCTACATTGTATGCTTAGGACCATGCTCTCATGTTATAGGAGCAACAAGAAAATCTAAAACTTCTAATTTACCAGGGATTCCTATTACATAAAGAACTAAAAACATAGTGGGTACATAAATTTCTCCAGCAGAACATGTTGTGACAAACAAACTCCTAGAAAACAATATTTTTCCTCAAAAATGTTTGCCAAGGATCACATAGGCATCTTTCCTGCATTCTACTTTTCACAATCCAAACTATGCAACATCAGCTCTAGTAAGGACTGTCAGTTTATTTACACAGACTAGCTAATAAAAACTAGCAATGCCCTTGCAAAACTGTATGTAGCATGAGAATACCATACAATAATGGTGTTATCACCTGAGAAGTTTAGAACAAAAACTACCCACATCTAGTTCCTCTTAAAGATCAAATATAGGAACAGCAATCTAGACTACTCATCCTCTTATAATTTCATCAGACAGGATGGGCAGTAACATAGCAAATTTATTTATCTATTTTATCAATGCTAACAATATGTAAAACAGTATTACTGAATAGCCAATTAAATGTCTCAGGTCTATTTCTTAGACAATTTAGACAGGTTAAAAAAAAAGTGAGAAAAAGAGAGAGAAAACATACATTTGCCTCCCCTTCACTTGTAGAGGAGCTAGCCTCCTTCCCCCATTTTGACAGTAGGAAACCTGTAACAGGTTTCTTTTCTGTCAACACTATCAACCCCTATTTGTAGCAACTGGGCATAAACAAAGTTATAGGAGGTAAATAGCACATTGAGTGAGCCAAAAAATATGAATACCCAACCACCAATTCCTTTAGCAAATGTACAAGTGTATCATGAGGGCGCATCAATTCAAACTAAATCCCATTGCCTTATTTATCTCAGCTTTTGCACAGTAATCTTCAATCCAAAAGCATTAGTGCAATATACATGGCAGAGCCATTCTCATAATCAGAGTTCACATATACCATTATATTTCCCTCTGTTCATATGAATGCACAACAACTTGCTTTTGCCAAAAAAAGTAAGCAAAACCTCTCTTTCTCTCCCTGCCCTTCCATCTCGTCTTTCAAAAAGTTTCAGAGGTCGAAATGTCAAAGCAAACCTTGCTCTGAGCCCTGCTAGGCTTCTAAATGTAGCACTCAACCTTTAACCCATTACTAGCTGTCCCATTTTGTGTGCAAGGGTTTCCATGCGGTTCTCCCAATTCAAAGTGACCCTGGAGACTGAGAGCTGAAAAGCAGACCCACTCCATCCCTGTTTGCCAGTTTAGAGGTAAGAGAATAACTGCTGCTGGTTTTTTATGTTTATTTTCATTTGTAAGCAGTGTGCAGTATACTTTTCTAGCAGTATATAGGTCAGATGTTTGTGTTATACTTAAATGTGCGCATTTACTGAAGCCTAAGGCACTTTAACCCCTTCGACGCTCATGACGGAACGGTTCCGTCATGAGCGTCGGTTGGGCTGTGCTCATGACGGAACCATTCCGTCATGAGCCCGCCCGCGCAACGAACCTTCAGCGTGGCGCGGGAATCCGCGCCGCGCTGAAGGGGTTAAATGCTGCTCTGAGTGGCAGAACTGCATTTAAATAGTGCATTTTGCCCAATTTCGACTTTGGTGTTTGGGGCACTTAAAAATGAATGAATATCCTACAATTTTTTGGAATGTTAGTCATCCCCGGAATGTTCCCTACACATTCCAGAGATGTGGCATCAGAAATATATAATGTATACCCTTATAGAAATTAGTTTTGTACGCCTGGGTAAAGTGACATTTACCATTTTAGTTGCCCCATATTGCTTGTAAAACACTGCTTAAATTCAATGTAAATGCTATGAGTTCACAGTATTATTATTAGGCATTATAAAGATTAAAAAACGAATTTGAAGCACTTATTTTTAATAATATTTTTTTTTTCATGTAATCATTTAAAAAAAAATAATAACTCCAACCCTTTCCATATATGAAAAAGCAAGCTTCATTCCTTTTTGCCTTCAACATGTATTCAAACAAATGATGGACGGAATGCTGACAATGCAGACATTCTCCCCCAGTCAAGAGATCTGGGTTAAATCCATTGTTCTTTTGCCCACTACGCCACCCCAGTTCAGACATGGCCATATGCAAATCAGTCTTGACCCTGTGCCTCATGGGAACAGTCCAGCCCGAACTGCCAAGCCATGTCTTCCCTGGACCGGAATCAAGCATCCTAGGACCGGTTTCTGGCTATCAGCCGTCATCAGCCAGGATAGCTTGACTCCAGTGGCGTAGTGAGCACGGGTCCCACGTCTGGGAATACCCATCCCACTTAGGGCGAAAAGCGTTAGAACAAACAAATGATGGACGGAATGCTGACAATGCAGACATTCTCCCCCAGTCAAGAGATCTGGGTTAAATCCATTGTTCTTTTGCCCACTACGCCACCCCAGTTCAGACATGGCCATATGCAAATCAGTCTTGACCCTGTGCCTCATGGGAACAGTCCAGCCCGAACTGCCAAGCCATGTCTTCCCTGGACCGGAATCAAGCATCCTAGGACCGGTTTCTGGCTATCAGCCGTCATCAGCCAGGATAGCTTGACTCCAGTGGCGTAGTGAGCACGGGTCCCACGTCTGGGAATACCCATCCCACTTAGGGCGAAAAGCGTTAGAACAAACAAATGATGGACGGAATGCTGACAATGCAGACATTCTCCCCCAGTCAAGAGATCTGGGTTAAATCCATTGTTCTTTTGCCCACTACGCCACCCCAGTTCAGACATGGCCATATGCAAATCAGTCTTGACCCTGTGCCTCATGGGAACAGTCCAGCCCGAACTGCCAAGCCATGTCTTCCCTGGACCGGAATCAAGCATCCTAGGACCGGTTTCTGGCTATCAGCCGTCATCAGCCAGGATAGCTTGACTCCAGTGGCGTAGTGAGCACGGGTCCCACGTCTGGGAATACCCATCCCACTTAGGGCGAAAAGCGTTAGAACAAACAAATGATGGACGGAATGCTGACAATGCAGACATTCTCCCCCAGTCAAGAGATCTGGGTTAAATCCATTGTTCTTTTGCCCACTACGCCACCCCAGTTCAGACATGGCCATATGCAAATCAGTCTTGACCCTGTGCCTCATGGGAACAGTCCAGCCCGAACTGCCAAGCCATGTCTTCCCTGGACCGGAATCAAGCATCCTAGGACCGGTTTCTGGCTATCAGCCGTCATCAGCCAGGATAGCTTGACTCCAGTGGCGTAGTGAGCACGGGTCCCACGTCTGGGAATACCCATCCCACTTAGGGCGAAAAGCGTTAGAACAAACAAATGATGGACGGAATGCTGACAATGCAGACATTCTCCCCCAGTCAAGAGATCTGGGTTAAATCCATTGTTCTTTTGCCCACTACGCCACCCCAGTTCAGACATGGCCATATGCAAATCAGTCTTGACCCTGTGCCTCATGGGAACAGTCCAGCCCGAACTGCCAATGGCTTGGCAGTTCGGGCTGGACTGTTCCCATGAGGCACAGGGTCAAGACTGATTTGCATATGGCCATGTCTAAACTGGGGTGGTGTAGTGGGCAAAAGAACGATGGATTTAACCCAGATCTCTTGACTGGGGGAGAATGTATGCATTGTCAGCATTCCGTCCATCATTTGTTTGTTGTAACGCTTTTCGCCCTAAGTGGGATGGGTATTCCCAGACGTGGGACCCGTGCTCACTACGCCACTGGAGTCAAGCTATCCTGGCTGATGACGGCTGATAGCCAGAAACCGGTCCTAGGATGCTTGATTCCGGTCCAGGGAAGACATGGCTTGGCAGTTCGGGCTGGACTGTTCCCATGAGGCACAGGGTCAAGACTGATTTGCATATGGCCATGTCTAAACTGGGGTGGTGTAGTGGGCAAAAGAACGATGGATTTAACCCAGATCTCTTGACTGGGGGAGAATGTATGCATTGTCAGCATTCCGTCCATCATTTGTTTGTTGTAACGCGTTCAACATGTATTCATTCATAACCCTAAGCACAGAAGCCTAACTTGAAACATGAAAAATCTGCGCCACTTTTTAAACGACAGTTATTATTTAACATCAAAACCACGGATGTGCTTATTTAAAAAGGCATTAAGAAAGGAAAATCCCTGCTGTCAATCTGTTCTCTGTTATCCAAAATAATGAAACTATATTTCTAACTTTTTAAAACAGCAGTCTGAAATGCAGGGTTTTACCGAGGTTGCACTGACTTAAAATCTAGATGACTCAGCATTTTCCCCTCTGTAGCCTGCAGTCAGAAATAGCCATGTGCTGACACAGCTGTTGCTTGTGATCAGCATGCGTCGAATTCACACGCCTTTCTCACGATAGAAAACCCTTTTTCTGTATTTCTAATGTCTTGACAAAGTGTAATCTCCATTGGTTTGTGTCAGACAGCTGCTTCTCAGTGAAACAGTTAAACACAGCTGTTGGAAAGCTTCTTTTTTAGTGTTGAAATGTAAGCACAGAGACAGTCTATTTAAAACTGAGGCATTTCAATGCAGTCAAATCTATCGTTCTATAATGTATGTTTAGTTCAGCAACAACCAAAGTCACTCACATGATGTGAATGCCTTTTAATATCTAATACAATGTATCTTAAGGAAAATGCTGTAACATTTTGTATTTTAGTTTATTTATTGCAAAACACACAATTTCGTTTTTGAGGCCTATTTTATTCCTATTCAATGTGAATTCTAATTTTATCTTTAGCATCGTTGCTATTTGCACACATGTATAGTGTCTTACTCTGTCAATTTAATAGTAACATGCAGCTATTTAGCATATGTTATATAATTCATTTCTGGATTTTTATTTAATATTAATTAAATGACATTTTGCATAACAGAAAGATGACAGTAAAAAACACAAACAAACACGTTGAGCTCATTCCAGACATTTACAGAAGGGGGTCATACATTCAGAACACACAACAGAGCGCGCTTAAGGCTAGCCATTCTTACACAAAAAGCGCAATCGCTATTTACTCACACAAGTACCATCAATGTCAAATCACCAACCACATAGACATTTAAACACACATTTAACCCACAGATCAACACTTAGGACAGAAACAAAGGACAGCCCACAGACTGTACTGAAACCAAACCATTTGTAAATATTAATTGTAAGTAATATTTAAAAGAAAGCTCTCAAAAGTAGTTCAAAAACAGCCCAAAAAGACTGTTCCATTTTCAAGAAACCAAAATAAACCAAATTCGCCAATTTGGCTGGCAGAACACCAAAAATCGCTCTGCATATCACCCCTTATGAATGTTATTAAGTGCACAGACCAGGATCCTTTCCTCAGGCTCCGTACGTTCGTTCTTCATGTTCCTTGTTCTCACCTAGAATGTGAGGCTGACGGCACTCCACGACTGACAGTTGCAGCTGTCTCGTTGAGGTTGTCGGACGCCAGGTTGTGCTTCCAGTAAAGTACTCACCTTTACTTGCTGTCTCTGTGTCTTCTTCTCTACTGCACATCTTAACAATTTTGGCGAAGATCTTCTTACTCCTGGGATTCCTGAAGCACAACCTGGTGGTATCTCTGCATTTTTTCCTGCTTCCTCTGGTCTGTGTTGCTTCCTCAACGCTTCGGAGGACGAAGACTTTTTTATCTACTTTCGCCACGCCGAACTTCATGTTTTCCTGCATTTGGAGGTATTGTTTGCTGTGTTTTATTGGGCATTTGGCTTCCTGCAGCCGTTTGAGGCGCGCGCTACACTACCCCTTGGTGTGACGTGTGTGGTGACGTGCCCTCCCACATCACTGGAACGCACTGCTCACGGTGACAATTCTTCACGTCTGCTACACAACGCACGCAACATTACGCTTATTGTCGACATTTTGTTTTGTATTCCGATCTTTATTCCTTCAAGATCGGTGAAATTTTTACTCTTTGGACCGCCTCACTAGTATTCGTCGTTGGATTGGTTTTCACTCAAGTGTTCACCCACAATAAGGTATCGTTCATTACTGTACTGCTTCGTTGGAATTCCCTATGTTCTGATATTTTAATGTCTTTTTGCTTTGAACCACAGTGACATCTAGTGGCCTTTCTTGGTGTCGTTTTCTCCATTCTGTGCAGTTATCTACGGCGATTTGTACACCTTTCCTTCACTTAATTACAGTGATCTGCACACTCCGTTTTTTTTCCCTTGTGTGTGCAGTTACCCACGGTGATCTGCACACCTTGTTCAGACTTACTTTTAGTGTTCAAAACATCTTGCTTGATTCCGATTACGCTTATTGGTGCTGCATTTACCTTATTTAGTTGTGTCATTTCTGTCGTATTCTCCTACTATTCATCCGTGTTTGGTAGGACTTGGCTGCTAATTCCTCTAATGTAATTTTTCCGCCAATGTTTCTTTCCCAGCAAGGTTCTCCACCTATAATTTGGGAAGATTGGATTGAAATGTTACACAATTACATCGTAGCTCTAGATGGTAACAATTTTTCCCCTGACAGAAAAAAAGCTTTGTTATTGAGTGCGTTAGGTAACGAAGGACAACGAGTATTTAAATATTTACCTGTGGCTATGGGACCCAATGGACAACCAATGGACGATGTATTCAAAGAAGCGATCAAGAGACTTGAAACAAGATTCTCCAAGGAAGTAAATTTGGTGTTGGTAAGATATAAGTTTTATACTCAGCCGCAACTAGAAGCCGAAAGTATTGATGATTTTGTTTCTAGGTTACGTGAATTATCTGTTAAGTGTCGTTTTGGCATTATGACAGAAGAAATGATCCGTGAACAGCTAATTGTTCAATGTCACGATAGGAAGATACAAGAAAGGTTGTGGGCCGCTAAAGATCCTTCTTTAAAAGAAGCTATTGATATGGCCAAAGTCATTGAAGAATCTCAAAAATGCATAAAAGAATTGAGCAGGAAGGATAAAATGTCACAAGAAGTAGCAGATGTTGAATCAAACGATGATTGCTTTGATGTTAATGCTGTATTAAAAAAAAGTTTTAAATCTACTAAAGTTTTGGGGAGCACATCTAAGTCTAAGACCAGAGAATGTTTGCGCTTTGGCAGTCATTACCATTTAGCTGATTTTAAGAAATGTTTTGCAATTGATCAGACTTGCCACAAGTGTGGCAAGAAAGGACACTATTCTAGGATGTGTAGGCAACTTGATGCCTCTGAAAAGTCTAAGTCCAAAGTGAATGTTGTTCAACTGAGTAATGAGTAATGATGTCAAGACAACTGCAAATAGGGTCTTAGTGGTGTCTTAGTGGTGGGAGAGATGTGCGATCAAACTTTGGTGGGAGTGACTCAAGACTCTCCTAGATTGAATAGACCTACTGCTGTATTTAATGTTTGTGGCAAAGATGTAACCTTGATGGTGGATTCAGGTTCCGTGTTTACAATAATTCCTGAGTCTTTGTTTCGATGTACTTGGCAGAATGTCTCTTTGTTGGATAAGGATATGAACCCAGTTGGCTACCAGGGTCAGTCTATAGATGTTCTTGGTTACATGTCTGGTCAAATTTCATTTGGTTCACATACCACCCTGGGCAAAGTCTATGTGGCCAAGGAGGGTCCCCCGATCTTGGTTTGGGTGCACCAATATGACCTTAATATTGTCATTAATCCCAAGCTGTTGCATTTGTTTTTGATGTAGCTGGATGCAGTTTGGGCTCTTTCTCTAAGTCACAGTGGTCTGAGGCCATGATCAATGATTCTGTTTTGCAGGACGTTATTGTTCTCATCATGAATGGTTCATCTCGTGAGACTTTGGTCTCTACACCTGTGAGGCCGTATTGGAAATTATTGGATGAATTGTCTCTGAGTGGTAAGGATGTTACTATGAGAGGTGAGAGATTTGTGCCTCCGGCTGATCTCAGGTTGCACATTTTTAAACTTGCGCATGAGGGTCACTTAGGGCAAGGTATGACTATCAGGCGCATCAAACAGGAATTCTGGTGGCCTGCTATGCATGATCAAATCAGGCGCTGGGTAGTTGACTGTGCTCTCTGTAAAGAGAGTGAGAAGAGATTGAAAGTTGGTTCTCAGAGTTCACATTGAGGATCCTGGGAAACCGTGGCATACTATTTGCCTTGATTTTATTGGTCCTCTTTCTGAGCTGCCTTTAGACATGAGGTTTGCAGCTGTCATCGTTGATGTGCACTCGAGGTGGTTGCATCTTGAATTTTTGAAAGATATTACGTCTATGTCCACGATTGCGGGGTTGGAGGCTTTGTTTTTGCATGAGGGTATTCCGCAGGTCTTACTTACTGACAACGGGACTCAACTCACTTCTGGTGAGATGCGTTGTTTTTTGGAGAAGTGTGGTGTGAGGCATTCGTGCACTTCTCTTTACAATCCCATGGGGAATGGCATTGTGGAAAGGGTGAACAGACTTATTAAAGGAACCTTACAACTTGCCCTAGTTAATGAATTAGCTCCCAAACGTCTTGTCCAAGATTTGTTGTGGGCTTATTGTACCACTCCTCATAGTGTTACTCAGAAGTCTCCTTTCCTTATTATGAGGGGGCGTCTTCCTGGTTCACGCCTTGTCCCATCTTGGCTCAAAAAATGGGTATCTTCTGGTGAGGAGCCTGTCTTTGATGTTTCTCTTTCTAAAATCTCTGTTGGCGATTGGGTCAAATTGAAGTCTGGACGAATTAGAGGTGCTCTTACCAAGTTTAAAGGACCTTTCCGTGTTGTCAGTGTGGGAAAGTATTTTGTTGTCATTGAAGGAGAAGAGCGTTGGAAATTATGCAGAGTGGCTTTGTACCAAAAAGGTGGTTCTGTTTCCAGAGGTTCCGCAGGCGAAGAAGGTTGTTCTGGAGTAATGTACATGCCAGATAAGGTTATTTGGCATGATACTCAGTCCAGATTGGTGAAAGATCTTTCATGTTCCAATGATTTGCTTTCTGATTCTCAAAGCATTAGGGAGGAAGTTCAGGTGGGGTTGTCAAGCTCTTCAGATGTTCAGTTGCCTGTTAGGAATCGCAAACTCCCTGTATATCTTCAGGATTATGTTAGATCTTGAGGTTTTTTTTGTATTTCTCTCTTCTCTTATTTCTTTTTTTTTCTTGTTCTTCTTCTTTTCTGTTGCCTTCCTTCTTCTGTGTTTTCTTTATTGCATATTAAGGGAAGAGGATGTGATGTTAAACGTATTTATAATTGCTCTTACCTTAGTTGGAGTCCTCAGGCTCCGTACGTTCGTTCTTCATGTTCCTTGTTCTCACCTAGAATGTGAGGCTGACGGCACTCCACGACTGACAGTTGCAGCTGTCTCGTTGAGGTGGTCGGACCCCAGGTTGTGCTTCCAGTAAAGTACTCACCTTTACTTGCTGGCTCCGTGTCTTCTTCTCTACTGCACATCTTAACATATCCCCTCTAGGGGAGCCGGCTAATTCTATACAAGTTCCAAAATGGTACCTCCAAGAAAGCAACACATTCTATGATGTGTGCTAAGAACAGGCTTGCCAAGAATATTGAAGCATATACAATATTATACACAAAGTAGCACTTAACTCAAAGTGTGCCGTTCAAGTTTTCAAAAGTTTCTCATTACCTGCCTACATAAATTGCAATTCATATATTTCTCACATTACACATATTGGCCAATTTCCATTTCCATATCACTTTGTATCACTTTATCACTTTGTATCACTTTATCACTTTGTATCACTTTATCACGTTATATTGCTCTATATCACTTTTTATGTCTCACTTTATATATCACGTTATATCACTTTATATCTCACTGTTATATCACTTTATATCACTTCACTTTTTTATATATTTCACTTTATCTCACTTTATCTGTGCAGCCGGCGCACTTCTCTCACTATCTCACAAATGACCTTACCTAGCATAGGTCTCCAGATTCTAACTGCCAAGTTCTGAATAACCTAATGGTCGTTTTTAGAATACTCACGCCAAAAATGTTCTCAGTCAGGAGTGGTAAGCAGTTGGAGGAGTCAAATCAGGAAGACCAGAAATATACTGGGCTGCAGAGACAGAAAATCTCAGTTTAGGGTACCTTCTTACTAGAGTCCTGTTCTGTCCTCCTCAGTAGATTCCTGTCTCCCATCAAGACCACACCCTTGGATAGCCACTTCTCTGATGAGTTCCACGTTGAGCACCAATTGAAGAAATCTAAACCTTCTCAGGAGTTTCACTGATAGACCTGGTCCTTTTAAACCAACAAAGAAGAGATTGGCACAGAAGCTGTAATATAAAAGACATCTTTTTTATTAACCTCAGATGAGGGAGATTGCGTCACACGGTACCCTCAAGTCACTGTAGGAGGCAGTCTAAGGAGTACAGAGAACAGGGGCCTTATATACCCACACAGGGGCTCAAAAGAAGGCAGTATTAGTACACATGAGAAGAGTTACACACATAGATGGTCATACAGAAAATGCACAGTCAACTAGTAGGAGGAGCAATAAGTTGCTGACATCAGTTAGAACAGCCTGACAGTTCTATATTAGGAGCAGGTGCATTCTACTAGCTAGGCCCCTCTGAGCATGTGCGAGGTTCTGGAAGAGGGAGAAAGCAAATGGCTAGCACATAGCTAACTAAAATGGCTGCCAAGTACAAAATGGCTTTCAGCTCATGCTAACAGATCCCGGTAATCTTTAACAACTTCAGTTAGGTACCGAGAGGCAATCCCCTGTTATGTAGTCATCCTCATGTACGGGCGCCAATGGGCCACGAAGGTCTTCTACCTCTCTAGTTAGCGGTTTTTTGGTTCCTTAGTAAGGGTGACAGATACTTCCTGGGGTGAAGTGTGGGGTGGGGGGGTATTGGGAAGTGGGTAGTTTAGTTGGGCCTCTGAGCCTGGTTTATTTCTTTGTCTTTATTGAATGTTCTGTTTAATATTGTTTTTAACCTTTTAAGTTAATAGTGGTGCTTACGCAGACAACAGCAGTTAGCTTAATATGGCATGGCACGGCAGGCTTTCGGGGTATTACGCCCCTTCCTGTTCTCGGTGGGGACTAGTCCGTTTTTTTTTCTGGCTGAGTCATGACCTTCCCTAGATAACGGTGCAGTCCTGGAATGTGAACAGCCTCTTGGACCGCATTAAGCTTTCTGCAGTTACAATCACAGGCCAGCAGTTCTTTTCTTGCAGGAGACCCACCTACTAGGTACAAACTGCCCCTTTCTGAGCCATTTCGACTGTGATAGGGTTTACCACTCAGGTTTTACGGGTGGCTCCGTGGGAGTCGCCATATTTCTGCACAAATCTCTTCCCCTAGCAGTCACAGCACACGGACACTCAGGGATGCTATGTGGGTATTGAGGGTTGTTTGGAAGCGAGGCATTATTATTTTATATCCTGTTATGTCCCGCTGCCCTTGTTGCAGCCTTCCTTGCAACCCCACGTGCACAGTCCAGGTAGAGACGGGGGAGGAGAAGGGCCCCCCGTTTACATGGGCCGATGCAAAGGCTCACATCAGGCTGGGCCACGCTCCACCACGCAGTTGCTGCCGACACATTCGGCCACAGCGGAGTGCCCAGTCCGGCGGCCCAGCGAGTGTCCTGATGTTGTTCCTCTGGGCCATTGACGAGGAGAGCCCACACCTCCAAATGGGCCTCCCGTCACTCGGTGCAGCCCCCCAGCATGGGATCGGTGCAGCCTGAGCTACCTGAGCGCTTCCTGGCTCCAGCTCACCAAGACAGGACATGCCACCCCGTCGGGGCCTCAAACTCCAGGCCAGCTCCACAGCTGCAGGGGGCTCTGATCGCCCCATGCCACAATCAAGGAGTGGTCCGCTCCAACTGGGCCAGGCAGCTCTGCTCCTCCATGCAGTCCCTGCAGAGGCCCAGCATCACGTCAGGCCTCCGTATCTCAGCGTCGGTCTGGCAGTCCCAGAATGGTTCAAGAACTAGCCCGTTCAGTGTCACAGAGGCCCGGCGCCCGAGGGTCAGGAAGAAAGTCTTTGCCAAGCTGGATGATGATGGAACTTCCCTGGGTGATGGGAGCTACTCTAGGGCTTAACCGCCATCTTGGTCGCCTAGGCCATGTCCCCCATTCTGTAGTTTTTGAGAAATTAAGGTTTACAAATATTTGTATAAATGGACGGTTGGCTCCATGAGAGGCTCCATGAGAGGCTATTGAGAGTCTTGCAGGGGTGCCAATTTAAAATAGAGCATTCTGATTGGCCCAGGGATTTTTTTTCCCTTTGGCCATCTGGCTCCCACAGGAGTTAGACTCTCGCAGGAGCGAGTGCTCTGATTGGCTGCCAGCATCATGAGAAAACTGTTGCTGGCAGCCATTACAGGACTCTGGGACTTAGTCCCTTGTATCAACTTTTAAAATGAAAATAGTATAAAGGGCAGGTTAGGGATACCCTCCCCTCTAGGCCCCATGGCAGAACCCAGAGGGATCCCCCTTGTGGCCCAAATCAAAATTAAATCAGCATTTTTTGCTGTGATTCTGTGGGATTGCTGCATAAACAAACAAAAAATGGTGGCCGCCATTTTGTCTATTCATTTTATGGGGAGAGAGGGCGTGAGTAGGTCCCTCCTCCTCTTGCCCATTTTAGACACTATCCCCCCCAGGGAAGTTTTATAATATTTAAGGTGAGGGGCCATGCAACCCCCCCTCCCTGAGCTGTTTTTGGCCCTCGGGACCCCAGTGCCCAATCCATTTTTATAAGGGGACGGGGACAAGCAGCCTCCCTCCCTCAACCATTTTTGGGCCCAGATACCACATTCCCCGGGGGCCAATATCTTTATTAAGGGGAGGGGCCATATGTTTAAAAAGAGGAGGGGGCTGCACAGTCCTCCTCTCTGAACCTGTAAAGGCCCCGGGGACTTCATCCTTTGGGCCGGCTCACTGGACACAGTGGTTTCCTTACCCGCACTGTCAGGGAAACTTGCTTCTGATCCCATCTGGCGGGATCAGTTTCAAATCGTCAGCCTAACGGGAGCAATCACAAAATCTGCTCCCAGTGGGCGGGAGCTTTAAAAATGCTCCAGCCAGCTGAGAACAGACTTGTGTTCTGTTTTGGCTGGAGAACAGAAGAAGATATTACTCATGCCCGGAGAGAGCATCATAAATGGCTGCTCCCTCCAGGTGGGAGCAATTCTGTTGGGAGCAGGATGGGGACATGAGCCCCCCCCCCATGTGGACACTCAAGGTGATGTTTGTGGGTGCCCTGGGTGGGCACAAGGGGCACCTATATATTTTAAATATAGGCCCCGGGAGATGGGGTCCTCGGACCGAAATAGGCTTGGGGGAGGAAGGCCATGCAGCCCCCTCCCCTTTAGAATAAAAACAGTGTTCATGCCATTTTCCATGCTGATGGACAGCTCAACTTAGCAAAGGGACCCAAGCGCATTCTGGACGCAGAGGAATATGAGGGCCTCTCCACCAAACAAAGAAGCACTTACTATATAATTAAGAGGAAGTACCCTTGTTTGATGGAGGTTCAACTCTTTGTCTATAGATTCATTGTCTCCTCTATATGAGGATTCATTTTGTAACAGATTTCTTTATGAAGACGATCGAGGAACAATCACATTGCCAAAATTAAACAAACACAAGATCACCAGAGGCATTACCCCGTGGTCTTTTATGCAGTTGGAGTGTAGAGAATGCACTAGACAAATCCAAAAATTAAATTAAGGTTATTGTTTGAAAAAAAAACGTAGAAATTCACTGTAAAAAACAAAGGTTAAAGTAACTTTATAGTTCGGTGTGATCAAATGATCTGTGAAAAAAACAAAGGTTAAAGTGACGTTAAATATAGGCGAATATGTCAATGACAACATTAACGTTTTGAACTAAAAATACACAGAAATGCACGTGTTGTACTTAGCAGAGCGAACTCTGCGGCTCTAGAGTTTTTTCCATCATTATGGATCTGTTGCTTTTGCCACTTAATCCATCTTCTGCTTCATATTCTGCAGATTTTAGCAAAAAATAATTTGTTTCTAGATCATAGGGTTCAAAAGTCACTAGAATCGCAGCATCATTTGTTCCCGTACAGTGGAAGTACATTTGCAAAGTCTGATTGATCACATTTCCGTTGCTTATTGCTATGTTTGTGTGTTAAAGTGGTACTAATGAGGTGTAACTTATGCCAAGACAGTGTAAATAAGTGTAAAAAGGACAAAATAATGAGTTAAACCTTTCAGAAAATATTCAGAATTATGCCAAATAATCAGCTTTTTCTTGCCACATACTTTAGTCAATCCTGCTGCATAATTTAGCCCTCTCCTGCCGCATAATTCCTGTGGCCCTGACTGTAACTTGCGCCCGCCATGCATAGCTCACCACCTCACATATTACATCACTCATGACATGTTCTATGACATCACTAATGACTAATCCATCTTTTGTACACATGAATCTATAAAAAAAGGCCGAAATTAAGTACAAAATAGCTCAGAATAATATGAAGCATCATTAATGTACCAGTGACACAACTCCCTTACGTGTAGCAAGCTTACGTAATGCGCAACACTGACCCTTTACTATACACTTCACTGGTAGCCTAGTTCTCATTAACAATCAACCACAGATATATGGGAAACCCATTTTGCACACAGTGTTCAATGTGTGTATGACTGTTCAGAGAAAGCTAAGTTCTTCAAGACACTCAACACTTGTTCCAAAATGAATGCCCTACTACGGATAGCTTTTATTTGGATCTAACACTTCACAGTCACTGAAACTACATTGAGAAATTAAGTTGATATGAGCAGAAAAGTGGGTACTGTAAACAGTGTTTACTATATGGAGAAACTTTACTCTATACCACACTCTATGTAGACAGTGATAAATACACCACAGAGTAATTAAAAGTATCTACTAAGAACAGTGTAAACTCTATGCAACAATTGTCAGAACATACACTATTTGCTTAAAATAACTAAGGTCTGAAGGTGCTAAACATCATACTACCTGCAGCTTTCATACAATGGTGAAAACTTTACAGATAGGCCAACTCCTGAAGTAAAACAAGCACCTGTACATAGGTTAATATGTTATGGAGAACATGTTATTCTGGGATAATTCTGTCTAATAACTGAAGACTTCTCACAATAGTATCTACAAAGTAGAATCTTTGCCCTGTTGGAAATGTTTTCTGCAGAACCAGATGACTTGTGTGGAACATACTATACACAAGTTATCCACCGTTATCTGAAAACAGAGTTACTCTTCAATACAAAGATTTATAACGTGTTCAATACCTCTGCACACCTATGATACATTAGATACTATTGGTTGTTAGCAGGTTCAGGGATAATGTATTCGACTAGACAGACGTTTACCATTCTCTGTGTACTTTCTAGGTTTTATGTCATCGTCCTTCATACTTTGAAACTATACATCCAATTACAATTATTAGCATATAGCTGCCAAGTACCGACACTCGTATCCAGTCATGGCTCTTTAGTCCAGAATACTTTTCACACGTTGATTTTTAAGCCCACACATTATTGGTAAAGGGAAGAGTGCTCCTAGCTAAAATGCATTGATTAGGGTAATGTTGTTGACGTACTGTATGTCAGTCACTGGATGAGACTGCCAGCCTGATTAAGGACTCTCAAAATTACTACAGTGCAGATTCATGTGCATTGTTTTGTAAACACTTACACCCCTTAGCTGAACAGAGGCTGTACACAATTAAGTAGAAAAGTAATATGGTAGTTACCCGCCACTAAGTAAACTATAAAACAAACACACTCATTGGATGGTGTCATCAATGATTTTTTTTTGCCAAGTATTTTTATTAGCATTTTCTTAAGTGAAACACATTGCATGAATGTACATGTGAACTAGCATTGTTACATGTGCTTCCGATCTGCAGAACCATGGTTACAACTTCAATTTGAGAGTTTTCTAATACATAGTATAATTGTTGCCATGCACGATGTCACCCAACCTTGCATGTCTTTTCAATGAGGATATATCTCCTTCCCTTTTGTTGCCAGTGTGGTAACTACTGGTTATGGTATTGAACTACTAACTGGACGGGGTCTAACTGGGGTAGTGTTCTTATATTGCGGGGTATATGAATCAGACAGGGTTTTGAGGCTACTGCGTGTCCTTCTTATGCTTATGGGTGATGTCATCGGGACGGGAACCTTCCCAGCCGTCGCCGTCTATCTGGTTGATCTAGTACGTGGGTGATTGCGTCGTCGTGCCCTTGTAGTTGTGTGGGAACTATTGTGTGTGTTACCAATCTGGGTCTGTGATTGCGAGTTTATCGGGGTTTGTGTCAGGGTATCGGAATTGCCTGGTGTCGTTTGCTGTTTGAATTGATGTAGCAATAGGGTCCACTCCATGGATATGGGGTGCTTACGTATCCACTTTGCCTCCTCCTCCCGGAGCGTTTCCTCTTCCGCTGCTGCCCATTTGTTCACTGCTCCCACCCAGGCTGCTATCGGGGGTCCCCCAGGAGCTCGCCACAGCATAGCTATGCCTCTTTTTGCTAATAGTGTGGCTAGCAAGGCGAAGCAAATTGAACTTTGTGCTGTTTTCGTCTCCGGAAGATACCAAGTGCGCAGGCCTCCCATGTGTCCATGTTAGGCAGACCCGTGAGTTCCCGAAGTGTCTTGTGGATAGTGTGCCAGTAAAGACCTATTGTTAGCAGGCCCAGAACATATGGTAAAAGTCTGCATCCAGTATTTGATATCTGGGGCAAAGAAACTGAGTGGATGGATAAAATCGCTGGAGTCGCGCTGGTGTTTGATACGCTCTGTGGAAAATGTAAAACTGTATGTTCTTAAAGCGTGCGTTTCGTGAGAAACCTTTTTGGGATATTTGAGCGCCTGTACCCATTCCCTGTCGTGCAACTGGCGCCCAATCTCGTCCTCCCACTTTTTCCGCAGCGCATCCAATGATTTATTGAGAAGCTTATAGAGCCAAGTGACCAGGTGTCGGCACGCCCCCATGTGCATGATTGCGTGAAGGACCGGGTGTGTTGTTGGTTCTCCCTCTGTAAGATCATGTATTGAGCGGTAGCTTTCTATAATTTGTCTGTGGAGTAGAAATTGGCCGGGAGGAAGATCATAGCCTTCCACCAGCTGGTGTAACGGTTGCAGTTGTCCGTCCTCGAAGAAGGATTCAATCTCGGTGGGGGAGTGTTCTGTCCATATGCGGAGCATATTGGACGTGTAGTACTCCTCTCGTCTGGGCAAGCCTACCAACGGCAGTAAGGGAGACTACAGAGGCACCCCCACGGACATTCTGTGTATCCTCTGCATGCATTTGCAAGCCACCAACACCTGTATCGGGTGTGTGCGTCGCGGTTTAGTGGCGGGCAGCAGCAAGCGGCAGAGTTCTGATGTGGGCGTGGGGCCTGTTACTGCGTGGGTCTCCCCCATGTGTCCAATAGGACAGCCACTGCAGTTGCGCTGCCAGAAAGTATGTCTCGAAGGAGGGTGCACCCAGTCCTCCCTGAGTGGTAGGCAGTTGCAACTTGGCGAGTGCTATTCTATGTCTGCCCGTTCCCCAGATTAGTGAGCTAAGTAACGAGTCTAAGTCCTTGAAAAAAGCTCAGGTGGGATGACTGGTAAGTTCGTAAAGTGACACAAGAGACGTGGGACTATGATCATTTTTGCTAGGGCCACACGTCCTATTGGGGCTAAAGAAAGCGTCTTCAAGAATCCTACTGCTGATCTGATCCCGGCCAGCATTTTACTGTGATTGCCTTCGAACAGGTCAGATGGGGAGTGATACAGGTGAATCCCGAGGTATCGGGGGCACTTACCCTCCATGTTATGCTCTGTTCCCCTATCTTAACATCCTGGGGGGGAAGGTTCGGCTGCAGTGGGTAGACTGTGGACTTATCCCAGTTCACTCTGAACCCGGATGCCGCTTTGAACTCTTCTAGTGTCGTCCAAATGGACGTCAGTTCCGCAGTGATGTCATGCACATATATTAAAAGATCATCTGCATACACGGAGACACTGTGGGTGGTGCCTGCTATGGGGATGCCCCACTCCTCCCCCTCCTGGCGTAACCGTATTGCAAGGGGCTTTACCGGTAGAGCGAACAGTAGGGGTGACAGTGGGCAGCCTCATCTCTTGCCTCTCGGTATATGTATCGTCCCATGCGTACACACGAAGTAAGCTTTGGGTATAAGACGTGTAAATGCTAAAAGTGTCTTGCCTATCCCTGTTCGGTGCAGGACCATGAATACGTATGGCCACGTAAGAGTATCAAAGGCCTTCAGAAGATCTAAAATGAGACAAGCCGCCCTGGGGAACGTGGCCCTCGCCTGATCCTACACATGGAATAAGCGGCGCAGATTTTGAGAAATGTTCTTCTCCAGGACGAAACCGCATTGGTCGGGATTGACCAGTAGTCGTAGGATTTGCGTGTAGCGGTCCACTAATATCTTCCCTAGTATCCTACAGTCGGCAGATAGCAATGTGATGGGACGATATGAGGCCATCTGTTGTGGGTCCCGGTTTGGTTTTGGGAATGTAACTAAGACTGACTTCCTAAGAGATCCCGGGAGCTCACCCTTCTCCAGTGCGTCTGCGAACACCTCCACGAGGCGGGGACCAGCTGGGGGGAGAAGGTTGTATAGTACTCCAGGGGGAAACCATCCAGCCCTGGTGCTTTGTTACGGGCCAGAGCATAAATTGCTTGGGTGATGTCTGCAGATTTGATCTCCGTGTCTAGTGCAGTTTTCTCTGCCGTGTCAATTTGTGGCAATGGCAGTGGGTTGAGAAAGTCGTTTACTGCTTCCGGCCCATTCTGGATTTCTATATACTTTAGCATAGTACTGTTGGAATGTCTGAAGTATCTCTACCTGGGAGCGTACTAAAATACCGGTGGGATCAAGGATTTCTGTAATGGGTTTGATTTCAGTATCGTGTCAGGCTAGCCATGCTAATAGTGTGCCTGTTTTATCCCTCTACTTGTGTACCCTGGTTGCGTATGCCCTAAAGTTGTACTTACGTAAGTCCGAGGCGGCTGCTGCATGGGCTGTCTTTGCTTCCGCTGCCTGAGCTATGGTCGCCCTGCTCGCGTCCTCCTTTTTTGTTAGGGTCGCTAGTGTCTGTTCAGCTTGTGCCATTGCACGTTCCAATGTCCTCTTTACCCCTGCTATTTTTTTATGCATTCTCCCATGGCTCCTACCTTGAATGCATCCAATTCGATTAATTCAGATGTCGCGGTTCTTGTATGCTGTGTCCCTGGTCGTGTTTAAAAACCTGGTATATTGGGCAGTCCTGTGGTAACCTCCAGAGGGGCACTGGGGGGTCTCCAGTGTAGTCTTAACATACGGGCGTCGTGGTCAGATAGGAGCCGGCCTAGGGAATCTACATACTGAATCTTGGGGATTTATGATGTTGTGCATAGGAATCTATCCAGTCTTACCCGTAGATCGTGTGGGATGGAGTGAAATGAGTATAGTCTGTCCTGCGGGTGGTGGTCTCTGCATACGTCCGTGAGTGCCCAATGTTTTACCCATGTTTGATAACGTTCCGTCTGCTTATAAACAGGTGAGTGTGTGGTCGGAGGGTTGGAGCGATCTACTGTAAGATTCAATACACAGTTACAGTCGCCCCCAATAACCTTTTTATAGCGGTACCCTACTGTAGGTCCAGGGAACATAGTACACTTTCCCTACATCAGCTCCCGTTATTTCATATGAACGAGCCTTATAAGGACATAACTCCAAATAAGGACAGAATGCCTTGTATGGACATAACGCCTCATAAGGACTGTAGCCTTTATGGACTAAACCTTTCACCTAGTTCCATGCCGAGGGTGGGTTTTTCCCAATCGATATTGCTAAGACGCCATCCTTAGCGCATATGAATAATTGATGGGTACACTCTCCAGGAGGTACACTTCACCTTTCCCATTGACGCACAGGGTTAAATCCCCAACGTCATCCTCATACTGAACAATGGGTAACACACGTACATAGTCTGTATAAATACAGCACCTCTTGCTATTAGAAAGCAGGAGGGACCCGAGACTTCACGGCCGACACACTGACCAGAGATGCTGCAGCTCCGGCATGCTATCGCTCCAGCTGACAGTGGTCTGACGATTCCTTGCGGGGTGTGCAGCTCAAGTCCTAGGACGAAGTCCCACACTTTTACTATTCAGGTAATGGGGTTCGAATAACAGCCTAGTGGGATTCTTGGCTCTTAGGCTCTATAAGCACCTACTTACATGCTAGGTACACTTAGGTACATATAGTCAGACATCTTAGGAGTACGCAATTTATTTTATAAATGCATTCTACATTCATGTATCTGTTCATGACTATTACACAATGGTAGAACAATACTATTTCTTTCTATTCACTGTACTGCTGGTTCTATATCTCTGCTATTTTGTTACAGTTATAGCAGCGCATATATCTTACATGAGAAAAACAACGGTACAGTAAAACTCTTATTGCAAAAACGCCAGACTGTTTCTTCTGTGTATCTCTCAAGAGCAAAACAAGCGAGCACGAGTGACTGGGTGAAAAGTAATATATTGTTTCCACGAGTCTGAGGTTGCCAAAAACGAATCTCTCTGATAGCAGGAGAGTCTAGTGGCACTGCGAGCTAGCTAATGCAAACCATAGGCTAACAAATGCGGCGGGGGTGTACGGAGTTAGTCTGCCACCAAAGCCACAGTACATGTTATCCGTAAATGTCATAGGTCCTGCATGACAGGGTACTTTTGGGACTACACTACATGGCACCCAACAGGGTATAATAAAGGCGCACTTACTCAACAACAGAATCTGAGTAGCTCAGTCGTGCTTGGTCTTACTCTCAGAGACCCTACTTACAAAACCCAGAGACGTCTGGAGTAAGTGGGGAAAAAACTCCGCCACAGCTGAGTAGGCGAGATATCCTATGTATTGGCTGTTGGTTAATCAAGCTTGAAAGGAAAATTCCCAAAAATTGTGCATAAAACCTTTGCATAAATCCTTTAAATAACTTCCTTAGACAGTTGGTATGTGTTCAAAACACAATGGTTGAAGAGGGAGATTTAGACGCAGTAAACCAGGGACTTAATCAGACTGATGAGGAAGATGCAAATGCAATACATATTGCACCCAAAGTAAGACAAACGTTAACAGTTAAACTACTCAAATATGGGTTACCACCCAAAGGAGGTGTAGTAATATTCATGATCAAGGCACATGAAGATTTCAAAACAGAGGGATTCTACTCATGGGTTATATTCCCAGCAGCAAATGCTGTAACAAAACTTTTTCATTATTACTCACATGATGACATTCCAGCGGTCTACACTCCGTTTGAGGAGACTGAAATTCCGCTTACTTTCCAGGAACATACATTCTTGTTTAATGGCGCCCTACCCCACATAAGAACAAGAGCAAGGCTTGGTCCGTTAGGAATTCCAGGAGCCACATGGCCGATATTTGCAACCTATGCACTACATCCAGACATTGACACAATGCCACAGGATGAACTATTGTTTAACACAAAGAGTTGATAAAACTCTACAGAAACATGACAAAATTTGTCTTAAGGACACTCGCTGTCCAACCCACAGTAATTACACTGACTGCAGCTCCTACACAGAGCTCAGGTACTAAAATTACTCCACAAACATTATACGAGGTAATGGGCAAAGTGCCCACAAAACGTGAACAAATTCCTTTCTGGGTAGCTCAGAAAATAACCCAGTTAGAAGCAGTATTCCCGAATACAACACCATTTGAAAAACAGAATATTAACAATCTGTTTGTCCATGGGGATAACACCACAGTTAGAGGACTGCACCTCTTGGGGTACAGTCTTTGCTGCCATATATACCAGGACACATGGTATTCCTTCACTAGCAGTAGTGCCAGATGTATTAAGACAAATACAAAACGACTGTGGAGCAGAACCTGCCCTAAACGTAGGGATGAAGGTATTAAACAACTATGAACAGGTATCAGCCATAATACTAGCTAACATTAAAGGGGAAGCAGCATCAGTGGCAATCCGCCAACGCCTAAGGGAATTCACTCCTTTAGAACAGGAGAATGAACTGCCCAAAATAATTCAAACTGCGTATGCAGAATTAGGCAGGGATAGTTTGGGGGGAAAAGCATTGAAACCTCAACTTCAGGGCAGTCCTGAAAAGGACACTTTTAAACAGACACCTACGTCTTCAAAGAAGAAATGGGATAGTAAAAAAGAAAATGTTAAAGGCAAAAGATCGGGGCCTAAGGTGAATGCCCAACAGCAGCTGGCCAAATTCGCATGGCCCAAAGTGGGAGAAAAAGGTGATTCGCCACAATCGGAGAAAGATGGAGGGGCGGCTGCCTCTAAACAAGGACCAGAGCAAACCCTGCATGATGTCATGGTGGCTATTAATGGAGTGCGTGCTTCGGTGGACTCGGTCGCAGTGGAGGTCTCTCTAATCAGGGCGGACTTCCGGAAGATGGACGAGAAAGTCAAGGAGCTCAAGGTAGTCACCAGCGCCCTACAGACGACGCAGATGCTCGAAATGCAGAGTGTTGGACCCGGCCTCGTGGCGTGGTCCCGAACCCTCCTGCCCGACCCGACGGGGGCAGCCCCCACCCTTCGGGGTCCCTCCGGATTGTACCTTGCTACCCGCACCAGCCTACGTGACACGGCTCGCTCCGGCCTCGGCCCCAGCGAAGCCCCGACATCGAGGCACCAAGATCCGGCCAGGGGGCACCAAGTGGCCACTCCACCGATCTCGGAGGAGGGGAGTTTCGATGGGACCCCCAACCGGTCCCCAACACCTGGTGTCGATCGCCCTCCGGCCTGCCAGGGCGCTGGCGCCTCTCCCGCTGGGTGTCTGGCCTCTCCCATCCCGGCCCCTCCACCCCCCAGGCGCAAGGGTCCGGACATCAAAGGGGTCCAGACCTATATCTGGGGCCGCCTCAAACCAAGACGGCAGTTGTATCCTGGAGTCAAGAGCCCTGCTGATCGGATCGCGGCTGACCCTACGGAGAAAGACTCATTACTTGGAACTTGGACCTCTGAGCCCTGCTGACTGCGTCGCGGCTCCCCCCTTTTGCTGAGAAGAAGACCCTCCCGGAACATCGGAGCCCTGCTGACCTCGTCGCGGCTCGACCTCGCAGAAGTAAACCATCGGAGCCCTGCTGACCTCGTCGCGGCTCGACCTCGCAGAAGTAAACCATCGGAGCCCTGCTGACCTCGTCGCGGCTCGACCTCGCAGAAGTAAACCATCGGAGCCCTGCTGACCTCGTCGCGGCTCGACCTCACCGCAGCAATACCCCGAACCGTACGGAACCCCCCGGCTCGAGGATTGAGAGCTAGGCGCAGGGTGTCCAGTACCAGGCTAAGACTGAGACTGTCCCGCTACCCCCTCCCAACCAGACTTTGAGACTCTCTGGGATCCCTCGATCCACCTGTAAATATTGCCACAGAAACCTGCCCTGATAACCGATAAAAGCGTATACGAATAAATACCCTGGCTGTGTCCTTTTGTGGTGGTGGGGTTGCTTGGCTGATACGATCATAGGAGAAGGACCTCACCCCGGAGGCTTCTCAGCGGCGCTCGGCTACTCGCCTACGGAACGGCGGCCCTCGGGGTGGTCAGTTCGACACCATCCGGCTCTCGGAGGGCGCCCTTCTAACATTGGTGGCCAGCGGTGGGATCTGAGCCCGACGCAGATCGTACAGCGGGTAACTCACCCACTACCTACCCAGACACAGAGTAACCATGAGCAACCAAGAGACCACCCCAACCGCGGAGTTCCGACAGGAACGGTTGGAGGAATATACACATAAGGAACTAAAACAGTTTTGTAAAGACAAAGGCATCGCAACCACCGGATTAAACACGAAAGAGGACCTGCAAACAGCCCTAAAGACCTGGGTAGAGTCCGAAGCGGCCTCCCCCCAAACCGAAGAGAACCCGGTGCCAAATGTACACCGGCAACCAACCACAGCCCCGGCAGAGGGGAGGACAACCAGCCTAGAGACCGGCCTCTCCCCGGAAGAGATACGAGAACGGGAGAGGGTCAGGACCCACGAGTTAGAACTCGCCCGACTCCGCCTGGACGGCGAACTCCTACTAGCCAAAAAGAAATTGGCCCTAGAGCAACTGCGGCTGCAAGAAGAGATCGAGGAGAAAAAGCGGCACCGAGAACTGGAAGAGAGGAGGCTAACCCTCGAGCATGAGCGGGGCCTCAAAGAACTTGAAATAAAGTCCAGAAATGGAGAGACCGGCACCCCCGGAAACCGAGACGCCCCCACACCGGTAGAGGCGAAAGTAAATATCCCCAAGGATGTCGTCAAAGAGTACTACAAGAACGACGACATCCAACAATGGTTCAAGGCCTACGAAGTAGCCATGACCGCCCATCGGGTACCCCGGAAAGATTGGGGTGCCGGCCTATGGGGACGGTTCCTCAGCGAAGGCAGAGACACCCTGCTACAGCTCCCAGACGCAGTGATGACCTCCTATGACCATATGAAGGAGGCCCTGCTCACCCGCTATGGGCTCACCCCAGAGATGTACCGCCAACGCTTCCGGGACTGCAAGAAGCTCCCCGGTACCACCTGGGTGGAATACGTAGACTTTTTTAGCAGAGCCCTGGAAGGTTGGATCAAGGGCAGCAAGGTCGCCTCCTACGAACAACTGTTCGACCTCATTGTATGGGAGCACCTCTCCAACAACTGCTTCATCGAGCTGAGACAGCACCTCCTCGACAGCAAGCTGACCGAGCCGCGGAAGCTCGCCGCCGAGGCCGATCGATGGGTGAACACCCGGGTCCCTCGGAACTCGATGGGGGAGTACCAACGGAACACCACGGGGCCCCCCCGCCAGCGCGGCGGAGGAGGGGGTTCGAACAGAAACCGAGACTTTCCAGCGGGGCCACCCCGGAGTCCTCCCCGGGGCCCGCCCTCAAACCGCACGTCCCCGTCCCTCGCCCGAAGTGGGGCACCCCCAGCCCGACCGGGGCCTCGACCGACGGTGACGTGCTACAACTGCCAACAACCCGGGCACTATGCCAGTGACCCTACCTGCCCCGTGAACCGACGGGCAGGGACCACCGGGCCACCCCCTCGCCAGTTGGCGGCCGCTGCCCTGGGGGAAGGGGGAGAAGAGGAAGAAAACTACGACGCTGGACCAACCAAGTGGGAACCCGCCGCCATGACATTAGTCTGCCTGGGCAGTCGGGAGATGGTACCCCGGGCTCCCATCCCGAGCAACACCCAGAAGTACCAACAGTGGGTCACCATTAATGGACGCCGGGCCGAAGCCCTCCGAGACACCGGAGCCAGCGTGACAGCCGTCCGCTGCCACTTGGTGACCCCCGAACAGATCTTGCCTAATGTATTGTGCCCCGTCTGGTCGGCAGACAACACTGAGAGCTTGTGCCAGATGGCCCGGATCCCCTTCGAGTGGGGGAGAGTGTCGGGCATGCTGAAGGTCACCGTCCGCGACTATGCCCCCGTGGACTGCCTCCTCGGGAACGACCTGGAAAGTTACCCCTGGGCCCACGTTGAGCGCCGAGAGCATCTGGGGATGCTGGGACTGCCCGAATGGGTCTGCGCAACCACCCGGTCCACGACCGCCCGGGCCATCCAACAGAGCGCCGAGGCTCCCCCCGAAGAGCAGGAATGGCCCGAACCACCAGCCCCCTCCGTCGAAGAAGAAGCCGACACCGAGGCCGGGCCGCCAGAACTCGCCCCGGACGAGGTCGCCGCGCTCGGCGACCTCCCCGAACTCGCCCAATGGCGCCAAGAAGGTGGCCCCACAAGGGAGCAGTTCCGCCAAGAACAAAAGACCTGCCCCTCCCTCGAAGGGACCCGACAGCAAGCAGCCGCCCAGGCCGCCGGAGACCAGGCGGGGACCCACTGGGTCTATTGGGACAATGACCTCCTCTACAGCGAGCAGAAGACCGCAGAATTGGGGGCCAGCCGCGTGCTGGTGGTCCCCCTCAGATTCCGGGACTTCTCCTCAATCTGGCGCATGATGTGCCCCTCGCCGGGCACCTGGGACAGGACAAAACATACAGCCGCCTGGTGACCCACTTCTACTGGCCCCGCATGCGGAAAGACGTGGACAATCATTGCCGGACCTGCCCGACCTGCCAAGCCAGCGGGAAGAGCGGGGGAAGGGTCAAAGCCCCTCTCCAGCCCTTCCCAATAGTCAACACCCCGTTCGAGCGAGTAGGGATCGACATCGTGGGGCCCCTGGACCCCCGAACCTCCCAGGGGCATCGATTCATCCTCGTCCTGGTCGACCATGCCACCCGATACCCCGAGGCCATCCCTCTCCGAACAGTGACGGCCCCCGTGGTGGGCCGGGCCTTGATGGGAATCTTCTCCCGAGTAGGCTTCCCCCGGGAGGTGGTGAGCGACCGAGGCACCAACTTTATCTCGAAGTATATGCGGTCCCTGTGGCAACAGTGCGAAGTCACCTACAAATTCACCACCCCATACCACCCCCAGGGGAACGGTCTAGTCGAACGATTTAACCGGACATTGAAAGGGATGATCAAAGGCCTGGAGGAGCCCCTGAGACGCAAGTGGGACGTCCTGCTGCCTTGCCTCCTGTTTGCCTATCGGGAGGTCCCGCAAAAATCTCTGGGGTTCAGCCCCTTCGAACTTCTGTACGGACACCCTGTCCGAGGCCCTCTCAGCCTGGTCAAGGAAGGCTGGGAAACCACCATCCAAGATGCTCCCCCGACGTCTATCGATACCTCCTGACCCTGCCAAACCAGACACGGAAATTCAGGGAGCTGGCCGAAGCCAACCTCGAGGCCAGCCAGGAGGAGATGAAACGCTGGTATGACCAGAACGCCTCCTCCATTGAGTTCGAGCCCGGCCAGCAGGTCTGGGTCATGTCGCCCGTCGACCCCTGCGCCCTCCAAGACAAGTGGACCGGGCCCTTCAAGGTGGTCGAGAAGAAGAGCCCCGTCACCTACCTGGTCGACCTGGAATCCCCCAGGAACCCCCTCCGGGTCCTCCACGCCAACAGGCTCAAACCCCACTTTGCCCGAACAGAACTTAGCCTGTTGATGGCTACGGACGATGGGGTCGAGGACGACTCCGAGCCCTTACCCGACCTCCTGAAAACCTCCGAAAAGGATGGCTCCGTGGAGGGAGTCATCCTCTCCGCCAGCCTGACTCCCGATCAGCGACGAGAGTGTCAAGGACTGCTGCATCGCTTCGCTGCTCTCTTCTCCCTCACTCCCGGAGTCACACGATGGTGCGTCCACGACGTCGACACCGGGGACAGCCCCCCCCGTGCGACACCGAGCCTACCGGGTCCCCGAGCGAGTGCGGGCCTGCATCCACGCCGAGGTCGCCAAGATGTTGGCCCTGGGGGTCATCGAACCCTCCGACAGTCCCTGGGCCAGCCCTGTGGTCCTGGTACCGAAAGCTGCCGCCCCCGGCACCACCCCGGAGCTCCGGTTTTGTGTGGACTATCGGGGATTGAATGCCGTCACCAAAACCGATGCCCATCCCATTCCTCGGGCAGATGAACTGATCGACCGCCTAGGAGCAGCCCGCTACCTTAGCACCTTCGACCTCACCGCCGGATACTGGCAGATCGGGCTCACTCCCGGCGCCCAAGAGCGTTCAGCTTTCTCCACCCCCGATGGCCATTACCACTTCCGAGTGATGCCCTTCGGCATGAAAAATGCCCCGGCGACCTTCCAGAGGCTGGTAAATAAGGTACTGGCCGGCCTAGAAGCGTTCAGCGCCGCCTACCTGGACGATATTGCGGTGTTCAGCAGCCACTGGGCCGAGCACCTGAGGCACCTCGAGGAGGTCCTGACCGCCCTCCAAAGGGACGGACTTACCGTAAAAGCCAGCAAGTGTCAGATAGGCCAAGGTTCCTTAACCTATCTGGGACATCAAGTGGGGAGCGGCCATGTGGCTCCCCTCCAGCCAAAGATCGACGCCATCGTAGCCTGGGAACCTCCAACCACCCAAACCGCTGTGAGGGCCTTCCTGGGACTCACGGGCTATTACAGGCGGTTTATTCAGAACTATGGAAGCATTGTGGGCCCCCTCACGGAGCTCACGTCAAAGAAACAGCCCAAGAAGGTGCACTGGACGCCCCGCTGTCAGGCGGCCTTCGAGACCCTCAAGACAGCGATGTGTACCGCTCCCGTGCTACAAGCCCCCGACTACAGCAAGGAGTTTGTGGTGCAGACGGATGCCGCGGAGTACGGAATCGGGGCTGTCTTGTCCCAAGTGAATTCTGAGGGGGGTGACCAGCCGGTGGCCTTAATCAGCCAGCGCCTGCTGCCCCGGGAGCAGAGATGGAGCACCATTGAGCGAGAGGCCTTCGCCGTGGTGTGGGCCCTCAAAAAACTCAGGCCCTACCTCTTTGGCACCCACTTTCGGGTCCAAACCGACCACCGACCCTTGCAGTGGTTGATGCAGATGAGAGGCGAGAACCTGAAGTTGTTGCGATGGTCCATCTCTCTGCAGGGGATGGACTTCACTGTAGGTCATCGGCCCGGCAACGACCACGCTAACGCTGACGGCCTGTCCCGCTTCTTCCGCCGGATTCGGCGAGGAGAACCCCCAAGACGATGGGTGACTCTCCCTGCCTTCAGCTGGGGGGGACGCCTGTTGGACCCGGCCTCGTGGCGTGGTCCCGAACCCTCCTGCCCGACCCGACGGGGGCAGCCCCCACCCTTCGGGGTCCCTCCGGATTGTACCTTGCTACCCGCACCATCCTACGCGACACGGCTCGCCCCGGCCTCGGCCCCAGCGAAGCCCCGACATCGAGGCACCAAGATCCGGCCAGGGGGCACCAAGTGGCCACTCCACCGATCCCGGAGGAGGGGAGTTTCGATGGGACCCCCAACCGGTCCCCAACGCCTGGTGTTGATCGCCCTCCGGCCTGCCAGGGCGCTGGCGCCTCTCCCGCTGGGTGTCTGGCCTCTCCCATCCCGGCCCCTCCACCCCCCAGGCGCAAGGGTCCGGACATCAAAGGGGTCCAGACCTATATCTGGGGCCGCCTCAAACCAAGACGGCAGTTGTATCCTGGAGTCAAGAGCCCTGCTGATCGGATCGCGGCTGACCCTACGGAGAAAGACTCATTACTTGGAACTTGGACCTCTGAGCCCTGCTGACTGCGTCGCGGCTCCCCCCTTTTGCTGAGAAGAAGACCCTCCCGTAACATCGGAGCCCTGCTGACCTCGTCGCGGCTCGACCTCGCAGAAGTAAACCATCGGAGCCCTGCTGACCTCGTCGTGGCTCGACCTCGCAGAAGTAAACCATCGGAGCCCTGCTGACCTCGCCGCGGCTCGACCTCGCAGAAGTAAACCATCGGAGCCCTGGTGACCTCGTCGCGGCTCGACCTCACCACAGCAATCCCCCGAACCGTACGGAACCCCCCGGCTCGAGGATTGAGAGCTAGGCGCAGGGTGTCCAGTACCAGGCTAAGACTGAGACTGTCCCGCTACCCCCTCCCAACTAGACTTTGAGACTCTCTGGGATCCCTCGATCCACCTGTAAATATTGCCACAGAAACCTGCCCTGATAACCGATAAAAGCGTATACGAATAAATACCCTGGCTGTGTCCCTTTGTGGTGGTGGGGTTGCTTGGCTGATACGATCATAGGAGAAGGACCTCGCCCCGGAGGCTTCTCAGCGGCGCTCGGCTACTCGCCTACGGAACGGCGGCCCTCGGGTGGTCAGTCCGACACCATCCGGCTCCCGGAGGGCGCCCTTCTAACACAGAGGAAGCAGGAGAGGATGGCACAGCAGCTCGATGATTACGAAGGCCGGGCCCACCGTAATAACATCCACATCTTAGGAGTTCCGTAAAGAACAGAGGGGCCAGCAGCAGACCTATATGTAGAAGACCTCATCACAAAGCACCTACAGCCTAAGACTCTGTCCAGCTACTTTTCCATTGAAAGATCCCACAGAGTACCAGAAGGTAGACCAAAAACCGGGAGCACCCCCAAGGCCCCTTATTGCTCGGGTGTTCAATTATCGAGATAGGGACATTATACCGCGGACAGCGAGCTCCAGTCCCCCGCTGAAAATAGATAACTATGAGGTGGCTTTCTTTCCTGAGTTCAAGGCCAAGGACCAAAGTCCAAGCCCAACGTCGCAGCTTTCAGGCGGTAAACAGGGAACTGCGTGACCGGGAGGTGAAGTACGCAATGCTCTTTCCTGCAAGACTGAGGGTGGAGTCAGATGGCAAATCGTGGTATTTTGACTCACCAGAGGCAGTCTGGGACTGGTTGGAAGGATGGAGCATGGTGGGAAGCCAAATACGAGAACGCTCTGAAAGGGCTAGCCAATGCAGGGGTTTCTGTATAGATGCTGCAAAGAATGGTCCAGCGGAGGAAGAAGGTCCGTCGAAGGAGCAGGAATAAGGACCCTTGGCTTTACTGATGGAGAGCCGGCACCCAACTGAAAGCGCAAGTAGGGGGGATCGGTTGAGGGGTTGATATACCCATCGGGTGCGAGACTTACAAAGAGCGGACCTAGTGCAAGGGTTAAGACCGATGGGTTGAAATGATGTGATCTGAATGGGACTAGACAATACGAACAGTGGATGGCTAAAATACAAGTTAATTGTGATGTGACCAGGCGGGGATGGGAGTTGATCAGCCCGTGCATTTTCAGCATTTCACGGGGGTGGAGAGGCACTCTGCCATGTTTGGGAGTAGGTAGTTTTAAATCCACGGGCAGGGGAGCAGGGAGGGGGGCGGATGTTGAGGGGTTGGGGGTGTTTGAAGGTGCATTGCTATATGGACCAAGGGGCAGGGAGGGGGAGGAAACCAGAG